>NC_134541.1:18684351-19010065 GCF_050624435.1 Tenrec ecaudatus
TCTTCCTTCCTTGTCCTCCCCACATGGAGACATCCAAAGTCTGTTCTCTTTGGCATGAAAGTCTTTGTCTTGCTTTGATTCCCCTGGTAACAGTGGTGTCATGCAATACACAGTCTTTGGTGATGGACTAACTTTGCTTTGCCCAATGTGCCATGAGGTGCTTCCTGGTTTCATCATTGTTTTATACACATATGTAGTACTCCATGGTGTGTGTGTACCAACATTTCCTTATCAATTCTTCTACCGATGGGCATTGGGGTTGTTTCTGTCTTCTTGCTATTGTGAACAGTGCTGCGATGAACATGGGCGTGCAGCTGTCCATTCATCCCAGGACTCTTGCTTCTTTAGGGTATATACCCTACAGAGGTATTTATGGATCAAAGACAATGCATGCTAACTGCTGTAAAAGAGAAAGCAAAATGAAATCTTATCACTCGGAGATAAACATTTACCAATTGATTGACATGCTTTCAGATATATTTTGGGCAGGAATACATTGATTGCAATCCAGTGATTCCAATTCATAGCGACCCCAGGGACAGAGTAGAATTACCCCCGTGGGTTTCTGAGACTGTAAATCTTTACTGGAGTAGAAAGCCTCATCTTACTCCTATGGAGTGACTGATGGTTTCAAACTGCTGACTTTGGGGTTAACAGCCTAATACCTCACCCACTATGCTACCAGCAACCCTTACAGGAAAACACAGTTGGCTACATATATTAAATATAGTCATTTTTATTTGGAATATTTTCATGTCAGTAATATAAGTGTACATTGTCCCTTTATTAGTGACAGATTATTTTATGACACAGATGAACTTGACCTTTGTTGCTTCATCTGGTCAATATAGTTCTCCTTTCCTAAGAATTTTCCCTTCCACTCTCCCTTGTGTCTTTTCTCCCTTCCACCTGCTTCCCGATTCCCACAGATATTTTCTGTGCCCAGTGCTTTGCTGGCACGGGATACAGTTGTGAACAAGAGACCAAGCTTCCAGCTCTCAAGTCATACATCCTAGTGGAGGAGACAGAAAAACAAACAATTCAGTTACAGATTGGGGGTGGGAGTTGCTTGAAGGAAGCGGGCAGGTGATGGCAAGGTAGAGAGGGTTAAAACTTGGGTGCTGGACTTAGTCCAGATCCTTCTATCTGCTTCCTAGGTGGCCCTGGGCAATGAAGAAGGCAGATGGCTGGGTCAGGAGGGCGTGAGAATGGAGGGAAGTGACTGTCACAGAGGTTGAGGTGGTCAATGTCATCGGATTCGTGTGCACATGGTTGCTGGTATTACAGTAGACCAACAGCTCTCAACCAAGTCCAACTTTTTGGTTATTCTGACCAGGGGAGAGTGGAGAAAGGTGGGTGGTGCTATTGGTATCTCATGGGTAGAGGTTATAGATACTGCTAAGCATCTTAGAAGGCATATAACAGCCGCTGACATCAAAAAGTTATCCAGCACAGCCATGAATAGGGTCAAGGTTGGGAAACCCTGTTACCAGGGGGTTGGACTTGGGCTGCAGAGCTAGACTGAAGGAGTGGTGGAAGGAGGGTAGTTAAGGGAAGGGTGAAGGTGAGGAGAGGACAAGACGCAGTACCTGAGCTGAGGGCACCATGCCTACGAGGAGCAGTGAGAAGCAAAGGAGGGACCTGTAGATAGGTGTGGGTGGCGGGAGCCGACACAGCCCATTCAGGAGAAGGTGAGTGAGGTGGGGTCCTGGGTTGGGACCGAGGTGCAGATGCTGAGCATCTGGTGACGTGGTTAAGCAGAGGGGTGTTTCTAGAAGAGAGGCCCAAGGAGAAGGTCTGGTGTGAGTGAGGTGAACAAAGCCAGGCCAGGGTAGAAAAAGCCAGGCGTCATGTGGGGATGGCCAGGAAGGCAAGTACAAGTGTGGACAATTAAATGACTGGTCCCAATTCATCACCCGCCTCTAGCAGTGTTTTTTATGTAGGAGGTCAGGTCAGGATGTATATCCAGAGTTGGATATCAGGTTCGATGCCCAGCTTGGTGGCATGAGGTATGTTGGGATGGTGGGTGCAGTGACCAGAGTGGCTGCACTGTGGGTGGCATTGGTGTTGATGTCTAGTGACCCTGCCCGGGGAGTGGGCTCTGGGCTGGGGTGTTCTGGCTCTCTTGGCCAGACTGCATGTGTATAGGCAAGTGGGGGTCAGAGAGCTTCCTGTCCTTGGTCTGGCAGTGAGGACAGCCCCCAAACCCAAGAGAACAGCCGCCTCACACTATCCCTGTTAGCAACACTCATGGGTGGGTGTAAAAAGCAAGGCTTTTTAGCTAGGCAGTCCTGAGTTCAAATCTCTGCTCTGCCACTTAACCGGGTGGTCTTGGCCAAATGACTTACCCTCTTTGAGCCCGGCGGAGTTTTTCTGGGAGAGTGCAATAAGATCAGGCATGTGGCCATTATGCATCAGGTTTTCAGCAGCCACTTTCTCCAAAGCGGGTAGCCGATTGCTTCTTCGTTGTCTGTTTTTAGTCTGGAAGCTCCCCTGAAACATGTTCACGTTGGATGACCGGGCTGACATTTCAATACCGGGGACGTGACTTCCAGCATCCCAGCCGTGCACAAACCGCCACAGGATGACACACCAACAGACAATTTGAATTTCGGTGCTAGAGAAGAATATTCAACGTACCCTAGACTGTGAAAGGACAAACAGCTTTGTGGGGGGTCTTGGAAGAAGTCTGGTCGCAGTGTTCCTTAGAAGCGAGGATGACAGACTTCATCTTACGTACTTGGGACATGTACGTTGTCAGGAGAGACCGGTGCCTGGAGAAGGACGTCACGGTTAGAGGTAAAGGGGAGGGGCAGTGAAAGAGAGGAAGGCCCTCAGGGAGTTGCCTGGCCACAGTGGCTGCCGCAGTGGGCTCAGGCACAGGGAGGATGGCGCAGGTCTGGGCAGTGTTTTGTTCAACTGTACATCAAGAGCTAAGGGTCAGGGCTGACTCGATGACACCCAACAGCAACAACAACAACAACAACAACAACAACAACAACAACATGCGACAGACCTTGACCAAGCAAAGCAGGAGCTCCAGGTGAGGCGCTCATGCAGACCCTTGACAAGGACACGGAGATGCCCCTCATATTGCTGAGCCCCGGGTGCTGACTGGCCGCAGCCAGGAGGGGGACGTGGAAGATGTTCTGGATTTGAAATGCCACCCAAACAGGCTTGCTGCCTGTGACATTTCTGAGCTTTCTGCCCAACGCTGAGTCAGAGTGGGAACAGCTGATCGGACTTGGGGCCTTCACACGTGTCCTCCCAGTGCGCCCCAGAAGGCGGTGAAAATGGGGGAAGGCGGCAGAGGGAGGAGGCCTGCCCAGACAGGCTTCATCTCCTCACCACAGGATGGGGGGTGGGGGGCAGGAGCTGGCTCTTTCTGGGTGCACACGGGGAGCCAGGCTCTCTAACAGCTGTCTCTTTAGTCTTCACCACACTACTGAGGGGTCCCCACTGTCACCCCCACCTGGCTGCCAAGTAAGCTGCCTCTGATGAGGTGCCTCCTAAAAGGCTCACACTCACTCAGTGCCACTGAGTCAATGTGGACTGATTGGGACCCAGTGGCGCCCCGGGGGACGGCTCTGCAGGCTTCCAGGACTATTGATCTTTACGGAAGCGGGTAGCCTCATCTTTCTCCTGCTGGGTGGTTCATGGGTTGGAACCACCAGCGTTGCAGGTCAGCAGCCCAATGCTTGGCCCACAGGGCAGCTTATAAATGGCCTCACTAGGATTCAAACTTAGGTGAGTCTGCCCATCCCCTCACATCTCTCTGGCTTCCTTCCGGAAGTTGGTTCTTGGATGCTGGAGGCTTAGAGGCTGGGATATCCAGGCCCTCAGAGATGGTCCCCTCTGGAAGCAGCTTCCATGCCCAGTGGGGTGGGAGTGAGGGAAAGGGAAGGGGTTGGTGGTATTACAACCTGGGCTGGGAGGAGGGGCACTACCGATCTGGGGTCCAGGCCCCATAGGATGGGCGCTGTCTGTTTCTCTTGATTGTGTGTGTGTGTGTGTGTGTGTGTGCGCGTGCACATGGGACACTGGAATCTGGGCTCAAAGCCCCCCATCAGGGTCAAGCTCAGTGGCTGAGTTCTTCCTCTTCTCCAGCCATCCACCATCACTGGAGAAGGGCTGATGAGCCCTTGGGGATGCCGGCCTCAAGGAGCCGGTGATCAAGGCCCAATGGCCCAGGGGTGACCCGAGTGGGAGCAGGTGGCAGACAGATGGTGGCTGTGCACGAGACAAAGCGTCTGACACGAAGGAACCTTTCCCCTTTCCTTTCTTTTCTAACCGGAGAAATCCTCATTTGCACAAGGACATGAGTACCCGCTTGGCTGTCTAAACAAACATATGTTTCATTTCATCAAGGCGGGTCAGCATGTGGAATAGTCTTTTTCGGTCTCTCAGGCCATGAGTCAGACAAGGCCTGGTTCCCGGGAGGCACAGCAGGAGCCGTGCTTACTAATCCAGCGAGGGCACATTCTTGAGCGCTCCCATCCAATCGCGTGTCAAGCCCTTTGGCACACTGCTCTGGGACCCCAAGGGGGAGCCTTAGCACCCCTCCTTCATATGCCCTCCAACCGGAAATCTTTCCAGACTCTTCCCCAGCAGAGTTGATGAGTCCCCATTCCATGCTTCTGCCAAGCCTGGCGCGATGCTCCGATTCCCACCGTGACCACAGTGCGCCATCCGGTACATCTGTCCTTAGCCTTCTCCTCCACAGCCTGGAAAGGACAGCTTGTCCGTTGCTGTGCAGAAGAAAGACGTGGCAGTCTGTTTGCTCAAAGATGACAATCTAGAAAGCCCTAGGGGGCAGTTGTACTCGGTCCTCCAGGGTCACGATGAGTCACACTAAGTCCCCGTAGACTCCATGCCAGCGGGTCTGTTTGCTTGGCTCTTAGAATGGCTTTAAGGCAGAGCAAGTGTTCTCGAGAAATCTCCCATGATGATCTCTCTGGATTCAGACTATAATAACCTTGTGAGCTTAGTATTAATGAATCTTTTAAAAAAACAAATCAGTAAGCTGAGTCACAGAAAGAAAGAAAGGTTTGCCAAACAAATTTCTCCCATCGAGCGATTGCCAGACAAGGAGCTGCAGCTGCCCCACGCCCCACCAATGCCCCGAGAAGTCAACTCTACTTCCAAGTCTGGTTCTCTGTCCATTTAGCCCATACTCGGTGGAAATCTGATGCGATGGATCTTTGAGTGTGGCCCTTGGACCAGCAGGATCAGCATCACCTGGGAATTGGGGTAGAAATGCAAATGACCGAGCATCCGTCCCCTCAACACGGCCATGGAGTAGACGCTGACCCAAAGATCAGCAGAATCAGAACCTCCAGAGTGGGACACAGTCATCCACCAGCCCCCCAGCGATTCTGATGCACAGTAAGGTATGAGTGCCTTGGACCTACTGGTTTGTAGATGCAGGGAAAGGCGAGACTGAAGTGGGGGTGGGACAGACGTGTCGCCAATGAGCATGAGATTTAGCTGGGATGCCGCTGGAGGAGAGAGGCGATGGCCAAGGTAGGGCAGGGCCAGGGAAAAGGCTAGAATGGAACCGTGACAATGGTGAATTCCGGTAACAGCCGCCTCCTGGTGGCCACATTGACCTTGTAAAGATGACTTGTGGATATGGGAGGGGGAGAAGGACAGTCTCATACCTCTCTCTCTCTGTATCAGCTCCCCTCATTTTTAGAACTTTCACCCCAAAGGGAGAGCTAGTAAGGGGGACATTCAAGGTCCCAAGGACAACGATGGCTACTGGACAGGGCCATGTTGGCTAGGGTTGGGGCCACTGGATGTGAAGGCAACCACACCCCCCTCAGTAGTCAGACTCAATTTCTTTCTCCTTTGGGTTAAGTGGGCCCATGGACTTGGGGATTGCCTCCTTGGGACCAGCCAGAGGGTGGTGAGAGACCAAGAGTAGACTAGGATTTAAGGGGTGGTTGTAGTCCAGATTGCTATTGTTTTCCATTTAGAGGCGAGTAGAAGGTATTTACACATAACAAAATACAGCAATGTTAAGTTTGAAGAATTTTGGCAATTGTGTACACTTGTGTGATCACCCCCCGAATCAAGATACAAAGCATTTCTAAAACCTGGGAGGCATCTTCGCTTTCTGTTTCTGCCCCTTTGCCTCCACACCCTTTTTCCTTCATGCTTCTATCACCATAGACTGGTCTTCCAAGCTGTGTCTTTGTAGGCTGATCAGGTTGGTCCAAGACTTTTCTGACTTCAGGAAAGAAACGCCCTGCGTCTGGGAACACCCCCAGACCTGGGGAAATCAGGATAGTTGGTACCTGCTCCAATCTGTACCTCTTGCTCTGCTTCTTTAAACCCACAGCCTCGGACAAAGGGGTCCTCTGTGTTCTGCTTTCTGGGTAGCCCGTCCCCCTTGGGACTCACAGGAGCTAGACATTCCTGGTGGTCCTGCCTCTACTGCATCTGATCCTGCCAATGCTCCTGTTTTCATTTGTAAGGAGGACGATGTGGCAGAAAGACCAGGTAGCGGCTGACCGTGAACAGTGCCGAGACTTGATACTGAGAGTGTGGTCTGTGGGCCAGCCTCACGGTGACCTCTCAGCACCATGCCCCCCTTCTCAGGATCTGCACCTTATTCGGCATCTGTATATTCACATTTCATCCTTCACCTTGGAGATCAGGTCCCCCTTACTAACCTCAAGCCTGGGGGTGCCCCTCACATCAAACCAGCCACAGAGGGGTCATGGAGGTCTGTTGCTGGGTGCTGCCCACGGCCATGGAAGACTTCATTCTGTCATACTCACGATCTGATGAATTATTGAGCCAGGTGAGGATTCTCTCCCATCTCTCGAAAGTAGGTTGGGGAAATATCCGGTGCATTAAACCCTCTCTCCCTTTGCATGTGATCCTGAGGTCAGCTGCAGTCAGGGCGAGGGAGGCAGCGTTAGCCTGGACTGATGCGCTCCTCCACGCACCCCGAAGGACAGAGCAGTTCCTGCATTCACCTCCCTCCAGGTGAATGCATTATTGAAATCCAAGACATGCGTATTAGGTCTGTCATGCAGCTTGGGGGACCCCAGAGGGCGGTGGATCAGAATAGGCAGCCAACCTCTCTATTTCCTTGAGATGTTAAAACGGAAGGCACACACACAAAGAATGAAGTCGCATGCCTACCACCAGGGCGAGAACGACTCACATTTTGTTACATTGACTTCAAGTGAATTTAAATTTTTTTATCAATCATTTTATTTGGGGGCTCTTATAAACCTTATAACAATCCATCATTCAATTGTATGAAGCACACTTGTAAATATATTGTCATCAACATTTCCAAAACATGTTCTTTCTACTTTAGCCCTTGGTATTAGCTCCTCTTCCCCCCCCCCCTCGCTCCCTCTCCTTCCCTCTCTCCCTCAAGAATCCTTGATCTATTATGTATGGTTATTGTTACTTTGCATCTTACACTGTCCATTGTCTCCCTTCTCCCACATTTCTGTTATTCGTCCCCTTCGGGGAGTGGGGCTGTATATCCAATCTTGTGATGGGTTCCCCATTTCTAACCCTTCCCCTTCATTGACCATCCCCCCTACCCTCATGATATTGCTACTCCTGTTCCTGAGGGGTCTATCTGTCCTGCATTCCATATGTCAAGAGCTCTTATCTGTACCAGTGTGTGTACTCCAGTCTAGCTGGATTTGTAAGTTAGAACTGGGTCGTGGTATTCAAGTGTATTTTTCATAAAAGTCAGAACACATTGCAGGTAAAGTGGGAGTACCATTTGGTCAACACCCCTTTTCCAGAGTCAACTCCTGTGAATTTCATGACTAGCTGTACTTTCACCTGACCAAACCCTTTTTACATAAAATACTTTTTTTTAAATACTTTTGTCTTTCTAGGTAGGTCTACAATGCTTTACGCATGATAAATGGATGGTGCTTTGTGGGAATGCATTTCAACACTCACACACATTTACTCTGGTTCCCTTGACACCGTGCCGTTTCACAGAAGCCTGTTTTTTGACCTCTATTCTTATTGATACATTTAGCGCTAATCCGTTGATTACGACTGCTGCCAGGGAGCCCGGATGTATATAGGCTGTGCTTTATTTCTCAGGCCCCTCCTGCTACACAGCGGGATGGTTTCCATTAAGAAACAATGCTGCAGTGAGCATCCTTGCCCTGGGCCTCGCTGGGTGCACGTGGGACAGTGTCTTTGGGGGCACGTCACCAGAAGTGGAATCATTATGCTGTGCGCTCTGTATGTGAGCTTTCCATCTCCCGAGGCATTGCCAATGACTCTCCTCCATCTCCACCGCAATGTACATTCCTCCCAGCGCTGTATAAAAGTACAATTTTCTTGACACTCTTTCAGCACGTTGATAGTGTCAGAATGCTTGGTTTTGGCTAGTTCCACAGGAGAAAAGGGTATCCTTCTGTGTTTGGGGCTGAGGTCAGTAGACTCGGATTCTTGTCCAGCTCTGCTGTCAACTTGAACTTGAACTGGGTCAAGTCCCTTCCCCTCTTTGGTCTTTTTTTTAACAAGATGGTTGTGTCAGTGGGCAGGGCTCTTAGGACCTGCGCTGTTTTGGAGATGGCAGTGATAAGACTGGCATGGAAGCTTCCTCTGCCACTCAGCACCTATGTGTGAAAGTGAAAATCATGGCTGACCCTGGAAAAGGGGGCACAGCTTAACATTTGGGGTACCTTCAAAGCTCACTTCAACTTCAATTCTTGAAAGGGAGAAACAGCTTCAAATGGGAGATCAGGAGAGGTGAGGCTTTGTTCTTGGCTTTAACATTTATCTAAGGTGTGAATGGGTGGATGAGGAGCCCTGGTGGGATAGTAGGTTATAGATTGGGTTGCAAGGTTGGTAGTTCAAACCCACCAGATGCTCCATGGGTGAAAGAAGAGGCTTTCTGCTCCCATGTAGATTTATAGCCTTGGGAACCCACAGAGACATTTCTACTCGGTCCTTTAGGGTTGCTATGAGTCGGAATCAACTCGATGGCAGTGAATATAGTTTTGGAGTTTTTTGTGTTTTATAGTAGGATGACCCAGTGTTGAAAATTTGGTAGGGCTCACCGCAGTATAAATGTCTACCCCAAGGGCCAGGAGGCCCATTCTTGGCATGTCCAGCTTACACCACGGAAAGGCATTCTCCCGATAGGGACTAAGCCCTAGACTGGCCGTAAGACCAGATGCAACCCTGGCCAATTGTATTTCTGGAAGCCGACTCTTTTTACACTTGGCTTTGGCTTAATTAAGGACCCCTGATGGTGCCATCGTTAAAGGTCGGTGTTTTGAACCCACCAGCAGGTCTGTGGGAGAACAATGTGGTAGTTTGCTTCTGTAAAGATGACAGCTTTGGAAACTCTGTGGGGACAGGTCTACTCTATCCTACAGAGCCGCCGTGGTTCAGAATCTGCTCCACAGTCCTGGCTCTGCTTGGTTTTGTTTTTAGCCTACTTGGTTCTTCAGAGGGGGAAGGGCCTTCACGTGGGATTACGGTTCCTTGGTTGCTTCAGGGTTAACAGGGACTCGGCCCAAGCCCTGGGAGACTCCCTTAATGGGAGAGTGTGCAAGGTGGTCAGATTCAATAAATACAAATAAATATATGTGCACAGGATGGCCTTACAGTAAAACAAATCTATTATTTAATTAAAATTCAAATTTGACAGGGCCCCTTCTATTTTATGAGACAACTCTAGGTAGGAGAGGACAGGTCACCCAATCTAAACATTAGTGAAGGAGGAACAGTCTCACTTGACAAGTGGTGAGCTTCTTGGGGTTGGAGGTGTGTAAACAGAGGTTGTGTGGGTGATACGGTCTTCAAGCTCTGCTTACATGACTGAAAGGGCAGGCACTCAGGGCCACCTGAAGCAGCGTGTGGGCATCTCGAATGGCGAAAAGAGGTAGAAGAATGCCTGGCCATGGTGAAGAATGTGGCGGTGAGCATTAAGGTATGGGTAGCTCTTTGAATCCGATCTATCAAGTTGTAAACTCAGGACGGGGGTTTCAGGGCCACATGGTAGTACCACGTTTCACATTTTTAGAAGCCACCAAAATGTTTTGTTCCAGTGGTGGCACCATTGGACATCCCCTTAGCGATGGCTGAAAGAGCCCTGTAGGCTCATGGGCCACGTGCTGGGCTGTGAACTGGAGGGTCAGCAGTTTGAGACCGCGCTATGGGAGACGGATGAGACTTCACTTCCACAAAAAGCTATCATGTTGGAACCCCAGAGGGGGCAGTTCCACCCTGTCCTATGGGGCCACTGTGAGTGGAATCGACTAGTGGCCGTGAGTTTGGTGTTTGGTTGGCAATGGCTTAGGGCTCCCGTTTCTCTCATTTTGCTAACACTGTGTTTTCTGTGGTAATAGCCATTCTACTGGGGGGAGCGGTCTCTGTGGTTTGGATGGGTATTTTCCCAAGGACCTTGAGCGTCTTTGCATGTGCTTATTGGCCATTTGAATGTTTTCTTAGGAGAAATGTCTGTTCAAGTCATTTTGGGTTGTTAATTTTTTGGTCGGGGAGAGTTTCATCTTTAATGAAAGAATTTCTAAGCACCTATTTGAGTCAAGCGTGGAAGAGAAACCTCAGTTTATGCCTCCAAGGGAGTCACAGTCTAATGCAATGTTTCCTGAAGTGGGTAATATCAGTCCCTGGGGGTCATGGAAAGATGGGGACTGGGGGTGGGGGCTGCAAAAGAAGAAACCTGCACTTTATCCTGGATTATGGGCTATCATATGGGCATTTTTAATTGCCAGGGGGGCACTGAGTAATTTAGTTTTTATCTTTTAGGCTAAGTAAATTTGGGACCCTTCAGTCTAATGAAGAGACAGATAGGCTAAACCAGAGACCGCTGGGCAGGATGTCAATCAAGGGATAAGGCAACACAGAAAAGGGAGAGCCATTCTGACTGGGGAGGATGCAATGGTGTTTCGCAGAGGACAGTCTGGGAAGGACATTGGGCTCTCAGTCTGCTGGCATGGAGTTCTTAAGCCATAATCTGCCTTTCCCCCCATCGGAGCTGTCCGCCAGCTGTGTGCAGCAGCAGCAGTGACTGCTATGTCCTTGGAGGTGGGCACACAGAGGCTACAGGACCATGGTCACACTGGATGGAAGGGTGGCCTGGGTGACTTTCAGGGCAGGTGCTCTTCCATCTGTTAGGAGGATCATCTGTGAGTCGTGTGGGGCGTCACGTCCCTGTTGTGCCAGCCTCTCTCCGAAACCACCATGAGGTAGTTGTCTGGCCAGCCCTTGTTTGTTGGACAGAGAAGAGTGGCATTGAGCACATGCACCATATAAATGAGACTCTGCAGAGGAGCTATGCAGCCCGATCCTATGCATTTTCCAAATGTGCTGTTGGAAATAGCAGTTTGTTCTATATGTCTGATTTTATAAATCCAGGGAGTCATGCAATCGAGGCGCAGAGATGTTCCATGGGCCCTGGCAATAATCTCCGGGCAACCAAAGATTTCACTCATCTCTGGCATTTCCTCTCCCCTCCCTGAACTTGCCATTGAGTCACCAATACTCTGGGAACCTGGTTCTGGGTGGGGGAAGGGGTGCAGGGCTTTGAGGGGAGTTGGTGCACATGGAGGCCATTTCTCTGTGATGGCACCATTGACCTTTGGTGACCGACTCACTTCACTCAGCATTCTGTTCTCCAAATCCATCCACGTCAGGAGCTGTCTGCAGTCCCATCCTTCTTTAGTGGCCCACTGCGGTCTGCAGCAAGTTCCTTTATCCGTTCTTCCACTGTCGGGCATTGGGGTTGTTTCTATCTTCTTTTTTTTTTCCTTTTTTAAAAAATTTTAACAATTTATTGAGGCTCATACAATTCTTATCACAGTTCATACATATACATACATCAATTGTATAAAGCACATCTGTACAGTCTTTGCCCTAATCATTTTTTTCTCTTTTCTTTTTTTACATTTTATTAGGGACTCATACAACTCTTATCACCATCCATACATATACATACATCAATTGTATAAAGCACATCCATACATTCCCTGCCCCAATCATTCTCAAGGCATTTGCTCTCCACTTAAGCCCCTTGCATCAGGTCCTCCTTTTATTTTTCCCCTCCCTCCCCATTCCCCCCTCCCTCATGTGCCATTGGTAATTTATACCTCGTTATTTTGTCATATCTTGCCCTATCCGGAGACTCCCTTCCCCCCTTCTCTGCTGTCCCTCTCCCAGGGAAGAGGTCACATGTGGATCCTTGTAATCAGTTCCCCCTTTCCAACCCACTCACCCTCCACTCTCCCAGCATCGTCCCTCACACCCCTGGTCCTCAAGGTATCATCCACCCTGGATTCCCTGTACCTCCAGCCCTCATATGCACCAGTGTACAGCCTCTGTCCTATCCAGGCCTGCAAGGTAGAATTCGGATCATGGTAGTTGGGGGGAGGAAGCATCCAGGATCTGGGGGAAAGCTGTGTTCTTCATCGGTACTACCTCGCACCCTAATTAACCCATCTCCTCTCCTAAACGCCTCTATGAGGGGATCTCCATTGGCCGACACTTGGGCCTTGGGTCTCCACTCTGCACTTCCCCCTTCATTTAATATGGTATATATATACATATACATATACACATATATACACATACATACACACACTTATATCTTTTTTTTTTTTGCATGATGCCTTATTCCTGGTCCCTTGGCACCTCGTGATCGCACTGGCCAGTGTGCTTCTTCCATGTGGGCTTTTTTGCTTCTGAGCTAGATGGCTGCTTGTTCACCTTCAAGCCTTTAAGACCCCAGACACTATCTCTTTTGATAGCCGGGCACCATCAGCTTTCTTCACCACATTTGCTTATGCACCCATTTGTCTTCAGCGATCCTATCATGGAGGTGTGCAGTCAATGATATGATTTTTTGTTCTTTGATGCCTGGTAACTGACCCCTTTGGGACCACTCGATCACACAGGCTGGTGTGTTCTTCCATGTGGACTTTGTTGCTTCTGAGCTAGATGGCCGCTTGTTTATCTTCAAGCCTTTAAGACCCCAGTCACTATCTCTTTTGATAGCCGGGCACCATCAGCTTTCTTCACCACATTTACTTGTTCACCCACTTTGGCTCCAGCCGTTGTGTCGGGAGAGTGAGCATCATAGAGTTCCAATTTAATAAAAGAAGGTATTCATGCATTGAGGGAGTGTTTGAGTAGAGGCCCAAGGTCCTTCCGCCACCTTAATACTTAACCTATAAATATAGACACATAGATCTATTTCCCCATCCTCCTATATATATTTGCATGTACATGTCTTTGTCTAGACCTCCATGAATGCCCTTTGACTCCTAGCTCTTTCCTCCATCTCCCTTGACTTTCCTCCTGCCCTACTACCATGCTTCATCACCACCTGGGCTAGAGTATACCTCTTCTCTAAGCAACCTTACCCTTGATCATTTCCCACCAGGCCTGCCACTCCCCCTTCTCTACCATTTGGGGTCCCATGTTTTTCCCTTGTCCCTGGGTTTGTTAACACCACTTCCTTACCCCCACTACCCCTCCGCCCCAAGTCTCCCCGGAACTGTCGGTCCCGTTGTTTTTCCTCCAGATAGTTCATCCAGCCTGTTCTATTCAGACAGACCTGTGGAGTCACTAACATGCACGAAAACAAGACAGAGGAAAACAAAGCAACAGTATACAACCAGACAACAAAACAACAAGAACAAACCCCTGACAAAGAACAGAACAAAACAGTTCACAAGAGAAAAGCTTGTAGTCAGTTCAGGGATCGTTTGCTGGCCCTTAGGAACGTTTTCCAGTCCAGTCTGTTGGGGCACCATGCCCTGGCCCCAAAGTCCACTTTCAGCATTCCCTGGGGACCTTGCCACTCCATTCCCTTGCTGTTCCGCTGCACTCCCCCAGTGATTTGCCTCGGTGTGGTGGGATCAGGTCAGGTGCAATTCCCACACTGTGTCTCCAGTGCTGTCCCTGTATCGCCCTTAGTCACTGAGGGGCATCATGTCTCATAGTAGGGCCAGCCATGTTGTTCTCTCTGTGGACTGGCTGCTCTACTCAGGAAGACGGTGTAGTATGGAAGAGACCAGACCAAAATCAGGGATGTACATGGTTTCTATCTTCTTGCTGCACGAATGATGCTGCGGTGAACAGGGGTCTGCTCGTGTCTGTTTGTGCTCTGCTCTTTATTATTTTTTAAAACCACTTTAATGAGGCGCTGATACCAGGGGCTCAAGTAGAAAGAAAACGTTTTGAGAATGACGAGGGCAACAAATGTGCTTGACACAAAGGATGTATGTGTGGATTATGATAAGAGTTGTACAAGCCCCCAATAACATGATTAAAACAAACAAACAAACAAAAAACTGCTTTATTGGCACTCCATACAGTTCAATAGTTCAACCATACCAAGCAGAGTTGTACTGTCTTTACCACAATCCATTTTAGAACATTTTCTTTTCCCCTGTCCTCATTGTGATTCATGTAATGTTTTTTCCATTTTGGCAAAAATCTACACAGCAAAACGTTCTCCAACCCAACAACTTCTATATGTATAATTCAGTACCATTGATTCTGCTCTTCATGTTTACAGCCATTACTGATAGCCCTCTCCAAAGTGTTCCACCGTCGTTAAAGTGACCTCAATGCCCTCAAAGCAAAACCCTTCCTCCTTCACCCAGGGTAGCCAGAGGGTACAATTTGGTTTCCTTCCTTCATTCCTTCCTTCCTTCCTTCCTTCCTTCGTTCCTTCGTTCCTTCCTTCCTTCCTTCGTTCCTTCGTTCGTTCCTTCCTTCCTTCCTTCCTTTCTTCCTTCCTTCCTTCTTTCCTAATAGTTTTCTTGATCATGTCATCTATTTCTGTGAGGTAGGTACCAAGTAAGAGATGGCTGGGTCCTGTGGTATTTCTATTCCCCATTGTTTGAGGAAGTGCCACACTGCTTTGCACGGGGCTTGTTCTGTTGCGCCGTCTCTGGGTGAGTGTTCTCAGTGTTGCTTAGTGGCTGGTCTGTAGGAGCCTTGGCGGGGAAGTGATTAAAAATTGGGCTGCTAACCACAAGGTCAGTAGTCCGAAACCCCCAGGCGCTCTAGTGGGTCATCAGCTTGGGTAGAAATGCGAAATGCCAGCACCGGAGTAATTTGACAGTGTCTTGCCAATGCTCCCCCTGCACCCTGTTCACAGCCATACAAATGTCTGCTTCCCTTCCCTCCCTGATTCTGCCAATCCGAACACCCCCCAAACCAAACCCACTGCCCGGATAGGGTTTCCCAAACGGTAAATAGATATTTGTGTTTCAGATATTTTTTATTTCTTCAAATTTCTTAATTTATTAGGAATGACTGAAAGAAAACACAGACCCGAGTCCCATGATCATCATGATCGGTGTTCAAATGGCTTTAAGCAAAACCAGGTCAGAGGAATGTTATTGCTTCCCATTTCCCACCAGTAGATCGGTTGCCCTTGATCAAGACAGCCAGCCGTGTGCCAGGCATGCTTGAGATACGGTAGAGAATACAGCATGCCCACTCACAAGTGGGGAAACACCTGGGAAATCACTTCTGTGTACTTCTGGATGTCCTCAGACAAGACCAGCACCAGGGCGCCTCCCAGGCCTCTGAGCACACTTGAGTGGGAACCCTTGAAGAACTTTGCTGCCTTCGTCACGAGCAGTCAGCACGCCGGTGGGCACATCAGTGCCTTTGTGCCCAGACTGCATCATCTTTCAGCAGCAAATAGTGTTGAATGGGTAGGGGGTGAACCCAGCCATGGCTGTGATGGAATGCGCAGTCAGCCAGCTAAGGAAGATGTGGTCCTCACCTGACCTGGTGTCAGTCTGAGGATGGAGAGTGTATGGGTGGAGTCTAGGCTATCAATCTGGAGATAGCCAATGAGACTTCTGTGTGGGTGTGGCCTTCTCCTGAGAATTCTGGAACTTCCTCTTTGGAAGTGGAAGATACCTCTCTCTCCCTGCTACTCCCTGGGAGACATTGCAGAAGACCAGCCACCTGGATGCAACCAGACCTCGGAAGCCGGAGAAGCCACTGAGAGACTCCTGCCAGCTCTGAGATGCTTACAACGCCACTGGACCCAAAGACTTTCTACCCACTGGCTTGTGATCGTCCTGCATTTGGCTTCATTGCATGTGTTTCGTGAGTCTGAAGAGGACTTTCTAGATTGGTATTGGACATATGGGCTAATATCAGACTTATGGCCGTGGACTGGGCTGGAATGTTTTCTCAATGTTCAATTGCTCTTTCTTATCCACCTATTCGTGTCCATGGATTTGTTTCTCTAGTCTACCCAGACTAACACAGAAGATGTGCAGAATCTTGGGATTGGGAAGCCTTCCCTTTGCGATGTCATCGATGCTGAAGCAGGCAGCTCAGTAGGGGACAATCCCCTGCACAGACATGTTAAAGCCCCGGCACAGGTCCTAGATCCCCTCAGACTTGGGGATCTCAGCCAGGCTCTCACCGAGGCCTCTGAACTCCTGTTTGGCGCTGGCTTTGCCCACATCAGCTGCTAGTAGGCACTGCCAAATCAAGAGGGTACGTAAAACACAAAGAACTGGGTCCTCTTGCCTACACCACCCAGGGAGATCTGCTTGTATCTATCTTCGAAAGCAAAGTTGAGAGCCTGGGTGGGGAAGTATTGGATAACACTGGTCAGGTTACCACGCCAGAAGGACAGGACCCCTGCTCCTTGGGGCTTCAAACTGTAAAGCCGATGATGTCCCTATACTCTTACCTAACGGTAATTTGCTTGCTGGCTTGCTGTGCCTGCAGCATCAGCTTGGCCTGTTCAGTGGGTGCTGCTGCTGTCTCGGAGATGGCCATGGCCTCTGCCAAGAAGTCATTGGCGGAAAATACAGTGGCACCTGTCGTGTTGGAGAAGGATGATGCACCAGGTGATGGCTAGTGTGATAGTTAGGTTTATTGCGCCAACTTGGACAAGAGGAACATGTGGGACAAATCAGGTCATAGTTTGATTGGAGGGCAAAGAGCCAAAGGACTCTAAAAGGCCTACCCCTCCCCTCCCCCCCATTCCCCTTGCTCTCTGGTTATCAGACCAGTGTGCTGCTGCTTTAGCTTGTTCTCTAGCTCAACTTGGGAGCTACACTACCTGTGGGCCAAGCCATCCTGTAGATTGTGTAGTTAGAGTTTGAGGCTCCTTTGAGACCTGCTTCACCACACTGCTGGTGAGTACATCCCTTGAACTTGAGGCTGGTAGATCCTGTCACCTTGCTTTGCTTGAGTTAGATATCCCATCTGGGCCTGCTTTGCTAACCTCCTGAGCTACTGACTATTGCTGACCTGCCCTGCTGTTTGCTGCCTGTGGACAGACTCTGCCTGCCTTGGCAGAGGAAGGACTCTGCTGTCTGCTTCCTTGACCTTGGGTCCAGCAGCCCACATGAGTTGAAGGACTTCCAGTTTATTAACTGTTCTACAGAAGTGAGTTGAATTGAGCCCTCTGTACTGCTGTGTGGACTAATTAGCTGTTATATTCCTTCTTGCTGCATAAACCTATCCATATATATATATATATATATATATATATATATATATATATATATATATATATATATATATAAATAATCATAAGTGTTCTGTTTTGTTTCTCTAGAGAACCCTGCCTAACACAGCTAGGATGGAACAGGAACCGGCTTTGACTTCGGGCCTCTGACTGGGAGCAGACAACCTTCTCTTTCTCCCATGTAGTCACTGGTGGATTTGATCCGCCAATCCGGTGGTTAACCATCTGCTGCTTAACCCACTGTGCCATCAGGGCCCCTTTTCTCTAGTCCAGTCATGATGAAAAACACTACCTCTTCACCATCACAGCCACTAAGTCTAGTGACATCTTCACTGCCTTTACAGTGGGAAAAGTACTTCCATGTAAACTCCATAAGCTTCTCGATGCCCCAGTTTTCCATCTATAAAATGAGAGTAATAGCAGTAGCCACTTACGTAGACTTGTAGAAGAATTACACTAGATAATGCCGCTATGTCTGACAGAACAAAGTCTGACACGTGGAAAACACTCAGTACATGTGAACTGCTTGCATCTTTTGAAGGAGGAACGAGCCCCCTGCCCCACCACCTCTCCGCTCTGCAGAAGAATGCCGGTTATAAGCAAACCAACCCAAACTCACTGACATCCCAACTCATCGCAACCCACAGAGATAAGGTAGAGCTGCTCCTGTGCATTTAAGAGGCTGTAAATCTTTTCTGTAAAATCGTTTTATTGGGGGTTCATACAATTCTTATCACAATCCATACATCCATCCATTGTGTCAAGCACATTTGTACATTTATTGCCATCATCATTCTCAAAACATTTGATTTCTACTTGAGCCCTTGGTAGCAGCTCCTCATTTTTTCCTCTCTCTCCCACCCCCTACTTCATGAACCCTTGATAATTTATAAATTATTATTATTTTGTCATACATGGTCCGACGTCTTCCTTTACCCACTTTTCTGTTGTCCACCCCCCAGGGAGGGGTTTATATGTAGATCCTTGTAATCAGTTTCCCCTTTCTACCCTACCTTCCCCCCACTCTCCCTGTATCATCACTCTCACCACTGGTCCTGAGGGGTTCATCTGTCCTGGATTCCCTGTGTTTCCAGTTCCTATCTGTACCAGTGTACATCCTTTGGTCTAGCTGGATTTGTAAGGTAAAATTGGGGTCATGATATTGGTGGGGAGGAAGCATTAAAGAATTAGAGGAAAGTTGTATGTTTCATTGTTGCTACACTGCACCCTGACTGAATTGTCTCCTCCCCGAGACCATTCTGTAAGGGATGTCCAGTTGCCTACAGTTGGGCTTTGGGTCTCCACTCCTCACTCCCTCTCATTCACTATGATATGATTTTTTTTGTTCTTTGATGCCTGATAACTGATCCTATTGACACCTCGTGATCACACAGGCTGGTGTGCTTCTTCCATGTGGGCTTTGTTGCTGTTCAGCTAGATGGCTGCTTGTTTATCTTTAATCCTTTAAGACCCCAGACCATATATCTTTTGATAGTTGGGAACCATTGGCTGTCTTCACCACATTTGCTTATGCACCCGCTTTGTCTTCAGCGATCGTGTAGGGAAGGTGAACATCATAAAAAGTTAGTTTAGTAGAAGAAAGTGTTCTTGCATGGAGGAGTGCTTGAGTGGAGGCCCAATGTCCATCTGCTATCTTAAAACTAAACCTATAACTGTATGCACATAGATCTATTTCCCCATCATCATATTTATATACATGCACGTCTGTATTTAGACCTCTATAAATTCCCTTTGCCTCCTAGTTCCTTCCTCTATTTCCTTTTACTTTCCTCTTGTCCCACTACCATGTTCAGCCTTCATTAAGGTTTCAGTAATTCCTCTTGGTTTTACTGCCCTGATCAAGCCTTACCAGACTTCCCTGCCATTGCTTTTAGATTACTTGTTGTTCCCTTGTCCCTGGGGTTTTAACACTCATTTCCTTTCCCCTGCATCCCCCTCTCCCATATAACCCTTGGAACCGTCTGTCCATTGCTTTCTCCTCCAGATTGTTTATCCCACTTATCTTATCTAGATAGACCTGCAGAGATAATAATATGCACAAAAACACGACAGAGCAAAACAAGCAACAAAAGAAAGCAAAATAACAACAAAAAAGAAAAGCATGTAAATAGTTCAATGTCTGTTTGTTGACGTTTAGGAATGTTTTCCAGTCAAGTCTGATAGGGTGGCATGCCCTGGCCCCAAAGTCTATTTTTGTTATTTTCTTGGGATTTCCTTGCTCTGCTCCTATTGCTCATCCTTAGTGTTTTGCCTTGTTGCAGTGGGGTTACATTGGGCGCAATCCCCACACTGTGTCTCCCCTCGTTGGACTATGGGTCAGCGAGGGCCATTTCATCTCATAGTGGAGCCGGCCCTGTGGTCCTCTTTGTGCTTTGGTTGCTCTGAGCAGGGATATTGTCCTCAAGGGTTGGTGGGCCAGGATGTACTCCACTCTCTCTTCCTCCCCATTCACTTGCTCCCATCTGATTTGCTCAGACATGTCCCTCTCCCTGAGCTGTAGCTTCAGTGCTGTCTTCTGAAGTAAATTCTTCTGTGGGGAGGGGTGGCTGTCCACATAGTTGGGATTAGGGCCATCCCCTCAGACCTCTCCACTGGTCTCTGCTTCATGAAGCTATCAATTTTCACAGTAGATAGCCCCATCTTTCTCCCTTAGAGCAGCTGATGGGCTTGAACTACTTACTTTCTGGTTAGCAGTCCAACATGAGACCCATGACCCACCACAGCACCTTCCAGTTATAGTAGGAAAGAATAAAAAATTACCATAACGTTAAGTGAGTAGGTCTGCTTTTTATCACCACCTTGAGTTGGCAATGCTAAACCACGTCACTAGTGAAATGATCGTCTCTTCAACATATTCAGTCGACCCCAGCAATTGCTGCAAACTTTCACTATTATATGTAAGCTTCACTTTGCACATCTTCATCCCAACCATAGAACTGAACTCACTGCCACTGATTCGATTCTGACTCATAGAGACCCTCTGGGACAGGGTAGAACTGCCCTGGGTTTCTGAGACTGAACCTTTATGGGAGGAGACAGCCTCCCATTTTCATCACGGATCCCCTAATAAGTGTGTTTTATGTGGAAGTTGTTCCAGGCAATTCTATGCTCTACCGCTGCTCCTCTGCATGATGCATCAACTCTGCTACTTGCCTTTGTGTTGAAAATTCAGCTCCTAACAGACTGGGGGAATCCATGCATGTGAATCGTGGTGCTGGGGAAGCATATGGAAAGTTCCACAGACTGCCAAGAGAACCGCAAATCTGTCCTGGAAGAAGTACAGCCCCAATGCTCCTCAGAGTCAAGGATAACGAGACGTAGTCTCATGTCCTATGGACAGGTTGTCAGCAGAGGCCAGTCCCTGGAGAAGGACATCATGCTTGGTAACATACCAGGGCAGTGACAAAGAGGAAGACTTCTCACAAGATGGATCGATGGGCTCAAAAATAACAATAATTTATTATTTATCAAGGAGTAATGAGGGTGGGAGGGAGGGGGGAGGGAGGGAAAATAGAGGAGCTGATACCAAGGGCTCAAGTAGAAAGAAAACGTTTTGAAAATTATGATGGCAACAAATATACAAATGTGCTTGACACAATGGGTGTGCAGATTGCTATAAGAGCTGTAAGAGCCCCCAATAAAATGATTTATATAAAAAAATAAGAGCAATTGTGACATTGGTCTGGGCGGTGTTTCATTCTGTAGTGTATAGTTGTTGTGAGTCGGAACACACTTGATGGCACCCGACAATAATTGTAGCAGCAGCAACAGCTGCTTAGGATGCTAAGAACTCCCTGTGGGCATAGTTCAGGCCGCCAGTCCCTGAAGCACAAATTACTCCTCCATTTAAATAGGAGATTCTATATCAACAATGATAGCCAGGGATTAAACAAGGAAGACATTGAACATAGGTCACTTGGATTCTACCACTCTCCATGACCAACTGGAGTCAAAAAATAATTATTTGTGTTTACATATTTGTTTCCCTTTAAAAATAATTTTATTGGGGGCTCATATAACTCTTATCACATTCCATCCATCTATCCATTGGGTCAAGCAACGTTTGTACATCTGTTGCCCTCATCATTCTCAAAACATTTGCTTTCTACTTGAGCCCTTGGTATCAGCTTCTCATTTTTCTCCCTCCCCCCCTACCCCATGTTTAAAATTAAGGACAGAGAAATGGAGTAGGAACTGCGAGCTGAAATCTTTCATCTAGTAAATGTGAATTTTAGTCCCTGTGGTAGTTACATATTCTGTTGTCTGCTTGAGACTTAAGAGTGATGGGGTGGACTTTAGCCTGTCAATCAGGTCGCAGCTTGAGGACCTCATTTGGAGGTGCTAAGAAGATGAATAGCTCGCTGGAGGTGGTACACACACTCAGTCCCTGTGAGACATTTTCTTTGACAAGACACATGGAGCTGCGCTAGAGTCCTGGATCTGGAGGAGCCACGTGGAGACCCATGCCAACGCTGAGATGCTTCCATTGCCACTAGATCCAGAAGACTTCCCACCAACTGGCCTGTGATCTTCTTTCATTTGGCGTAATTGCATGTGTTTCATGAGTCTGAAGGGGATTTTACAGATTGGTATTGGACATATGGGCTAATATCGGACTTAGGGACTTGATCTGGACTGGGCTGGGATGTTTTCTCCATATTCAATTGCTCTTGCATATAAAGCTCTTTCTTATACACATATGAGTGTCAACAAATCTATTTCTCTGGTCGACCTGGACTAACACAGTCCCTGCTGTCAGTATTTCCCCCCGGTATGGGGTACTGTATTGAACACAGAGGTTTCTCCTTCTAAATGGTTAATTGTTTTAAAACCAAAACATGGGCCAGGAAAATAATGATCACCCCACAGTTATGGCTTGGAAGAAATGAGCCGGACATTAGGGAGGGATGTACAAATGGTCCTCTCTCGCTCGTTAAGATGCTGACTGTATTGGACTCCACTGTACCCGTGTTTGCATGATCTCTTCTGGTGCACAGAGAGGCCCAGAGAGGAAGGGCTTGCTGGTTATTCCTGGTTTGAGGTTTTAATTGATCTAACCCTACTAATAACACAAAACTCAAAACCCTGGCCGCTTCTTCTACTCTGATTGGCTCCCATTGGGTTCCTTCCCTGTACTTAAAAATATAAAGTTTTTATTGCAGATGTAACCTGGAAGCTTCTCAGTACTTCAAATTAACATCAGGCATCCTGCCAAAAATGAAGTAGTTCTGGCATTAGCCCCTCTGGGGCTCTAGAAGATAATGAAAAAATCAAGGGGCCCTATGTGGGCCAGAGTCCATGTGTGCACCATAGCGTTTCCCATGGCTGGTCTTTCTGCCTTGGTGCCTCAGTGCCTCAGTGTGGAGTTGATCCTCTAGCCTTTTGGTTAGCAGCTGATCTCCTGAATCGTTGACACCACCCAGGAATCTCCTGCTGGTTAAGAAGGCTCCTCTAAATCATCCCTGGTGGTGTGGTGGGTAACTCACTGGACTACTACAAGGTTGGCAGTTCGAAACTACCAGCCTCTCTTTGGGAGAAAGATGAGGCTTTCAACTCCCAGAAATGCATAGGAGCAGTTCTAGCCTATCCGGTATGGTCACTATGAGTCAGGCTTGACTCGATGGCAGTGAGTCTTTGGAAAGCAGACCTTGTCATTTTTCAGCGTGTCATCATCTGTGCGGGGTAGTTGGGGGGATATTGCAAGACCTACTATCAATGTCAGCCACACTGCTGCCAGTGATCTCTTGAGAGGCCTTCCTGGGGCTAGGGGTATCCTTGTTGGCGATGACCACTACGCTCAGTTGGATTCTCTATAGATGCAGAGCCAGTGATGCTTGTAGGTGTTGTCTAGAGAAAGATTTCTATCCAGAGATGGCTCACACCGTTGTAGAAATAGGCAAGTCTAGTCCAGTTCAAACCAGGCTTCTCCTGATACGTGGAAACTGATGGACAGGACACAGGATGATGGATCAGAGACGGCAGAGCACACAGGCTGGCGGGTGCTGGGGGTCGAAGCTGGAAGAATGAATCCACTGTCTGTAGTCTGCTCATAGCTCCTGGGACTGGCAGGTGACCTGAAAGGAGATGGAGGAACCACACCCAAGATCCAGCTCTGACCGCAGGTGAAGGGCCAAAGAGAATTCAACCCTTCTCGGCCTCTCTGTCTTATGTCAAAAGGCTTATGCCACCAAGACGGGTCCTTAGGCTGTGACACAATCAATAGGTTGAGCTTCGCCCCTACCCTGACTCAGGAGAAGCTGGTTGACGCGATCCGTCACCATTACAACCACAGTCCCTCCTTTTTGCCTTCAGTCAAGTCCTCGTCCCCTTAGTCCCTCACTTGAGAGCTGGGGTTCAAGGTACCACGAGAAACAGTTACTCTGCAGCCCGACCCAGATGCCACCTCGCGGACCTTGATGAGCTCCAGGCTGGCCTCCCTGGGCAGGGCCAGCTCAGCCGCTGACATCTTCCCGGCATCCGGTCCCTGGCTGAACATCCTCCCAGCTCTTAGACACAGGTGCCTGTGTTCAGTTCCTCTCCTTTCCTGTTCTGGGATTGTGGTGAGGACAACTGAACCCACCAGGGGAAATATCTTTCTTCCGAGGGCTTGGGCCTGACAACACAGACACAATGGTCCCCTGTATGCCCGCTCCTCCCGCCAAGTCTGGCCTGTTCCTTCCCAAGTCATGCATCACCCCTAGGGGGTCCCTGAGGGCTGGCACGTTCTCCTGGCACAATTGTTCACGGACTCCTCACTTTCTAGGAACAAATGATGCTTTCCCTCCTCTCCTTAAACACCTCTCCCAGGAACAAGCCAACCCCACACTTTTCAGGTTAGGAGTCGTCTCAATGCAGTGGGTGTGGGTAGGGGTTGGCGGGAAGGTTCTCTAGCTGGACAGGGGCACAGCCGGGCTCCTTCATCCCATTCATACTTCCCACAGGGACGCTGCACAGCTCGAGCTTAGCCAGTCTGTGGCCTGGAAGGAGCCGCTGGCCAAATGGCTCCGTTTCTGTTGCCTGGATCCTTTCAGGTTGGCGGGGGCGGGGGGGGGGCAGGAGTATTTGTTCTCTGCTGATTGGAAGGTCTGGCGACCTCAGTGAGCCCTACCTGCCTTCCCTCTCCACTCAGCCTGGCCCTGCTGGGCTTCTGTGGGTGGTCAGGGATTAAGTGCTTGGTGGCTAACTGGAAGGTGAGTGGTTCAAACCCTTGAGCCGCTCTTTGGGAGAAAGACGAGGCAGTCTGCTTTTGTGCACATGCTACCCTTCAGAAACCTATGGGACAGTTCTAGTCTGTCCAGAGGATCCCTGCCTCCATCTTCACTTCCAGCAGTGCCATATCCCCTAGTCTCTCTCTGACTCGGGCCCCTGACTCTCCTGGACCCCTCTTGCCCTTATAAGGAGTCTTGTGATTAGATGGGACTCCTCTGGATAATCCACAGTCATCTCATCATCTCAAAATCCTTAATTTAATCATATTGGCAAAATCCTTTTCTCCACATACATCCCTTAATTTAATCATATCGGCAAAATCCCTTTTTCAGCAATATAGTCACAGGTTTCAGGGATTAGGATGGGACACTTTTGGGGGCTATTATTCTGCCTATTATATCCTCCAGGGGCATTCAACAAACAAGGTGACGGGGTGCGTATGTGGGCAGAGAGCCACCACATCTGACCGTCTTTTAGCTCCCTCTCTTACCTGAGGGTCTTATCTGGAGGTGACGCCTGCTTCCTGACTGAGGTCGCCTGGGAAAACACAGTCAGAAGGACCAGAGCGTGACCCTGCACACATGCCCCTCCCACATCAGAGGCCACCCGCTGTTTCAGGGGGCAGTACCTGGGCACAGCTGTGGCAATGTCCCTCCAGCATACGCATGCCCTACTGGACTCTTTGTCTGGCTCAGCCTTCAGCAGTACAGGCCAGCAGTGCTGGGGGATGGGCACAAGCCCTGGGCTTCCTGCCCCCCAGGACTAATGCTGAGGGGAGTGCTACACAGTCTCCCAGAGTTCCTAGTGGAATTGACCCTCACCTGCCCTCCGCGTTAACCCCCTACGGCGCTCGAGTTCGCTCCTGCTGATGGGGACCTTTTACTCACTGCCATCCAGTCTATGTGGTGCTGACTCACAGTGACCCCACAGACAGGGTGGAACTGCCCCTGTGGGTTCCCCGAGACTGTAACTCTTCCCTTACTTGTCTGTCAGTGTGGTGTGCCGTGGTGGCCTGTGTGATGCTGTGTCACTGGGATTTCCAAGGCCACCCAGAGTGAACAGGTTTCATCGGAGCTTCCAGTTCAGACCAGCTAGCTTGCTGAAAGCCTCATGCACCACAGGAAAGGACACCGAGAGTACCCCGACTGACTGCCCAGAAACCAACAGATGTGTCTTGGAAGGCATGTGCCCAGAGTGCTCCTTAGAGGTGAGGATGGTGAGACTGGGTCTTCTGGAGTTTGGACATATTGCCAAGTGTGTAGTTACACAATCGGTTGTCAATTTGAGAGGATTAAGAGTGATGGGGTGGAGTTTAGCCTGTCAATCAGCTTGCAGCTTGAGGACCTCCTTTGGAGGCACTAAGGAGATAAACAGCTCGCTAGTGGCGGGATGCAGGCTCACTCCCTGGGAGACATTGTAACTGACAAGACACATGGAGCTACACTAGTGCCCTGAGCTGGAGGAGCCACGTGGAGACCCCTGTCAGTGCTGAGATGTTTCTACCGCCACTGGATCCATAAGACTTCCCCCCATGGCCTGTGATCTTCCTGCATTCTGTGTCATTGCATGTGTTTCATGAGTCTGAAGAGGACTTTACAGATTGGTATCGGACATATGGGCTAATACTGGACTTATGGACTTGATCTGGACTGGATTGCGATGTTGTCTCAACATTCAATGGCTCTTCTATATGAAGTTCTTTCTTATACATGTATGAGTGTCTATGAATTTGTTTTTCTAGCCTACCTGGACTAACTCACCAGGAGTGACCTGTTGCTGGAGGAGGCCATTCTGCTGGTCAAGTGGAGGGGCAGGGAGAGAGTGGCGGGCTCGCCTCTCAATGCGATGGATCCAGACCATGGCTGCAACCTTGGGCCCAAGTGCAGGAACACTGGTGAGCCCGACGCGGGACTGGGCCGTGTTTCATTTGGTTGTGCGCAGGGGGGAATCGATCCATGGCGCCCAACACCAAGCAACCTTTCACGCAGTAGAAAGCCTCATCCTCCCCATTGGAGCGGCTGGTGGTTTCAAATTGCTGACTTTGTGGCCCAGTGTGTAACCCACTCTGCAACCAGGGCTCCTGCAGCAATGCTCTTGGATAGAGTGAAACCATCCCCAGGGCTTCCAAGGAGGTACATCCATCTTTATGGATGCAAACTGCCTCGTCTTTCTCCCTTCTGGTGGCTGATGGGTTCAAACCACTGACCTGTCGGTTAGCAGCTCGATGCTTAATCCACGGCGTGAACTACTCCCTTTCTTGGCAACTCTTACTCTCTGCCGCTCTTTCACAGTCCTCCCTGGAAGCACAACCCAAGTGCATCCTTGTCTCAGGTCAGTCCACCTGGCTGCCGGGTGAGACTGGCCTGGCCACCTTGTGCTGCAGCATTCCTGGCTGCTCTTTGTCTCTGGTGCTGGGCCTCCCTGGTTAGCCTTCCTGCCTCCCCACCACACAGCCCTGGAAATCACGCAGCCTCATCTCTCTCCTGGAGATCCCAGGCCTCCATCAGCAGCCTCGGCACTGGAGAAGTAATTGCAAAGGCGCCTGCTGTCTCAGATAGCGGAGAAAGTATCGCAGTCAGCATGTGGCTTAATTGAATTAAAGGGAAAAAAGTCTCGCTTCTATCTCCCCAGCAACTTGTCTCCCTTGATGAGATGCAGACAGAGCTCATCACAGAAGCAGGAGTCCAGCAAGAGGGGGTGCTGGGTACAGGCCCTGTCCAAGGGCTTGGGAACTGGGCACTCTAGCCATGGCCCAAGTTCAGAGGCTTAATCTGTCCTGAGTCTGCGGGTGAAGGGAGGAGGGGGTCTTGAGGAAGAAGAGACAAGGGCATTGAAGATGCCTTGGGAGCCTGGGAAAAGATCAGACAGACAGTTCTGTGCTAGGGAGCCAGCAGGGAGTGAGCTGGAAAAGGCTGGTTAGAGAGGGCTGTTTTCACTCCCTCTTTGCTCCTAACCTGTCAGGCAGTGGCAGGAGTTGTGCATTTGATTGACTATAGTTCAGTGGACAGTGACTGGCCCAAAGGGCAAGGCCAAGGTGAAGCAATGTGGTCACAATTGCATATGTAAGTCACTGAGACCATTTGTATTCAGGTTAGTGTCTGTTTCCCTCTCTAGACTGTGAGCTCCACGAGGGCAGGGCTCATGCTTGTCTTGTTTGTTGGTAGAAACACAGCACTGTGCGCTTGCTTCTACTCGGTGCACAGTAAATCCTCGTGGAATTAATGGATACATGGATAGATGGGGGGGATGAATGGAGAGAGTGAGCGAGCAAGGGAGTGAAAGAGACAGACAGACAGACACACACACACACACACACACATGCATGCACACACACAAAGAGAGCTAGCAAGGGTGACTTGTGACTTTTCAGCATGGGAGGAAGAAGATGATAGGGTCAGAGCCGGCAGAGTCAACCACTCTTTGACTCCTGGGCTCTTGGCAGGGCATGGTCATGGTTCTGTGTTCTCAGGGAGCCCGACTCCTGGAGTTTGGTGTCTGTGATGGAGATGAATATAAACCCAGGGAGGTCACTGTGCATGCAGATGCCACCTCCTTGCCTGCCCTCTTGTTTGACTTCTAACAAGCGACAATGCTCCTGGGGCAGCACCAACGTGTGCTCTTAGGAGTTTGTTTAGCAGGCAGCGCTGCATGGAGGTGAGGACCCCCTACCAGGCCACCCCTTGGGCAGATGGATGCTGGCATGTAATTACTCTCGGGGTCAAAGCAGCGCAATCAGCCCTTTTGGCAGCAGCATCCATTGACTGGTTTTATCGAGCGCCTGAGGGTGATTGGTTCCAGCGCTGGAGTAATTGTCCAATCAACCACAGGCTCCCCGGGGGAAGGCAGTTTGAAGGAAGCATCCCAAACGTTTTCCATTAAGACTAGAGGGCTACATTCATTAACTCAGCAAACATCCATTGAGAACCTACTGTGTGCGGGCTTGTGCAGGGGAGGGTTCTTTCAGTTAGGAACCAATGGATTGCTCAAGAGGATAAGTGGGTATGCTTTTATTTTCATGTATGTCCCAGATGCGCAAGTGAGGCCCCAAGAAAGGAATGCTTCCTCCTGCTGGAGCAGACTTGAAGGTAGAGCCTGGGAATGCGTTGCAGGGGGAAGAGGGGTGGGGACATGGTTCTAGTGGAGATGCCAAGGTCAGTTCGCCAAGATAGATGTGGGGGCAGCAGTGAGAGGCTATTGAAATAGTGCAGACTGGGGAGGATGGAGATCTCTCTTGGGTCCATGGTGATGAGGATGGAGAGAAGTGATTGATTCCAAGAGAGGTTTCCGAGGCAGGCTGGGCAGAGCGTGGAAAAGAATTGGAAATAGTAGGGAGGGAAAGGATAACATGGAGCATGCGGCTCAGGCTTCTGGCTTGGGAGACTAAGTGGGTGAGAGAGCTCTTCAGCAGTGGGCAGAGGAGGGATCAGGCTTTCAGGTGGGATTAAGAGCATGTGGGGGTGGAACTCCAGACTGGGCGTTCAGGGCAGGAGCGATGTTTTCATCCTCCATTTGTACTTGGTTTGATCCTGAGCTTCATGTACATCGCTGGAAACCGGACAGATGTGTAGCATCCTTTGGGTTCGCCCAGCTCCGGAGACGAGGATTCAATGTTTTAAAATAAAAATCCTGTTAGTGAACAATAGGAATTGATGGAAGCTTATTGAATATAAACTCAAGCCAAACTCGCTGGTATCAAGTTGATTCTAACTCAAAGAGACCATATAGGACAGGGTAGAGCTGCCCCCATGGGTTCCTGAGACTGTCACTCTTGATGGGAGTAGAAAGCCTCATCTTTCTCCCGTGGAGTTGATGGTGGTTTCAAACTGTTGATGTGGCGATTAGCAGCACATGGTGTAACCACTACGCCATCAGGGCTCCTAACAATTTGTAAGTCAGGGTAACATTGGAACTTGTTGTTAGATGCGGTCCAGTCAGTTCTGACTCCGAAGCCCTATGTACAAAGTGAAACACTGCCAGTCTTCTGCCATCCTTGTAATCATTGCTATGTTTGAGTCTGTTGTTATTCCAGTTCTGTGAGGGCCTTTCTCTTATTTTGCTTTCTACTTTATCAACCATGATGTCCTTTTTAGGGACTGGCCTGTCCCAAATGCAATCTGACTGGCACAGTGAGTGTTCATTGAATTGCTAACGGCAAAGTCAATCATTCAAACCCACCAGTCACTTTGGGAGAGAAGCATGAGGCTCTCTGCTCTTGTAAATACATACATACATATATACATATATATTTATGTCAAAGCCATTTATTGGGAGTCAGTACAGATGTCATATCATTCCATAGTTCCATCACATCAAACAGTGCTATACAATTGCTACCACAATGAGTTTCAAAACATCTTCTTCCTTCTTGAACTCCTTGATATCTGCTCCCCTTTCTTATAAATATTTAAAGTCTTGGAAACCCAAAGACGCAATTCTATTTTGTCCTATAGGGTCTATACGAGACAGAAGTGACTCGATGGCAGTGATTTTGAGCTTTTGGTTTGGGTTCTCCCAGATAATGTTAAAAGTCTGTGAGACAAAGTCTTGCCATCCTTTCTACTAATGAGCATGCTGGATGTACGTCTTTCAAGGCAGGCTGCTTGTTCTTCCGGCAGGCCACCCAGGGTACTTTGCATATTTCCCACCAGAACCATCATCATCCAATGTACTGATCCTTCTCCAGGCTTTCTTTTACACGGTCCAAGTTTCACGTGCAGTTGAAAATGTCATGGCTTTGAGGCCAGTGTGCTTGAGTCCTACAGGGGCATTGTCGCCCTTGAACACTCGAACGAGGTATCGAGCTTTGTCCGAGGCGCTGTGTCACTTGGTTTCTTGATGGCGGCTTGCATGAGGGTCGATTGTGGGTTCACGTAGAATGAGACCCTTGGCAACTTCCCTCTTTTCGCCATTTGTCATGATGTTTAATGGTTCACTCGTGATGATTCGTATGGAGCTGTGATCCTCGTTGGAAGGCTGTACACGTTGATCTTCATTAGCAAATGCTTCGCGTTCTCTTGGTTTGGGGCAAGTGAGGTTGTGCTGGCTGCAGATTGCTAATGAGTCTTGTCTGATGCCACGTTCTTCCTTAGATAGTCCAGTTTCTTCGGTGATTTGCTCAGTATACTGATTGACTAAGTATGGCAAAAGGAGACAGCCCTGATACACACCCTTCCTGAGTTTAAACAAAGCAGCGTCCCCTTGTTCTGCTCAAATCACTACACCTTGGTGTCTATAGATGTACAAGCTCTGTATGAGCACGTTTAAGTAGACAAACTGACAAAGGACTGGTCGCGTGCTCTACTTAGTGTTACATACGTGAGCGCTAATTGCAACCTTCAAATAAGATCTGGTTGAGATCGGAGTGAAATATGTTTAGAGCTTAACCAACCTGTGAACAAATAATTCCACACCTCACCATCTTGGAGTTTATGAACATGATGCAGAAGAACTTTTTTTGGAGCCCCTACTATGTGTTAGGTCTCATGCATTTGTATATATTATATATTAACTTATCTAATCTGGATTGGATAGCATCTGGTTACCACTACCGAATATTTTGAGTGCAGAGTTTACAGAAGTCACGATCAAAAGGAAGAAAATATAAACCAGAATGTGAAATTCTCACAGAATCCAGACCTTCTGCAGACAGGGAGGCTGGATAAATCCTTGAAAACACAGGCAGTCCCCGAGTTACAAATGAGATCTCTTCTCGCATCTTTAAAGGAATTGTAGGTAAGTTGAAAGAGGTGCAAAAGGTTCTGATTTAGCTTTACTTTAATGCAAGAACAGGCTCAAAGCCTTTTCAATGATTTAGAAGCTGCTTGTGCAGCAAGTGAAAGTGATTGTGATGAAGGATTTGTTGTGAGTGTGTGTGTGGGGGTTTCAATCATTTCAAAGCCAGGGCAAATTTGCATAACTTTAAAGGGCAAGTTAGAGCTGTTCTTAAATCAAACATTTAACTCTGCTGCTTGTAACTCGGCCCCTGTCTGGATTGCCCAGAGGTCATCCTTTTACCTTAAACCACAAGCATCCCCTGATGTCTTCTTTTTAAAACCAAACACCAGTGTGGCTTAATAAATCAAGGAATGTCTGTCTTGAGAATCGTGCTCTTTTAATAACGACGTGGGATTAAATTGACCACAGAAACTGGAAAGATCAGACAGGAACCCCAGGCGCAGTCGGCTTCGAGGAATGGGGGAGAAAACAGCTCCAAAGAAAAGGGCGAAAGTGGCTGGACAGCATGAAGCCTGCGGTCAGTGCCGCTGACTCCTGCAGGTGTAACTAGAACTGGTGTAGTTTTCACTGGACATCGTCTCCAGGCCCGCAGAAAACACACGCGAAAATGACAAACCAAACCAAGACAAACCAAAAGCCCCCTGGAGGTAGGGATGGCTAGTCCCATTTTACAGACGCAGACAGGCACCCTGAGACACTTGGTGTCCAGCAGGTGAAATAGTTTGTAATTGGCAGAGCTATGGTTCCACCCACTTTCTCACCCCAATTTTTTAGGGCTGCTTCCTGACAGGTAAAAATGACAAAAGCAATCTGAGCTTGAGCCTTGGGCTTACATTTACGTTCAATATTTATTGAAGTTCCCAGGCCTATGCAGCACTTACTGTCGGGGCTTAATAAGTTCTAAATAATAATGATTTTCTCCCGGATGAGTATAGATGGTCCTGCCAGCAGAAGCTGATTTCTGCCTAATTTGCAGGGAATTCGTGGTGCACAATGATGAGCTCAATATTTATGCAGGGAGGATGTATGTACAAATCACATCTCCATAAGAAACACGAGGCAAATGAGCATTCCCTACAAAAAGTTTATTGATGGGGAGAGAGGCTTGAGAGAATGGAACATTAGCCAGGAGTGACCAGCATTATCCAACAGGTCGCCATATTCAGACAATTTTATCGTTTAGGCCAGAGCAGGCTTGGCTGTTCAGAAGGAGCAGGAGGAATTGGTTTTGTGTCTCAGTGTTGAAGGAAAGAAACGTGGGAATGTGGAATCACTCTTTTTTTTCTCAATGGCCTTAACCATCTTGCTGGATGACCGTAGCCAAGTTGCTGCTTCGCTCTGGTTTTCTGTGTCTCTTAGATCGGCCTGGCTGTTCCTAAAGACCGGGCCCACGCCGTCTTGCAATTCCGTGTGCTTCCAGTGTCCTCTTCTGTCTTTTTCAACCCACTGAGAGCTGACTGTGGGAGCCCTGGTGGCGTAGTGGTTATGAGTTGGGCTGCAATACCAAAGGTCAGCAGTTCAAAACCACCAGCTTCTCAGGAGAAAGATGGGGCTTTCTATCCCCGCTAACAGTGACAGGCTCAGCAGCTCATGGGGGCGGTTCTATCCTGCCCTGTAGGGTTACTATGAGTGGGCTTCAGCTCAATGGCAGTAGGTATGACTTCTGGTTTGAGCACTGGCTGCTGACTTGGTAGTACCAACTTTCCAAGAGTCAGCATGGAGACCACCTACTGTGCGCCAGGCACCCCTGGTCAGCGCTTTGAGTTCTAGCCTGGGTTTTATTTCCATTGTAGAGAGGAAGACAATACCTTGTAAGTTAAGGGCAACTGCTTTGTTGTGTGTGTGCGCACATGCATGTACATGTGTGCGTGCATGTACGTGTGTGTGCTTTGGTCATACTCCAGATGATTAGATGATTTCACTCACATCTAAGTTTGAATTCTTGATAAAGCCTCAGCTGGGTGCCTGGGGGAACCTTGCCACCTCTCCAAGTCTTGTTTCTTCATGTGCACACATTGGTCAACCCAGGGAACAGGACTATTGCGTGGATTCTACCAGAAACTGCCCAGCTCTTTGGTCATTCAGGGCTTCTTGCCAAGGGCCAGAGATGGCTGGGATCACTGGCTTCCTGGTGGAGGAGGTTGCTCTGGGATGTGGGGGGACCCTGACTATTTCCCTGTCCTTTTCCTCTTGACTTCCGTAGCCTGGCTCTGCCTGATTTCTGTCTGTGTATGTGACCGATGACTGGAGAGTGTGAGCCCAGGCCAGCTATACCAGTTCCTACTTGGGCCACCTTGAACCCGTCAGTTGGTTTCTCTGAACTGCCTGTAAAATGTACACAGTTTTGCAGATTTTGTTCCACACTTTTCTGGAATCGATTGCATGCTGAACTTTGATTTGCCCTCACCCTGGGAAATGACCTCAGTCCTTTTTTGAATAAATCCTTCGTGACCTTAAGTGTTCTTGGACGAAAGAGCCTTTCCAGCATGGCTACAGGGGACTATGTGAACCAGATGGACGGGCCACTGTTGTCTAGATTCGGGTGCTTCGAATGGGTAAAATAGGTGAGCAACCTCCCTCAATGGTTGCTTTAAGGAGACTGATTTCTGCTTGGCAGAGATAGACTTTGATATTGACGCATCACATTTCAATTTTCCACAATCTTATACCCAGCTGTAGCCTGCTGGGGTCCCAGAACTAGTGTTTGTGCTGGGATCTGGAGTCTGGTCCTTGGGCAGTGCTCACTGGTGTTCCCATGCCAGGCCCTGCCTCTGCTGAGAATCTCCTTGGCCATCACCAAGAACCGGAGCCACACCTGTGGTCCCAGTGTCCTCTTTGAAATGTCATTCTGGAAAGATTATTTGGGGAAAAAAGGGAGCTATGGGTTCATGGGCAATTTTAGACACTCATCTATTGAGGTAAAATTCATGTACTATCAATGCATTCTTTTGAGGTCTTTAATTCAGTGGTTTCTCGTGTATTTGCAGAGTTGTGTACCCATTGCTGTTATCTCATGTTAGAAGCTTTCTTTCTCTTCCTAAAAAACCCGGTGGTCATGAACAGTCACTCTCATTCCTCCATCCCCACCCCACTCTGGCAACCACGAATCTGTTTTCTGTCTCTGTGGCTTTGCCTGTTGTGGACATTGCATATGAATGGAATCATGGTCTCCTATGACTGGCTTCTTTCATTTAGCAGAAGGGTTTTAGGGTTCACCCACCTTGTAAAAGGAGCCTTGGTGGCTTAGTGGTTATGTGTTGGATTGTTAACCACAAAATCTGCGCTTCAAAACCACCAGCTGCTCTGAGGGAGAGAGATGGGGTTTTCTACTCCTGTAAACAACTACAGTCTCGGAGACCTACAGGGCACTTCTCCCTGTCCTATAGTGTTGCTGTGAGTCGGTGTCAACTGCATGGCAGGGAGCTTGGTTTGGGTTTTGCTAGTTGTAATGTGAATTCATACACCACTTCTCTTTATGCTGTTTTGTTGCATAAATAGGCACATTCTCTTTATCTCTTCACCAGTTGATGGCTATTTGGATGATTCCACTTTGGTTCATTTACGAGTAATACATACAAGGCTTTGCGTTGACATCTGTTCCGTCTTCCTTTGTATGTGCCTAGTGGTGGAATTTCTGAGTCACAGGTTTGACATGTTGAGGAACTGCCCAGCTATGTTCCAAAGGGGACCACGTTATTTTATAATCTCATCTCAGGATACTCTTAAGGATATTTCTTGGTTGACATGGATGTGTAGATGCCGACAATTTCTTTGAGCTTCAAGCCCGATTTGGTCCCCCATCCCTCTGATTGAGGGATGAGACTTGAGTTAACATTGCCCAGGAGGACCTTTTAAAGTGCACCCGGCTGCATCCCAAGAACCCCAGCAATGAGTTTCTGAAGATGCTCCAGTCTAGGATCTGAGCTCCTGAGTAAGAGCTGTGATCTAGCAGAAGGAGAACTGTCTTGTTCTGAGTTTCCCTAGAAGGAGTTTGTGTGACGCAGATTTGAGTACCAGTATGTTCCTTGGGATGCGTGTCCCAGGCATTTCTGTATGGAGTGGGCATGCGGGCAGGGAAGGACATGCTAACAAGCAAGTACCAGCTGAGGACCACTGGAGCTCCATTTCATTGTGGAACTCTGGGGTCAAGTGTAGAACACCTGTAGCCATCCTCATGGAAAGGCCAAGAAGCTGGGGCATTTTCCCATCAACCCCGAATCTGTCCATTAGTTGAGAGTCCCTTCTGTGGGCCTGGATTCTCTGGGACGTCCTGGCCAAGCCTGCTTGCTCAGCCCCAATTGCATCATTGCTTGTATCAAGCAGGCTCCGGTAGAGAGAGGTGAGTGGGGAGGGATCCTGGGCTGGGAACCAACAGCCTCAGCCACAGGGACCCATCTAAATTGGTAATTGAGTAACTCACCAGTGGAAATCTCCATCTCCATTTAGAGAGATTTAATCAACATGCCATGCAAGGCAGTCTCTGTTGACTTAAAGGCATCAAACACAGGACAAATAAAGTCTTTTTCCAAACCCCTGAGGTAGGAGAAGCAGAAAGTTCCTAGGACCTGCATGGGAAATGGTATATATATGTATATATTATAAATAGACATACAATATATAAATGTATATTATAAATCAATATATAATGTATAAATAAATATATATATGTATGCATATATATATATATAAATAAAATGGAAGTTAAAGACACTTCTCAGAAAGAAAAGAATGGGGCAGTTGAGAGGCACTTGCTGAAGTAATCAGAGTGCAGAGGCAGGAATAGAAATGGAAATCAGCATCTGCCTTAGAGACAACTTAGTGGGCTAATCAAGGGCTAGGAAGTGTGCCAGTTCCCCGCAGGCCAGCACATGTCTATCTTCAGGCTGAGCGGGGAGAGCGCCGTGGAGCTGCGGCTTCTGAATGCCCCTGGAGACCAGAGTCAGCTGGGACCCATGATGGAAATAGGGGCCTGGGTTCCAACCAAGCACTCCAAGGGCGGGGTCTGGGAAATCTGTATTTGAACACTTACCCCAGGCAACTGTGGGCCCGGCGTGGAGACAGCGAGTTCCAGACAGTTCGATGAAGAGGCAGGAGAACGGAAAACAAACACACTAGGGTTCCTTAGGAGCCACCCTGAGGTCTTACTTGGATGTCATCGATCTCGTTCTTGGTCCAGGCTACTTGGTTCCTCTTGGCTTAAGTGTCTAGCAGGGCTGTCTGCTGGGGCTGGACTTTCATCCTTGGAAACCACATGGTCTCCTATGTCAGACACAACATCAAACAAACCAGCCAACAACCAATCAAATACAGAGTCTGGTTAGCCAAAAGGGGGGCAAGAGGAAGTGCTGTACCAGGGCCTCCCTGAAACCATGGAAGGACACTTAGGTCGCCTCTCTCCTGAGCCTCCTACACAGACTCTTCTTAGCTGGATTCCTTTCCTGTCAGGCTTACCTTTCCAAATTTTCTTAGTCTCTTTCTCACTCTCTCTTTCATAAACGTTTTACTGTGAATTAGCTGAAGGTGTCCGGAACAGATCATTAGTTTTACATTCAACTGTTTATATACATTTCGCCTCCGTTTATCCAGTGCAATCACCCTCAACGTCCTATCACGTACCCCACTTCCTCCCTGTGCTTCCCGTTCCCATCCCTCCTTCCTTATCCCGCTCAACTTTGTCCTTGGGGAAATGCTGCCTTTTTCATCTTCAGTGGTGGATTATTCTATCGTGAGGGTGAGTTCACTTCCAGAGCCGAATGGCGACTAAAGGGGGCTCCACCAGTCTCTAGCTGACCCGTCAGCCTGGTTCCTTTTATGCCATTGGATTGTGTTTCATGTTCCCCCTCCCACTATATTCAGGACCTGGTCTTAAGACCTCAGGGACTCTTCACCAAAGCAGGATGTAAAACATTGTCCTTCTGAACCTGTTGTACTCCTTGACCTCGGTGATCCCTGAGACTATGATCCTGTCCTCCAGACCTATCATCAGTGCATCTTTGTGCTCTCCCATTACAACCTCCACTTGGACCAAATTGCCATCATCTCCCCGAGTGTGGCAGCAGCTCCCAACCGGCCTTTGCATTTTCGCTCTGACTCTTCTTCTATTGTTCTCTACCCAGCGGCTGGTGTCGTGTTTTCTAAACGTAGGTCTGATCCTGCCACTCCCGGGTTCAACACGCTCCTGTGGCTCCCCAATACTTTTGGGTTAAAGACCCAACTCCTCAGTTACTTAGCCCTATGTGGTTGAGGCTTGCCTATACTTCAGAGCTATGCCTTCCACTTCACTTTCTATCTTTCCTCACCTTGAAATCCTTTCTATTCAGAGTCAGCCTCTTTTCATCTCAGGACCCTCCTGGAGGCTCCGTCCTTTGCCAGAAATCCCCTTGACCTGGTTCATTCCCATTCCTCTGAAAATCCTCAGTTGATGTGGTTTCTGCAAGGGGACCAGTCAGATTCCCCCCTCACCCCCTGAAATTTGTTCTCCTAACATCATGCACTCCGCCACTGTAGCAGCTACACATTCATGATGGATACTTTCCAGAATGTCTTAGCATCTGCGGGGTGCAGACGATGCGACCTTGTGTCCGGAAAGTGGAGAAGACTTGAAGCTCATACTGATGAAGATCAAAGACCCCAGTCTGCAATAGTCCTATGTATCAACACGGGACACAAAGTCTCCCAATCACAAGCAACATCAAGATAAATGGAGAAAGGGTAGACATGCCAAGGATTTGGTTTTATTTGGATCCACTAGCAATGCCCTTGGGAGCAGTGGTCAGACAATCCAATAGCACATTGCACTGGGAAAATATGTTGTAAAACAATCTCAAGAGTTAAAAATCAAAGATATCACTTTGAAGATGAAGGTGCCCCTGACCCAAGCCAGGGTATTTATATCTACTTCATATGCATATGAAAGTCGGACGGTGAATAAGGAAGAATTGACACCTCTGTGTTATGCTGGCAAAGGATATTGAAGAACAAACAGTCGACAGGAAGAAGCCCAGCTAGAATGCTTCTTAGATGCGAGGATGGTGAGACGTTAGAGGTCTTGTTTTCCGTACTTTGGAGATGCCATTAGGAGGGAGCAGTCCCTGGAGAAGAGCATTGTGCTTGGTCGAGTAGAGTCAGAAAAAACAAAGACCTTCAGTGTGACGGATTGACACAACAAGGGGCTCAAGCACAATAACAATTGTGAGGACAGCGCAGGTTCCAGAAGGGTTTCATTCTATGCTATGGATTGGAGCCAATTCGACAGCACCTGATTACCACAATAGCATAATGGCGTATTTAGTGTCTGTCCAGAATGTAAACTTCACGTGGGTAGGAGTTTTTATTCTCCTGGTCTACTGCTATAGAACACTAGTTAGCACATAGTATGTGCTACGCTTATAAGGACCGAAATTTATTGACTCAGGAAGTTACAAATCCAAATGAACATACCCACCAGGCCACATTCCCCTCCAAACCTCTAGAAGAAGAGACTGTCTTGTCTCTCCCACCCTTTAAAAAATCATTTTATTGGGGGCTCGTACAATTCTTATCACAATTAATGCATACATCCATTCTGTCAAGCATTTGTTGCCATCATCATTCTCAAAACATTTTCTTTCTACTTGAGCCCTTGGTATCAGCTCCTTATTTTCCCCCGTCCCTCCCTCACCATAGATAATTTATAAATTATAGTTATCTTTCATGTCTTGCACTGTCTGATGTCTCCCTTCACACACTTTTCTGTTGTCTGTCCCCCAGGGAGGGGGTTATATGTAGATCCTTGTGATTGATTCCCCTTTTCCCACTACCTTCCTTTTCCCCTCCTGGTATTGCTACTCTCATGATTGGTTCTGAGGGGTTTATCCTGAATTCCCTGTGTTTCCAGTTCTTATCTGTACTACTCTACATCCTCTGGTCTAGCCAGATTTTTAAGGTAGAATTGGGATCATGATAGTGGGGGCGGCGGGAAGAAGCATTAAACAACTAGAGGAAAGTTGTATGTTTCATCGTTGCTACACTGCACCCTGACTGGCTCGTCTCCTCCCCACAACCCTTCTGTAAGGGGATGTCCAGTTGCCTACAGATGGGCTTTGAGTCTCTACTCCGTACTCCCCCTCATTCACAATGATATGATTTTTTGTTCTTGATGCCTGATACGTGATCCCTTCGACACCTCATGATCACACAGGCTGGTGTGCTTCTTCCATTGGGCTTTGTTGCTTCTGACTAGATGGCTGCTTGCTTACCTTCAAGCCTTTAAGACCCCAGACGCTATATCTTTTGATAGCCGGGCACCATTAGCTTTCTTCACCACATTTGCTTATGCACCTGCTTTGTCTTCAGCGATCATGTTGGGAAGGTTAGGATCATGGAATGCCAGTTTAATAGAACAAAGTATTCTTGCATTGAGGGAATACTTGAGTGGAGGCCCAATGTCCATCTGCTACCTTAATGCTAAACCTATAAATATATGCACATAGATCTATTGCCCCATCAACATATAAAAATATATTTACATATGTACATGTCTGTATTTAGACCTCTATAAAATGCCCTTTGCCTCCTAGTTCCTTCCTCTATTTCCTTTTACTTTCCTCTTATCCCACTATCATGTTCAGCCTTCATTTGGGTTTCAGTAATTCCTCTCGGTTACATTGCCCTTGAACAAACCCTACCAGGCCTCCTACACCCTCCTCACCATTGATTTTAGATCACTTGTTGTTCCTTTGTCCCTGGGTTTGTTAACACCCACTTCCTTTCCCCTGCCTCCCTCTCTCCTATGTCCCCTCACCAGAACTGTTGGTCCATTGTTTTCTCCTCCATATTGTTTATCCTCCCAATCTTATCTAGATAGACCAGCAGAGATAATAATATGCACAAAAAACAAAACAGAGCAAATCAAAGCAACAAAAGAAAACAAAACGACAACAAAAAACCAATGACAAAAAAAGAAAGAAAGAAAAGCTTGTAAATAGTTCAAGGTCTGTTTGTTGACCTTTAGGAGTGTTTCCCCGTTGAGTCTGATGGGGTGCCACACCCTGGCCCCAAAGTCTATTTTTGGTATTCCCCAGGGACTTCATTGCTCTGTTCCCCTTGTTGTTCTGTTGTACACCCTTAGTGTTTTGTCTCAGTGTGGTGGGGTCAGATCAGGCACAATTTCCACAATGTGTCTTCAGTGTTGTCTCCTGTAGTGCTATGGGTCAGTGAGGGACATTGTGTCTTATGGTGGGGTTGACCCTATGGTCATCTCTGTGCCTTGGCTGCTCTGAGAGGGAATATTGTCCTCAGGGCTTGGTAGACCAGGATGTGTTCCACTCTCTCTTCCTCCCCCTTCATTTACTCCCGGGTGCTCTGATCAGACATGTCCCTCTCCCTGAGCTGTACCTTCCGTGCTGTCCTCTGAAGTGAATTCTTCTGTGGGGAAGAGGGGGGCTGCTCACATAGCTGGGATTGGGGCTGACTCCTCAGACCTCTCTATTGGTTCCCTGCTGTCTCTCCCACCTTCTGTTATCCCCAGGTACTCCTTGGCTTGAATATACACCTTCTGCACTCTCTGAATCTCTTCTTGTTTATAAGAACACTATTAACACCCCAGACCAGGCTAGAACCCGTTCTTTGCATTTCTCTGTGTCTCCTCTCCTTTCATTTCAGGGAAATGCAGCAAACATTCAGGGTGTTTGGGTTTGGATTGCGAGGTAGTTAAGTAAATTTCTGGGATGAGGGTGGGGAGAAGAGTGGGTGGGTAGGGAGACAAGAGTCGGGTGGGAAGCAATCACACAAACCACCGGCACCTTCATAGGCTTGCCCTTCTCCAGGATGCAATAGAGCCGAGAAACCACCCAGGTACTGATGCTGGTTTGAGCTCCATGGTTGTCCCAGCTCCACCTGCAGTTGTTCCTGAAGCAAAGACCCTTTTGTCCCAGTGGAACGCCAGGCTGCATCCCTGGGTTCCTTCAACGTTTCTCCCTCCTTCCCCAGCCCCAGCCGCAGCCCCAGCGACAGGGCTTAATCCAGGTATCTTGGATTGCATCAGTAACTCCTCAAGCGCAACATAAATAAGGTAAAATAGGAAAAGAGTAAATGGGAAAACGGAAAGCTTTTATTCTATTAAAATGTTCACTGTGGAATAACAGAAGCGTGGCAGAGCAATTTACCGAGAGATTACTTGGCGCTTTGCTGACGCCATAACAGTCGGATCAGAAAGACGGAGGGCAGTCTGGGATGCGAGGGCATTGCCACCCTCTGTCCCAGGAGCAACAGACACGTTCTTTCAGCAGTGGGCTACGTATGCACTGGGCTACTAACCACAAGGTGCAGTGGTTCGTCAAGTCCAGTCAGTGGTCAAGTTGCAGTGACAGTGGACAGAGCAATGGATTCTGTAGCACGCTGAGCACCGAGTGAAGGAACATGGCTTTCCTCATCCTTCCTCTGAGGACCCATCAGCTCTATACTATCAGATCATAGCCATTTAACCCCTCTGTGCCTCAGTTTCCTCAGCTGTAAACTGGGACAACAATAGTATCTACGTTCATGGGGCCACAAGGAATATGTGAAATAAATACAGTGTCTGAAACACAGTAAATACTCAGTAAGTGTTAGATGTTATTATTGTTACAAGCATGCAGAGTCTCACTCAAGCTCCCTACGTTGTTGATTTGGACTCATTGGTGGTGTAATGGCTATCAGTTGGGTTGCTGACCACTAAGTGAGCAGTTCAAAACCACCAGCTGCTTCAAAGAAGAGAGATGAGGCTTCCTATTCTTGTCTCGCAAACCCACAGGGGCAGTACCACCCTGTCCTACAAGGTCACTACGAGTTGGAATTGCCTTGATGACAGTGAGTTTAGGTTTTTTGGTTTGGTGTACCTGTGGATGTGATCCTGTTTGGAAACAGAGTCATTCTTTTATAAACAGGAGCCCTGGTTGCATAGTGGTTATGGCTTGTCTTGCAATTAGAAAGATTGGCAGTTTGAAACCACGAGCTGCCCTGAGGAAAAAGACGAGGCTTTTGACTCTTGTAAAGTTACAGTCTTAGAAACTCTCATGGACAGTTTTACCCTGACCTATAGAGTGGCTTTGAGTTGGCATCGACTCAATAGCAGTGAGTTTGTTTGATTTTTATATGTTAATGAGGCATTATCAGGGCAGATTGGGTCCTAAACCTCATCACTTCTGAGTTATAAAAAAAGATCAGAAGAGATATAACACACACACACACATACACACACACACACACACACACACACACACACGTGGTAGAGGTGTGAGCAGAGGTGGGAGATAGGGCAGATACCGAGGGAGGATCATTGATAAGCCAAGGAACGAAGGAAAGCCAAAGGCTACTGACAAGGAAGCAATTGAAAGGACCAAGACACGGATTTGGACTTTCAGCCTCCAGGACAGTGAGAAAATACATGTCTGTTCTGTAAAGTCACCCTCTTGTGGTACTTCTGTTATAACTGAATGCAGACACTCAGGCAAGCCTAATCGCTAGGGAGAGTGCTGCCCCAATCCTGTGATTGGTGGCTGTCACATAGCTGGCAGCCTTGAGTGGGGGTTTGTGGTTGGAAGATGAGGTAGCAGCACCCATTTCTTAATCAGTTATAAAGTGTCCCTCCCCTCCTCCATGCCCCCTATCCTCCACCCTCCCATCCCTTTCCTCCACCTGCGGACAGACGACAGACAGACACCCCGGCTACAGCGGCAGGCTTCCCATCACACATGACTTTGCCACTACCTTTCTCAGTTGTCGGATTTTGTCTTAAGATCATCTATGCCGAAAAATATTTACCGATGAAATGATACGCGGTCTGGGCGTAGTTTCAAAATAGTGTGGGAGGGGACGTAGGCAGGGTATCCATCAAAGCCAGATTTGCCACCCATTGATCATTGAAGTTGAGTGGTGGCCACACAGGGACTTGGGATACTAGTCTGTCTATGATGGAGTAGGTTTAGGTCTCTCTATCCTGAAAAATTTTAAAATAAGAAAGAAAAAAACACATGAACAGGTCTTCAGTAAGCTTTCAAATATGTTTCCTCTAAAGCAGCGTTTTCTAAAGCTTTTAACTGCCAGGGTGGTGATGAGTAATTGTGTTAGTCTGGGTTGACTAGAAAAACAAATCCATGGACACACATATGTGTATAAGAAAGAGCTTTATAGATGTGCTTTATACAATTGATGTATGTATATGTATGGATTATGATAAGAGTTGTATGAGCTCCTAATAAAATGTTAAAAAAAGAAAGAGCTTTATATACAAGAGCAATTGAGCATTGAGAAAACATCCCAACCCAGTCCAGTCCAAGGCCCTAAGTCTAATATTAGCCCATATGTCTGATACCAATCTAAAAAGTCCTCTTCAGACTCAAAACACATGCAATGATGCTAAATGCAGGATGAACACAAGCCAGTGGGTAGAAAGTCTTTGGGTCCAGTGGCTTCTCCGGCTTCTGAGGTCTGGTTGTGTCCATGTGGCTTGTCTTCTGCAATGTCTCCCAAGGAGTAACAGAGAGGAGTCTGGAGGAAATACCACATTTCCCAGAATTCTCAGGGGAATGCCATGCCCACACAGAAGTCTCATTGGCTATCTCCAGATTGTCAGCCTAGACTCCACCCTACACTCTTAATCCTTAAATTGACACCAGATTAGGTGACGACCACAGTAATGTTTTGTTGTTTTTGAAAAGGGGGGTGGTAGGTCAAATAAATTGGGGAATTTATATGCTTAAGGTGTCACAGATATTTGATTAAAATGTCAGTTTCATAAATTCTTAACCCTTTAAGACTCAAGACTACATGGTGGGGTGTTATCGACTAGGGGCTGGTGAAATCTTTCTGGGGGTGAAGGGTCAAATAGCACATATTTTGTCTTTGTAGGGCCATTTTGTCTCGATAGCAACTACAAGACACCATAGTTATGGTGCAAGAATGAACGTGCCAATGAATGTGCGTGGCTGAGTGCCAATAAAACTTTATTTAGGAACACTGAAATGTGAACTTAAGATAATTCCCACATGTCACCAAATGGTCGTCTTAGTGTTGAACAGAAAATCTTTTAAAACGTAAAACGCTGCCTGAGCTCGCGGGCCTTATAGAGGCCGAAATTGGCCTTTGTGCTGCAGTTGACTGACCCTGTTACAGAGGATAACTAACAAGTTAATTCGGCCTGCCAGCATTGATTTGTTTTTGTGACCAACTTGGAGGCCAAAACTTCTCTAGCCGTCTCTGAGCTTGGGGAAAACAAGCCAAACCCAACCACCCAAGCCAACTAGAATACACGTTGATTGAAATAGAATCTGACAAGATGTGGCAGATATAAAAATTCCCCTTCCTCATGACCAATTCCTCGGTCCACTACCCAGAGGCAGCCAGCCAGTGGGGTCCTAGGCCACCAGGGATTCCACAAACACACATCTCCTCCTTCCTCTGCCTCCTCAGGAGGCCAGCTATCCATCAGGGTGGCTGTTGGGACCGAGAACAAGGAAAATCTGATCACCTTCTCAAATGTAAAGAATTTCCTAGTTGGAGGCCCCAGCCCCACCTCCCCCGGCAGGTTCCAGGCTGAGCCATGCTGTGAGAAGATGATAGACAGATAGGTAGGTCAACAGATGGATGGAGGCTGAGCTGACGCTGACTCACAGAGATCGTATGTACGACCGAATGCAACACCGTCTGTTCCTGCGTCATCCCCATAAGTCTGCCGTTGAAGCTACTGTGCCAGCCCACCTCAAGAGTGTCTTCCTCACCCGTCTTCCCTGTGCTCCACCGACCAACCACTGATCACTCCTAAAGACAAAAATTGAGTGAGTTGAACCAGGTTCTACTGGTATCCAGAGGTTTCCCTTGTCACGTTTGGAGTTAGAGCACCGCACTTGACTTTCTAGGCCTTCTTAGGAGTGCCACGGGAACCTTGTCCATCACAAGTGACCCCGCTGGCATATGGGATCCCAGTGGCATGACTTCTAACATCACAGGAGGGCACACACCCTCACAGGACCCCAGGCAGATGGACGGTGGGCAGTAAGAAAGAAATGGCTGTATATCTGAGCTTGCCTGTGTTCATGTTGCCCTAAAATATGTGGTTCATGATAATTACATGAAGGACCCTCGCAAGGAGTCCAGGCCCCAGGCAAACCTCCCCCCTCCTCAGCTTTCCTTGTCTCCCTGGTCCCAGCGGAGCCCCTGCTGTGGGGGACCAAGTTCACTGGCTGGGCTGGGGGGCTAGCACCTTTCTGCATTTTGCCCGAGCTGCCCTTTACTTCTTTTTAAAAATTAAAACATTTTTTTTTCTGAGAGCAGACACTAACCCAGCTCTCATTTTCCTTCAGGTCTCTTCCTTTGGGATTCAAACTAGGTTCTCTTTGTTCACGCACCGGTGAAACACACTGAAAGTAGTGCACGAGAGAAAGGGCGAGCGAACGAGCTGCTGTTTCCGCTGGCGTGCTCCCAGGCCCTTCCCGAGTTTTCCGTGGAAAGCACTTAGAGTCTTCAGGATGGAGGCTAAGTGGTGTCTGCGTGACCCTCTGTTTTGTTTCGTTTTGCAGAACTGGATAGCGAGGACCTCAAGGAGCAGCTGGTCCAGGTTCCTCAGGTCACAGATGGCAAAACTAAGGCTCATGGAGGTGGAAAGGGAAGCGGTGGCCCATGAATGTGATACCTAGAGGGGGAGAAGGAGAGGGAAGACAGGAGTCGGCGAGCAGGTGGGTGCGTCTGGAGCCTGGGCTGAAAGAGGGGTGCTGCAGGCTGCGTGGGATGGCTGCAAGATGAGCTCTGTCTTAATGGCTCAGCGTTTGTGTTACCGACACAAAACCCGCTGCCATTGAGTTGATCGCGACGCATACCGATCCTATAGGACCCAGTAAATCTCCTTAGGGTTTCCAAGACGGTAAATAAAGCATCGAGGGAGCAGACAACCTTATTTTTCTCCTGGGGAGTGGAGCAGCTGGTGGGTTTGAACCACTGACCTCGAAGTTAGCAGTCCAACACTTAACCCACTGCTTCAGAAATATGAGGGCCTCTGGCTGTACCACAAGTGGGTGCCTTTTAAGAGCAGAGATGCATTTTCTCACCGTTCTGGAGGCACAAGGGGCACATTAGGGTTTTGGCCTTGTCAGTTTCTTCCTTGTCAGTAGTACAGGTGCTCCTGGGTTCTTGGTCACCCTCACAGGGCATCGATATCTTCCCCGGGACATGCCCTCACGTCTCTGGGTCAATGATGCTTTTTAATCTAGGAGGGATTAGGTCTTGGACACCCCTGTACTCGAATGACCTCAGTTGGCTGAGTGCATTACATTAGATTGCATTATGGGAGGTGATTATTTGACATTATATTAGACTTCCAACATTTAATTTGGGGACCAGAATTCAACCCTTAGAAAGGTAGATGTGGACAGGCCAAGGCAAGCCTTGAATGGCCAGCATGAGAGTCGGCCTCCTCTGGTGGGCGGTACAAAGTGACAGAAGGAACCTTGGGTTCAGATGTTCTTCCGGAGGAGAGACTGTGGGACACAAGGCTGGGAGACTCGGGGGGAAGCGGAGAAGGATGGAGAGCAGCATTAGGTGTTTGGTGGGTGGGCAGAGTGAGAGGGGAGAGTCAGAGAAGGTGGGAGACCACCCACCGGAAGGAGAGAGCTTAACCTAAGGGGTTCACCCAGTGCAGTGAGACCTTTGAGGCGGGGACCAAGGTGAGGGAGCAGCGGAGGGAGCAGGGGAGGATCAAGGTGACCGGTGATGGCTTTGGCAGTGAGGGATCAGACCACAGGTTTGGGCCCAGCCACAAAGGCTGAATTGGGACACCCTGCTCATGGTTGAGACTCTGCGGTCCCTGATCGACCTTAGAGACAGAGGGCACTGGGGGAACAGGCTGGACGGGTGAGCACTGGACACTATTTCCAGTGTCCCCTCCACCACTGAACCCTCTTTCCTCTCAGAAGATGGACATCTCAGACGTAGCCGGTTGCTGTGTAAATGATGGTTAATGTGGGAAAGCAGAAAAGGACCCAGCCGGGAAGCTGCCCACGAGCATCTAGAAGCATCTGCTCAGGGCCCCTGTATTTACTGCCTCTCCTTTGGCCAGGTTCCTCACACATTATCAAGCATCCCTCCAACCATATTTATTTCAGACCCTGTCCACTCCCTGACAATTCATTTCTTGGCCATTAAGCGGGACTGAAGCAGGAATACTTTAATGCCCTTATTTATCCCTCATTGGCCACATGAGCTCCCTCGTAAGTAAGCCGTAAGGTTCCCATAGTGTCAGTGTGGAAGCTTAAATAGACTCATCCATTTCTCAGCCCGTCTTCCCTGAAGGTCAGCCTTGAAGCAAATTGCATCGCTGCCGCCACCAATCTCTGGACCCTTCCGCCACTCTCGCCTCGATGTCGTGAGGACCCGAGAATCCGAGAGTCACAGAAATCAAATCAGTTTGGGGTAGGGGGCGGGAGCGGGGAGAGGACAGGCAGTAGAGGAGGGGAGGCTGAGAGGGAGCTGCAGCCTCGGTGTGTGTGGTTCCCTGCAGCCTGGGCGCCTTCAGAAGTCGGGACCTGCTGCCAAGGGGCTGAGGGCAGACAGGGAAGGACGGAAGTCAGGGAGTGTCCTGGTCCAAGCTGCACCCCAGGAGGGGGACTTTGGCTGCATGGTGGAGGGTGGGGGGGGGGGAGGAGAGGCAGGGAGGCGATTGTCCATTTGTGCGTGACCCGTGTTCCACACCCTCACCAGAGGCGGCCAGGACCAGCCTGCTGGTTGGCAGAGCACCACGAAGACGAGGAAGCTACAATGGAGTAGAACTCAGCTGGGGAAGGAACGTTGTGCCGACACTGGCTGTGCCTCACGCCAAGGCACAGGACACCCACATCGTGTGGTTCCATTTCTGGAAAATATCCAGGAAGGCAAAGGCACAGAGATAGACAGAGGGCACTGGCTTCCAGAGGGCGGGGCCGGGAGACCAGAGAGTGACCTCTGTGCGTGCAGGGCTTTCTCCTGGGCCGAGGAAAGGCTTGCAACCTAGACAGAGGCCATGGTTACACAGTTGGGTAGTGCTAAGAAAGGCCACTGAATCGCTGGCTTGACAATGGTTAGTTGTTGTGTTTGGCCATTTAACTTGCTGTTGTGAACTGGGTGAAGGTTCACAGAGGGGGTCGTGGTCAGTTTTACGCTCAACAGTTCAGACGACGTCTTTGTTTTCTTCTTCCTGGCAATCCCCTCAATGCAGCATCACGCCACCCACTTCCGCTCTGGGCCCCCCACTTCCTGTCCTCCTCCTTTCCATACCTGTTTGGACATTGTCCGTGGGTCGATGCTGCTCTTTTGAACTCTGTGGTTGATCAGTCTAAGTTCTCAAACTTCCTAGTGCCGTGACCCTGTCATACAGTTCCTCAGGTGGTGGTGACCCCCAGTCATAAAATTATTTTTGTTGCTACTTCATCACTGTCATTTTGCTACTGTGATGAATCATCATGTCAATATCTGATGGGCAGGATGTATTCTCATTGTTACAAATTGAACATAATTAAAGCACAGTGATTAATCATGAAAACAATACATAATTATATCTTGTGAAATCTTTATTTCTAATGACAAACACATGAAATTTTGTCTTGAAGCATGGTGTAGCATGGGTAACAGTCTTCACGCAGGGTACTCGTAGGTGGACTTATCTGCATGTGGGCAGACCGGCCTGGAGACAGATAGAGGAGTGGTGTCTCGGTTCCTAAGATCTTAGGAAATACATGTTTTCTGATGGTCTTTGGCAACCCCTTTGAAAGGGCTGTTCGACTCCCATAGGGGTCACGACCCACAGGTTGAGAACCACTGATCTCAGAGGTCCATATCTCTCTAGTGTGATTGCTTTCCCTTTAGACCTGTCGAGTGTTTGGCTGAAAATTGAACCGGATAGGGATGGCGATGACTTCAGTTCCAGACCCGAAAGGTGGCTAAGGATCGTAGTCTCCAGCATGCCACCAGTCTCTAGCCTACAATTATGGCCTCTTTTATGAGCAAAGTGGTTTGTTTTATGTTATGGGAATTTGACCAAAAGATCCGGTGTGTTAAAAAGTTATTATTGCACATGAGAGGTGGGCACTGAGTAAGGAAGACAGAAGAAACATGGATGTATTTGAATCCTGCTGGCAAAGAATATTGGAAGTACCACGGACAGCTTAAAAGACAAACGGATCTGGACATACAGCCAGAGTGCTCCTCAGAGGCCAGGATGGATAGACTTTGTCTCACATACTTTGGACACGTTGTCAGGAAAGATCTGTCCGTAGAAAAGGACGTCATGTTGGTAAAGCGGAGGGCAGAGATGGACTGACACCGTGGCTGCACAGTGGGCTGCAGCGTGGAGCTGGTGAGAGGGTCCAGGCAGGACTGGGTGGTGCTTTGTTCTGCTGTGCACAGGGTCACTATGGGTCGGAACCGACTTGATGGCACCTAACGATGACACGGCTGGTGCAGCAGGACAGTCACCCAAACAGGGGGTTTCCCCAGGCTGCACATCCACGAGGACTCCAAGGGCTCTGAGAGACTGACTGGCCAGCAGCGAAGCAGCCTCTGCTCACTTGGAGATGCATTTCTGGTGGAAATTGGTGGCTCTGTTCACCCAGGATGGCTTAGATTCCCCAGGAGACCTGAAGGTGCTAGGCCTTTTGATACCCGCAAGACAGTTGTCCTGCTTTCTCTTTGCTACCCAGCTAGGAGAAGGGCTCTTTCCAAGGCTGTCCTGGATCCCATTGTTGCTGTCTTCCCAAACCAAACCAATCCTGACCCACAGCCACACCCACTCTCCAGGACCGGATGGAACGGCCCTGGAGGTTTCCAACACTGACCTTTCTTTCTTTAAAAGTCATTTGATTGGGGGCTTGTACAGCTCTTATCACAATCCACACATCCATCCACTGTGTCAAACGTGTACATTTGTTGCCATCATCATTTTCAAAACATTTTCTTTCTACTTGAGCCTTTGGTATTAGCTCCTCATTCCCCCCCTTCTCCCTCCCCATGAACCCTTGAAAATTTATAAATTATTTTTCTCATGTCTTACTCTGACCGCTGTCTCCCTTCACCCATTTTTCTGTTGTCCATCCCCCAGGGAGCGGTTATATGTAGATCATTGGGAGTGGTGCCCTCTTTCTCCCCCACCTTCCCTCTCCTCTCCTTCTAAGACTGATCTTTACTGGAGTAGAAAGCCTCATTTCCACCCCCGCAGAGTGCGGGTAGTTTCTGACCTCATGGTTAGCAGCAGCCCAGTGTGAGGCCCACCATGCCACCATGGGCCATTCTTCTACCTACCACCAACTTCTAGACGAATGTTATAGTCCAGGCCCAGTTGACTCAGAGCCAAATACTTCAAAAGGCTTAGTTCCTTGTTAGGGTTTTGAAGTGCCTTTATATTTAAACAAATGAATAACAATTCATTTTTTATTATTATTGAGATAATATACAGTGAAACATAACCAAGTCAACAGTTTCTACATGCACAGTCCAGTGATGCTGATTACATGCACCCATGTTCACCCTTCTTTTCTGAGTTGCTCCCCTCTGGCCCCCTTAACATAAACTCACTGCCGCCTACGATTCTGGCTACTGTTGGCCATTTGATCCCATGTGTAATGGGATCAAACCATTTGGTGTATTGGTTACCTGTTGGGCTGATAACCCCAAGGTCATCAGTTCAAAACCACCATCACTCTGTGGGAGGAAGACTAAACTTTTCACTCCCATCAAGACTTAGAGTCTTGGAAACTCCCAGGGACCTGCCCCACAGCGTCCCTATGGGTCAGAATGGACTCCATGGTAGCGAGGTAGTACTCGAAAGAGCATAGTGCTCAAGGAAGACACTTTTCACCAGTTCAACCAATCTACTGTTTGGTTTTAAGAAGGCTTCAGGGAATATTTTTGATTTAAGGGTTAAAGATTAATTCAGGGCACTAGTTTCAAGGGTTCATTTCTAGATCCAGAAAGTCTAGAATCCAAAGTAATTTGAAATTGTTAGGTATTTTGCTCCTTTTAATCAGGATTTTTCCAGGGAATCTTTGATAAAAATGTTCAGTCATGGCCGTTGGGCACCATCCAGTTCTTCTGGTCTCACAATAAAGGAGGCGATAGAGCTGCACGTCAATTTCCTCCTCCCATTCCTGACTCTCTTCATTCCTTCCTCTGTTGTTCCAAGTGAATGGAGATCAACTGTTGAGCTTTTTCTGGACACTTGAAGCTTTTAAGATTACAGGTACTATGCAACTAACTAAGAGAACGGAAGCACTAAACACAGTATTCAGCCAATTAATTGGGATATCCTATGAAACCATGGCCCTAAACCTCCAAATTAAGGAAGGAAAGCTCATGAAGTGTGTTGTGCATCAGTGTCCCCACTAGCTACTTTTTAAAAGTCATTATTGTAAATACACCTATCATACAACTTTAGTCGATTCAACTTTTTGCAGGTGTACAATTTACCAGCAACTGCAATAATTGTTTATGCAGCAACCCTGCCCTTATTGGAGAAGGACATCATGCTTGGTCAGTAGATGGGCAATGAAAAAGAGGAAGGCCTTTGACAAGACCGATCAAAACACTGGCTGCAAAAATGGGTTCAAACATAAGAGCAAGTGTAAGGATGGAGTGGGACTGGGTGGTGCTTCGTCCTGCTGCACATAGGTTTCCATGGGTTGGAACTGGCCCAATGGCATTTAGCAACATCCCCCCCACCCCTTATTCAATGTGGGGTTTTCATCACTGTTAACTCCTGACCACTAATACACCTTGATCTCGGTACATTTCCCCTTTCTTATCTTGGTTGCAGAAGTGAGCTCATCTACTTTTTGTCCTTTTGTGATGGACTTATTTCACTCAGCACAATGTCTTCACATTTTATCCATACTGTAACTTGTATCAAGACCCCCTTTCTCCTACTGGCTGAGGAGTATTCCATTCTACGTATGTACCGCATTATGTTTGCCCACCATCTGGGGGTGAGCATGCAGGCGGTTTCCAACTTTGGGCTATTGCGAACAGTACTGTTGTGAACAGCACTACTGTGAATAGTACTACTGCGAACAGTACTATTGCGAACAGTACTACTGTGAATAGTACTAGTGTGAACAGTACTATTGTGAACAGTACTACTGCGAACAGTACTATTGCGAACAGTACTACTGTGAATAGTACTACTGTGACTAGTACTAATGTGAACAGTACTACTGTGACTAGTACTAGTGTGACCAGTACTATTGCGAACAGTACTATTGTGAACAGTACTACTGTGAATAGTACTAGTGTGAACAGTACTATTGCGAACAGTACTATTGTGAACAGTACTACTGTGACTAGTACTACTGTGAACAGTACTACTGTGACTAGTACTAGTGTGAACAGTACTATTGCGAACAGTACTACTGTGAATAGTACTAGTGTGAACAGTACTATTGTGAACAGTACTACTGTGAATAGTACTACTGTGACTAGTACTAGTGTGAACAGTACTATTGTGAACAGTACTACTGTGAACAGTACTACTGTGACTAGTACTAGTGTGAACAGTATTATTGCGAACAGTACTACTGTGACTAGTACTAGTGTGAACAGTACTATTGCGAACAGTACTACTTTGAATAGTACTAGTGTGAACAGTACTATTGCGAACAGTACTACTGTGAACAGTACTACTGTGAATAGTACTACTGTGACTAGTACTAGTGTGAACAGTACTATTGCGAACAGTACTACTGTGAACAGTACTACTGTGAATAGTACTACTGTGACTAGTACTAGTGTGAACAGTACTATTGTGAACAGTACTACTGTGAACAGTACTACTGTGACTAGTACTACTGTGAACAGTATTATTGCGAACAGTACTACTGTGAACAGTACTATTGTGAACAGTACTACTGTGAACAGTACTACTGTGAACAGAACTAGTATTGTGAACAGTACTGCTGTCGTGTGTGTCCACGCACATCTGCTGATCAAGAGCAGCATCGTGGACAGTTTGGATGAGTGCCCTTCATTCCATGCCAGAATCACGGGTCATTAACCACATGCAGCCTGGGGAGAGGCTGGCCAGTGTGATGGAGGACTCATGGAGCACTCAGACAGAGTGTGAGAACTGGAGGAAGACTTTCACTCTAAGCTCTCTGATGATCTTCCTGCCCCGCTGAAATGCTTTCAGTCACAGGAGCTTGTTACTATGACAGCATCTTACCCTGAGGTTGAATATTTTAATCCTTAGAATGTTAATAACAAACAAACAAACAAAAAACCCTTCCCTGTAGTTGAAACCTGCCTCTCTGGGGTTCTCTGGGGCATTCTGGTCACCAGTCTGCAAGGCAGTGAGAATAGAAATCTCATCTCCAAATACATCCTCTTCTTTTTTCCGTTGTCTTTTCTTCTTAAAACTGAACTCCTGCTATTAATTAGCAGATGCACCCCTGCCCCAGCCAGGCCACCCTCCTGGTTGTCAACTACAGTTGACTCCTTACTCGTGGCAACGTCCTGCACAGCGGAATGGGATCATTGCGACCCAGAGCGTTTCCAGTGGTTGATTTTCAGAAGTTGACTGACAGGCCTTTCTTCGGAGTCTGTCTTAGTATTGAAGGCCAGCTGGAGCCTGTTCATCATCCTGAGGACACTCAGACTCCACAGGTAGTCTAGTGGTGGCTGTCCAGGAGGGGCAATGGTCAGGACTCAAACCTGTTCTCCTGCCTGGAAGGAGAGGATTCTACTGCAGAGCCACCAATGCCTTCTCACCCCCATTAGGCAGGACACACGTGTTCTCATTCAACTGATAACCTGGTCGGCAGCTTTCCTGCCTCCCACACCATTCCAGAACTCTCTCCTCTTGCTCCCTACCACATCCACTTCTGAGGCTGCCCTCCCTCCTTGCTTTAGCTCAGCGGTTCTCATCCTGTGGGTCTCGACCCCTTTGGGGGTCGAATGACCCTTTCATAGGGGTCGCCTGATTAGTAACAGTAGCAAAATGACAGTGATGAAGTACCAACAGAAATAATTTTATAGTTGGGGGTCCCCACCACATGAGGAACTGTATTAAAGAGTTGCGAATTAGGAAGGTTGAGAACTACTGCTTTAGCTCCTCCCAGACCAGTGTGGTCTCCTGGGTCTTTACTGCCGGGGTGGGACTTGCCAATGTTCTAGGGGGAGGCAGGCCAGCCCCAGAAGCACACACCAAGCTTATTGACTCTTGTCTCAGTCACTCGAACATCTTGAAGCAAGTGGGTGTCAGTCAGCTGGACTCCCCTCCAGTTCATAGAAGTGACCCCTCCACCCTCTGCCTCAAGGCTAGAGAAGGCGACTTCTGACGGATGCCGCAGGAAAATCCCAAACATGGCTTATGTTCCTAGAGGACCCCTTCCCCTCCCAAGGGCCAGCTCAAGGCACGGCAGCATCCTTTGCTTCTCCCGGAACTTGGGCCATCATTTGGGGGTCACCGTTCCTGTGTGCCCAAAGTGGCAGCTGTGACTCATTTTCTAGATTCTAAAGGAAGGAAAATGGATTACCGTATATACTCGAGTATAAGCCCACCCGAATATCAGCTGAAGCACCTAATTTTACCACAAAAACTGCATTAAAAATGTGCTGAGAAACCCGGCTTATGCATGAGTATATACAGTAAGTAAGACGAACAGGAAGGATGCTGCACTAAAAAAATATACAGATTTTGGCACATTCTAGGAATGCTGCTAGACCCGTGAGATGCAGCAATAGTTCCTAGACATCACTTCCCGCCAGCACTGGACGGTGGTCTGAGGGTCCGAGTAGGACCAGCCTTCCAGACTGCTTCAGGGAGAGGTAGCCAAGGTGGGGGAGTGCTGGCACCCGAAGCGCCCACCCCAGCAGAGTCTCTCTCGAGGGCCATTACTGTGGATGGTTTCCAGGGGGTGCAGAGTTTTGAAGCTCATTCTTAGCCGGGAGCTGAGCTGGGCTAGTTTAAGGCATAACAAAGTTCATCTCTTTGCTGTGAGTGCTTCCCAGAAGGCAATTCAACCCAGCAATGGATGGGAGACGCCGAGACAGGCCAGCGCAGAAAGAAAACACAGCGCTGGGATTGGTCGAGTTAGGTCACTGGGGGCAGTGAGGACAGAAGGACAGGAGGCAGGAGCCCAGAAGGGAGGATCCTGGGATGGATCTTTATCCGTCTCAGGCAGCATTCCACGCTAGAGGCCAGAACTAGCTGTCTTGGTTACAGGGCCCGTTTTCTCACAAGAGCAAAGGGCAGGCGAATTGATGTGTGTTTACATCAAATGCAGGAGATGGGACGGAACGGAAGGGAGGTTTTGACCGATCCAGGGCAAGGTGACTAACAGGGAGGAGGAGGGGGACGGGCAGGAGTGTGAAAGTATCTAGGTGCGTCCACCTTTGCCCAGCGCAGGCCGAATCACAGCTGTGCATACGTTTCGGGCAGCAGCCAGCAAAAATGTGAACAGGCCTCCGAGACGTGGGAGCCTCTGGACTGACATCGTGCAGGCTCTGAGAGAGAGCTGCTGATGCCCATCAATGAGTTTTGTGGCTGCTGCTGTTTGGATCCCTGGGGGCTCTGTGGGGTGAGGGCCTACAACTAAAGCCCAATATCATGTTGCCACCTTGATAACTGGCACACCTGGAAGGACCTTGGAGTGCCTAACCGCAAGTTTTCCTCCTCATCTGCTCCCAGGGATAAGGCCTTCTTGCCAAGCAGGACTCCTTAGAAAAGGGACCAGGTGAAGTGTCTGCTTATCTGCCCTTCAGGCGAAGGTTTCAACTCCCCCTGCTCTGTAGAATGATTCAAGAAAGCCAGTCTTATCTGCCCATGGGAATCAGGGTCCCCCCCCCCCCCATCCTCTTGATAGCCTAACGCTGGCCACTCACATCCATCGACCGGTCACTTGTTCCCGGGGCAGCCCTCCTGCGGTCCTGGCAGGCTGTGTCCTCCTCCCCTGGGCTGGCGTGTGGGAGGGGCTGCAAAAAGTTTGTGGAAAGTTTGCATTGCCTTTGAATTCCATTTTCCCAGGAACTCTTGGGAGCTTCCTTGCCTTAAGTAGATATACCATGTCTGCTCGTGTATAAGCTGAGTTTTTTCAGCACATTTTTTGGATGCAGTTTTTGTGGTAACATTAGGTCTCTCAACTGATATTTGGGTAGGCTTATACTTGAGTATATGCGGTAAATTAAAAAGTGGCTGTTAGTCTATCTGGTTCGAGTCGGGGGCACTCCTCATAAACCTAGGGCAAAAGTGCTTTCCTCACCAATGGGGTAAACAGGAGGTGATCCAAGCAGATGCCCCCCTAGGTGCTGGCTGATAGCGGTGGTTCTGGCTCCCTGGAGAGTGGAACTGCTGACTATGTCTCGTCCAATCTCTCCTCGTTTCTTGCTCAGACCACGTTCCCCGTGCGCTGGGTTGGAGGGCCTTGCCCAGGATTCAGCAGGGACACTTCATGCTCTCCCTTGGAGATGGTCCTCAGCTTCTTTCTCTGACTCAGGGAGCAGGCCTCGCACCTCACCAGCCCCGAACCCTCCTCTTTACTCCTGGGAGGCAACGATGAAAGAAGACAACCCGGCGAACGGTCACCATGGTTTATCCACATGCTTCTCTCCCAGGTGAACACGTGGTGAGAACAAGGGAGTAAAACTGACACTGTCTCAGAGGATTTAGCTTGACGTTTCCTCTCCCCAAACTCTGCCATCGAGTCAATCCTGACTCATAGCAACCTTCTGTGGACGGCCGAGACGGTCGCTGTTCACCAGAGCAGAAAGCCCGGTCTTTCTCCCGAGGAGTTGCTGGCGGTTTCCAACCACAGACCATGTGGATCACAGCCCAACGTGTAACCGCCACCTCACTAAGACCCTGTGCTATTACCCAGCAGTGTGTAATAAACAAAACTCACTGCATCCAGACAATTCTGACTCACCGACACAGACAGAACCGCCCCGGAGGGTTTCTGAGACTGTAACTCTTTATGGGTGTAGAAACGCCCATCTTTCTTCTGAGGAGCAGTGAGTGGTCTCAAACTGCTGACCTTGTGGTTAGCAGTCTAACTTGGCACCCACGACACCACCAGGGCTCCTCAGAAGTATAGAATAATTAAGCTAAAGAAGTACAGCTACTCCAACAAAAGACCCCCAGCTAGCAGGGCTTAAAGAACAGAGAAGTTGTTCATTTCCCATACAGTACTCAGCGGCGATGTTCTAGGGCAGCAGATAACTCTGCTTCACATATATGTAGGAGCCCAAGCTGATGAAACCTCTGACATCTTCACCTGGCTTCCAACGTCACTGTGGTCATTACCACCCAGCCAGTAGGAGGAGAAAAATTCATACCTCTGGGCCTACCAGGAGCAAACAATTCTTTGGGATACAGAAGTGGTACATGTCCTGTCTTCCTCAACTCTCCCCTGGGTGCTTAGGCACGTGACCACACTTAGCTTCAAGGGAAGCTGGGAAAGGGAATTCCTGTCAGCACAGCAGGTTCCAGTCCCAACTATGCAACACGGGAGATTGGATTTCGGGGCACAGCTAGCAATCTCCACAGGGAGGGACTTGATGTAGCTACAGGGCCTGGAGCACACAGGGCAGGCTGAGAGGGCCGGGAGGCTCACACCCCTGATAAGAGCACTCAGCTAATGGCATTTGGACATTGGTGGGTAATCCCCCAACTTCTTCACCCCACTTCTAGGGTAATGCATCTATAGACAATATATTCAGCTTTGAGAAATAGAAATATAATGTGAGCCACGTAGGTGCTGAAAATTTTTTTTCTAAATAGCCACATTGAAAGAGTAGAAAAGAAATAGGTGGAATTAATTTTACTATGTTTTCACCCTGTATAAAAAATATTTCTTAACAAACCCAGGGACAAGGGAACAACAGAAAATCTAAAGTCAATGGTGAGGAGGGCATAGAACGCTTGGTGGGATCAAGTACAATGTAGATGAGAGGAATTAGTGAGAGTCAAATGAAAGTTGAACATGATACAGGGACAGGAGGAAAGTAAAAGGAAATAGAGGAAAGAACCAGGAGGCAAAAGACATTTATAGAGGTATAAATATAGGCTTGTATATATGTAACTCTAGTAATACATAACAATGTATATATGTAAATATATTAATATATAAAATGGGATATAGGTCTATGTACATATAGATGCATGATACCTGATCCCTTTGACACCTCATGATCACACAGGGTGGTGTGTTTTTTCTATCTGGGCTTTGTTGTTTCTCAGCTAGATTGTTGCTTGTTTATCTTCAAGCCTTTAAGAACCCGGACACTATATCTTTTGATAGCTGGGCACTATCAGCTTTTTTCTCCACATTTGTTTATGCCCCTATTTTGTCTTCATAGAGCTTTTTGGGAAGGTGAGCATCACAGAATGCTGGGTTATTAGAACAAAGTGTTTATGAGTTAAGGGAGGTCTTGAATAGCGGCCCACTGTCCATCTGCTACCTTAATACTTAACATATAAATATATGTACATAGATCTAGTCCACTATCATTATATAAAAATATATTTAGGTATGTACATACCTGTATTTAGACCTCTATAAATGCCCTTTTCTTCCTAGTTCTTTCAATTTCTTTTTACACTTCTCTTGTCCTACTATCCTGTTCGGTTTTCATTCAGTTTTCAGTAATTCTTCTCGGCTGCATTTCCCTTGATCAAGCCCCACCAGGCATCCTATGCCCTCTTCACAATCAATTTTAGATCACTTATTGTTCCCTTGTTCCTGGGTTGGTTGACACCCCCTTTTCCTTCCCCCACCTTTCCCTCTCCCGTGTCCCCCAGGAACCATCGGTCCTGTTGTTTTCTCCTTCAGATTGTTTATCCTGCCTATTTTATCTAGATAGACACGCAGAAACAATAATACACATGATAACAAGACAGAGCAAAACAAAACAACAGCAAAACCAACAACAAAAAAAGAAGTCTATACATTGTTCCAGATCTGTTTGTTGACCTTTAGGTGTGTTTTCCAGTTGAGTCTGATGGAGTGCCACGCCCTGGCCCCAAAGTCTACTTTTGGTATTCCCTGGGACTTCATTGCTTTGCTCCCCTAGCTGCTCTGTTGCACTCCCTAGTGTTTTGCCTCAGTGTGGTGGGGTGAGATCAGGCACAATCCACACACTGTGTCTCCAGTATTGTCCCATCATGTTTCGTGGTGGGGCTGGCCCTATGGTTCTTCCTGTGCATTGGCTGCTATGAGCAGGAATATTGTCCTAGGGACTTGGTGGGTCAGAACGTGTTCCACATTCTCTCCTTCCCTCTTTGTTTGCTCCTGTGTGCTCTGATCAGATGTGCCCCTCTCCCGAAGCTGTAGCTTCAGTGTTGTCCTCTGAAGCGCATTCTTCTGGGGGTGGGGGTGGGTGGGTTATGGAGTGTCCATGTAGTTGGGGTTGGGGCCGGCCCCTCAGACCTCTCTGTTGGTTCCCTGTTTCATGCCAGTATGCTGCATTTACGTCTTGGCATATCAGGTTGAAGTCTGGTCCCTCTCTCCCTCTCCCGTGGCGATATAAACAACACCCTCCCCTTGAGTGGGTTAGTGTCCTGTCCCCCCACTACCCATGTCTTTTTTTTCCCTCTTTCCCCTCCTTTTTAGTTGACTGCCATATGTACCCCTGGATTGGGTCTGGCCCCTGCCATAGTACCTGAACCTCACTCCAGGAGTGTATGTATACAGTAGCTTTCCCTCTATGCCCCTTTTGCATGTTTAAACTTACCTCAGTGGACTCATGTCCTTTTTGTGCTTGGCTTACTTCGGTTAGCGTGATTTTCTCCAATTCTTCCCATGCAGCAAAGTGCTTCATGCTCATCACTGCTTCTTAGGACTATGTAGTACTCCACTGTATGCATGTACCATCATTTTTTAATCCATTCATCCGTTGATGGACATTTGGGTTGTTTCCAACTCCTTGCAATTGTGAACTATGCCACGATGAACACTGGAGCACAGATGTTTGGCCGTGGTTTGTTTCTTGCCTCTTCTGGGTATATGCCTAGTAGGGGGATTGCTGGGTTGTAGGGTAACTCAATTTATATCTTTTTTAGAAATCGCCAAATCTATTTCTATAGGGACTGTACATACCTACATGCCCAACAGCAGTGAATGAGAGTTCCTATCTCCCCACAGCCCCTCCAACATTTGTTAATTTCTGACTTTTTAAATTGGGCTATCTTTGCTGGTGTTAGGTGGTATATCATAGTTATTTTAATTTGCATTTCTCTTATGGCTAATGATCAGGAACATTTCCCCATATGTTTGTTTGCCATTTGGATTTCTGCCCCTGTGAAACTTCTGTTCAGGTCCTTTGCTCACCTCCTCAGTGGGCAATTAGTTTTTTTCTTATTGTAAGCTGGGAGAGTACTGTAGATTTTAGTAATAAGGCCTTTATCTGATGTGTCATTGCTAAAGATGTTTTCCCATTCTGTGGTCTCTCTTATTACACTCTTGGTGAATTCTTTTGATGTACACAGGTGTTTTATCTTCAGTATATCCCACTTGTCAATTTGTACCTCCTCTGTATTTGTATCCTTCCCTATTTCTGATAATCTATGTAATCCCTAAGCCAAAGTTCTCAGGTTTGTCTCAATTCTCTCATTGATGGCCCTAATAGTTTGGGGTTTTACCTCAAGATCTGTGTCCCACTTTGAGTTTATTCTTGTTCATGGAGTGAGGTAAGGGTCTTGCTTCATTTTCTCCTGGTAGATATTCATTTTTGCCAGCACCACTTGTTGAAGAAGGCATCCACTTCCCATTTAATATTTTTAGGCCCTTATCAAAGATCAGTTGTCTGTATGCTGATAATTTTATTTCTGGATTTTCAGTTCTTTACCATTGGTCTGAGTATCTGTCATTATAGCAGTACCACACTCTTTTGACCACTGTGGCTGTATCATAGGTGCTAAAGTCAGGTAAAGCAAGCCCTCCCACTGTGTCCTTCTTGAGGAGTTCTCTGATAATTCTGGGTTTCTTCCTTTTTCATATGAAATTGGTAATCAGCTTTTCCTCTATAAGACCTCCCTCACTATTTTTGCCATTGACTTCTTTGTTGTATCTTGTTCCAGTAGTCCAATTATTCTAATATAGTAGCCTCAGACTTGGCCCTCAGCTTTTCTTCAGCTTCTCTGATTGTCTTATTTGACTGCCTTTCCCATTTGTGGAAGTCTGCCTGGTTATTCTCTATATCACTGGTACAATTTTCTGCCTCCTTCAAGTCTGTTGGCAAAGTCTGTGAATTTGCTACTGACTTTTGTTATCTCATCCTTTAGGTCTTGTATTTCCCTTTGGTGTATGGTCTTTATCGCATTTAAAATTTCATGCTTTTTCTGTATTGCTTCCCTCATATCCTGTTTGACTCTAAGCAGCATTCTGAAACTTTCTTTCTGTGGTAAATCAATGTCTGCTTCTTCTATGCATGTTATTAGGTTCAGGACTTCTTCCAACATTGCCTTTTGTTTCTCCTGTTTTCTCTTTGCGGTTGTTGGGGCTGGTTGCTGTTTGCGTTGTGTTGTTTTAGAGGAGACCAACGCCATTTTCCAGAGAGTTGAGGAGTGCTGGGCTTTCTCTTTCGGAGGCTCATAGGGATGCTTCTTTGAATTTCCTGCAGCTAACTTTACTTAGGGGGGGGCGGCGGTGGTGGTCCGGTACCTCTTTATCCTCTATTGGTTTCCCTTTTTTCCTAGCCAACCAGTATTCTGTTATTTGGAGGGCAAGTTGGATGGTCCTCTCAGGGAACTCTGGCTGAGCGGTTGTGGATCTGTGAGGATGGTGCTGCACTGGATGATCTCATAAGAAGCCATGGTAGCTTGGCCTACGGTGTCTTGGAGTGTTTCAGAGGGCATGTGGGGGTGCCTGTTGCAATGGGAGTGCCACAGAGGGTGGGTGTGCCTGCTTTGGTGTAGAGCACCGCAGATGGTGGGTGGAATTGCCCTAGGTGGCAAGATCACCACATAGTTCGGGCAGAAGTTCTCACATGAGCGTGGAGCACTGGAGAGGGTTGGCAGAGCTGCTTTAGGCCATGTGAAGCACTACAGCACATGCGAGGAAATTCTCTCAGCCATGTGGGACCACAGAGGACATGCAGGGGCTCCCCTAGCCACATGGAGCACTATGAAAGATGGACAGAGTTTCCCCCAGTCGAGTGGAGCACCACAACGGATGGACAGGTGTTCTCCCAGTTGCTCAAGGGGTTGTGGAGGATAGCTGGGAGTTCCCAGCAGTGTCTAAGGTCACAGAGGGTGGGTGGGAGCTCCCCAAGCTGGGTGGAGTGTGGGCATAGTTGCCATAGGTGAAGGGTAGTGGCCTGGGGGCTGGCAGTAGCCTGTGGAACGAAAGAGAACAACAAGAATGCAGAGGTTAAAAAAACAAACAAAACCGAGCCTGGTGAGAATGTGGTGGGGGGGGGGGCGGGGAAGAGAGATGAAAAAACAAGTAAAGAAATAGCTGAGCCTCGATTGCCTGACCTTGAGGCTGGGTGAGTTTGAACCCTGCCCAAAGGTGGCGACAAGCTGTGGTTGTGTGGAAGTAATTCCCTTGGGCTGACCAACGGAGCCTGGCTCCGGCTGATCCTGTTGCGGGGCTAAGGCTAAGTCCTAGCCAGCTTCTGCAGTGGTAAGTCAAAACCCCACAGCTTTAAAAAAACCTAGTGAATCTGTGTCTACTTATCTTTATGATGCTCCTCCCGTGACCCAGAAGAGTGGACTTTCCCTCTTAGTAGCTCTCCTATGCTGGTTTCTGCAGAGTCCCTCTGGTGTGTGTTACTTGTTCTTCTCCATCCTGCCTTAAGTCGATAGTTAATTTTAGATGTAAACTTGCCTGGCTATGGTGCCAGTTGTTTGGTCGAGCCTGAGTCTAGACTACTAGGAAGTTGTTTTTTCGAAGTGATTAAGGGTCCCAGTAAGATGATGCTCAGCATTGGAGATTCTCCTGGATAATTGGGGGAGAAGGGGATACATCCCATCAGTTGAAGGCCTTACGAGCACGAATGGAATTTTCCCAGAGGAGAAGAAATTCTGTTTTGACATTGTAACATGGACATCTTTCTGGGGTCTCTAGCCTGCTAAGGAGCCCTGGTGGTATAGTGGTTTCCAGTTGGTTTGTGATCCAAGTGGTCTGCAGTTCCAGCAGCTGCGAAGGAAGAAAAGCTAGACTTTCCATTCCCACAAACAGTTACATGGAAACCGACAGGGGTGGGGTGGGGGTGGGGCGTCACCATGAGTCAGCATTGACTGGATGGCGGTGAGTAGACTAGAGAGCATTTTAACTAGGGACTTTGAACCTGCCAGTCACCACAACAGCACGAGGCAAGTCCAAAAATAATTCTCTCTCTCTCTCTTTTCCTAGTCTCCTTCTCTGTCTCTTTCCTTATTTTTCAACTGGAGCTTCCTAAAATAACCTCCAAAGGCAGGCCTGTCTTGTAGGTCCTTTCCTGAGGCAAAGCACTCACAAGAACCAAGCGTGTGCCAGAGGACAGCACTAAGACCTGTGGGTGAAAGTGCAAAAAGATTGCTGGGAGCAGGCCCAGAACCATGCACTCGATCAGAAGTGTGTGCCGATGGAGCTCTTGCTCTGTACCAAGCACACTGCTGGCACCCACCCTGAGGGGAACGGGCACAACGTTCCTGATCCCAGGGCACTCTGGGCAGATTGCAGAATGACTGCATTGCGAGGATTTCGTAGATTAGACTCGGAATCTGATCACACACTGTCTGCATCCTTCCCAGCCTACGGATGCTATGCCTCCCATGATTCATCTGCACCTTGGGGAAGCTTCTCACGTTGTTCATTGCCTGTCTCCCTTGGCAGGCCGCTCCCTAAAGCTGAAAATCAAGGTTTTTGTGACATTTCTTCTCCAGCACTGACTTGTGATTAGGTTGTTGTTCCTAAAAAAGGTCCATTCCTCATCATCTTTGAAATTTCCCCTTGATTTTCTTGTTTGGCAAATTGCTGTTCTCCAGATAAAGACTGGTTGGGAGTCTACTCACTTTCCCCGTTCATTACGCAGCCGGAAAACACACTTAAGGCTCTTGTTGCTGGGAGGGACCTCAGAAGCCATCTGGTTCAATGGCCTCATTTCAGGGAGGGGGAAACCTATGATTGGAAAGGGGCCAGGGATTGGCCAAACTGTGGAACAGGAGTAGCATGGCTGTGATGGGAGAGGTGGACCTCGATTCTGTGGCCTAGCCCTGCATCTCATAGCTGACTCAGCCTAGACCCATGCTGCTTTGCCGGCACACAGAACAAGCGGGAGGTATGCTTTGAAGAGTGGAACCTGTCCCAGAAAGGCAACCCTTCTTCTCTTGGGGGAGAGAAGGTGTTTAGTTCTGAATGGCCCTATGGCTTCTGGGAACGGCCACCCAAAGGTTTGGGTTTGAATCAAGGTTCCAGCTCTCCCTTTGACTACTATGTCACTTCAGTTGGGCCTCCTGGCTCCTTGTAGCACTGTTTCTACTTCCATAAAGTGGGAATAAGGACCACATTAAAGGACCACATTAACTGCTCTGAAGATGAAGGACAGGTTGAGTGAGTCCTTGTCCCAGCCAGCAAGGTGTAGCCTCTTGACCTGACTTTCCCAGCAGCCCCTGGATGTCTGTATTTAAGGCCTTCTTGCTCGTGTCAGACCCTCACTCATGCTGTGCAAACTTTCCTGCCTCTGAGCTTTTGCCTACATCAGTGGTTCTCAACCTGTGGGTCCTGACCCCTTTTGAGGTCGAATGACCCTTTCACAGGGGTCATCCGATTCCTAACAGTATAAAAATTATAGTTATGAAGTAGCAATGAAAATAATTTTATGGTTGGGGGTCACCACAACACGAGGAACTGTATGAAAGCGTTGTGGCATTAAGAAGGTTGAGAACCACAAGTCTACATTGTTTTCTCTATCAAAAGGGCTCATTGCATCTCCTCCATGGCACATGACACATATAGATTCCAGCTCTCTTTAGGACTGCTCATCTGCTTAGTGGACTCATACTCAGATCTTAACCCAGGCATGTCCTTCTGGACTTCAAGTAAGGCCAGGTCCTCCGTGACACCCACACATCTGTCTCTGACAGCATCCATCTCAGGTTTTCATTACACACTCATGGAAGACCTGATTTTCATCTGTCTCATGCATTTAAACAATAAACTCCCTGCACCCAGGCTCATCCATGTGTTCCCAGCATTAAATACAGTGCATGTTGATAGTGGTTGTGCAATATGTACATATCTGATGCTTGACTGTTGACAGTTTTCCTGAAACATATTTGTCTACATAATGCTTATAATCATCTAATAAGGAGGTATTTTTATCATATCTAATAGCAGAGACAGTATTGCTACCTTAGAGTACAAAAGAGAATCTAATTTAAAGAGAATATTTGTGAAATCTAAAAAGGGACAAAAGAAAACATAAAGACACAGGCACATCATCTAGATGAGGGAGACCATTGGCAGAAGGTTAAAATGGCGTCCAAAGGACATTCTGTGATACTCACCTTTAGGACATGATCACTAAAGACAAATGGGTGCATAAGCAAATGTGAAGAAAGTTGATGGTGCCCATCGATCAAAAGATATAGCATCTGGGGTCTTAAAGACTTGAAGATAAGCAAGTGGCCATCTAGCTGAGAAGCAATAAAGCCCACATGGATGAAGCACACCAGCCTCTGCGATCATGAGGTGTTGATGGGATCAGGTATCAAGCTTCAAAGACCCAGAACAAAAAATGTGAATGAGGGGGAGCACAGAGTGGGGACCCAAAGCCCATCTGGAGACAATTGGACACCCCCTTACAGAAGGATCACAAGGAAGAGATGAGCCAGTCAGGGTGCAGTTTAGCACCAATGAAACATAAGACTTTCCTCTAGTTATTTAATGTTTCCCCCCCCCACCCACTCCCCAATATCCTGACCCCAATTCTACTTGACAAATCTGGCTAGACCAAAGCATGTACAGTAGTATAGAGAAGAGCTAGAAACATAGGGAATCCAGGACAGATAAACCCCTTAGGACCAATAATGAAAGTAGTGATACCAGGAGGGTAAGGGAAAGGTATAGGGAGAAAAGATCACAATGATCTACATATAATCCCCTCCCAGGGGGTACAGACAACAGAAAAGTGGGTGAAGGGAAACAGTAGTTGGTGTAAGACATGAAAAAAAAACAAAGGTTCATGAGGGAGGAAGGGTAGGGTAGGGGTGAAATGAGCTTATACCAAGGACTGAAGTAGAAAGAAAATGTTTTGAAAATGATGGTGACAACATATGTACAAATGTGCTTGACACAATGGATGTGTGTATGGATTGAAATAAGAGCTGTAAGAGCCCCCAATAAAATGATTAGAAAAAAGGGCTAGGGAGGGCAAAGAAAACTGTCACAAAAGCATGCTTAGTGGCAGATCAGTGCATCACAATTACAGGCGGGACTTCGAAGCAGGAATTGAGACCATGGTTGGTGAATGGACATTGTTAAATAGAAGGGCTTCCAAGATTGACCCAGGGCCTTCTGACCAAGTCAATCAAGGGGAAACTGATAGGGCAGAACTCGTGACTGTGGAAGACCCCTTGTCCTGTCCCAGTATTGTGACTTCCATCCAGGCAAGCATCTAGGAGAGACTCCCCCTCCCTGAGCTGGTTGGAGAGGGGTGGAGATAATCCCCATTTCCAAGGTATTCTCCCTGAGGGCAAGATTATCTGCCAAACCAAACCAAATTATCTGCCATCTAGTCAGTGCTGTCACTTAGTGGCCCTATGAGACAGGCTAGAACTGCCCCTGTAAGTTTCTGAGACTGTAACTCTGCATTGGAGTAGAAAGCCCGTCTTTCTTCCAAGGACAGGCTGGTAGTTTTGAACTGTTGACTTTGTGGACTGCAGCCCGACACAGAACCACTATGCCATCAGGGCTCCAGGGATTGTCCATAGCCTCATTTAATGATGGGAAAGAATTCATGGAGGCTCTGTCTATGTATTACTGACACCCTGCAGATGAAGGAATTGAGGCCCAGAGAGGTAAAGTGATTTGCCTAAGGTTACTCCTCTGAAAGTGGTAAGGCCTGTAATTTGAATCTAGGCAGTCTAGCTCTGGGGCTTATTTTCTTAATAACTATCTTGAGGATCAAAGTGATTATTTTAAAAAGGAGAAATGACTTTTGAAAACTCTGCAAGATTTTTCCTATTTTCTTTCTTTCTCCTCACCCCCTTCCCCCTTTCTGGTGAGGGACTTACCACAGCATTATGTGAATTTATTGGATTTATAATGTGGTTTATAGAAGCAACAGTTTTAGTTAAAGAAAATTGGTTTCCTTTTCAAAATGTCATGTTTCTCATTTTCTCCCAGCGTCTCAGGCTTTTTCAAGCTCCCCTCAGCTCCTAAGTCATTCAGAAGCATGCTTCACAATTAGAATGCTGGAACCTTTACCAGCCAATTTGAGTTTTATGGTTTGCTCAAAAGGACACTTCAAGAAAGCCAGGAATTTGCTGTAAAATGAGAGGAAAGAGTAGGAGCAAAGAGGGAAGAGGGAAAACAGTCAGTGTGAGGCAGCTGGAATTCCCAAGGATGAGGGGCTTCATTCATCCACTCTGAAGACAACGCCCCCATCTGTTCACCTTTTATAGCTACAGATGGCCCCGTCCATCCCTCCATCCCTCCACCTAGCCGCTCGTCTATCCACTTTGTGTCTTCCTTCCTTTCTTCCTTCTCTCTTGTCTTCCTTCCAACTCTTCATCAATTTATTGACAAACTCGTTGGCTTGTCAGAGCTTTTTAAGAAAATAATTTTGTTGCAGTGTAACGAACATGTCCTACAACTCAGTGGTTCACAATCACAGGGAGAGGGTTGTGCATTCACCCTCACACTCAACCTCAGAGCATGTTCTTTCTTCTTATCCCATTGCTGTTGACTCTCCATTTCCCTCCCACCCTCTGTGCTCCCAGGTACGTATTAATCCTGTTGCTGCTTTCAGCAGTCCACCCATCCTGAATTCCCTATACAGAAGAACATACAAAGCAAAGAGCCAAAGATAAACAAAAACCAAGAAGGACCCAGCCACAATGACCAAATACAACAGAGGAAAACTTCAATTGAAAATAAAGTAGAAAATACTAAAAAACCAGAATAAATTCACAATGGGTCAAAAGGGAGATCTAATGACCCAGTGTTATATTACCCTAACTACCCCTGCTAAACGACACTTTACAACGTTCTTTGTCTTATATTAAAGCTATTTACATCGCTAGATTATGGTCATTGGGGATTCATCGGCGACTTAATCTACCCTGAAAATGGATTTTGGGTTTCTAATATCACCTGTAACGTTTTGAAAACTGTGTGCTTAGCATGTTCATTCTGGCACCATTCCCTTCTCCAGGCTTGGATTTTATGCTCTACAATCTTCAATCAGCAGGCTGACCTGCTTATTCTCTGTAGACTTACCCGACTTCTCACTTAGATGAGGGTTAGGTTTGTTTTGAGATAAGCCTTGAAAGACCCCAGACACTATTTTTTTCTAATAGCCGGGCACCATCTGATTTCTTCATCACACTTTGCTGTGGCACTCATAGCCCCAGGGATCTCACGAGGGCAAGTATTGAGCAGATTCATGTCACAAGAACGAATTGTTCTTATATTAGGGCTATGTTCAAGTGCATGTGGACTGAGCTGTTTTAAAAACATTAGACATTGAAAAGACACTCTGTATAAAGCACTCTGCTAAAGGCTGAGGACACAAAAGGCATGTCACGCTTTCTGTTTGCAAGGCTGTAGCCCAGAGAAACAAGTTCATACACATTTTATGTGTGTATAACAGAGATTTTTATATAAAGGGTAATTGTACATTAAGAAAGCATCCCAACCCAGTCCAAGCCCATAAGTTCAATAATAGCCCATATGTCCGATACCAATTTATAAAGTCTTCTTCAGACTCATAAAACACATGCAATGACGCCGAATGCAGGCCAATTACAGGCCAGTGGGTAGAAAGCCTTTGGATCCAGTGGTGTTGTAAGCATCTCAGCACTAAGGCAGGGGTCTCCATGTAGTTTCTCCAGGTCCAGGGTTCTGGCTACATCAGGGTTGGTCCATGTGGCTTCTTCTCAGGGAAATCTCGCAGGAAGTGAGGAGAGAGAGAGAGAGAGAGAGAGAGAGAGAGAGAGAGAGAGAGAGAGAGAGAGAGAAAGAGAGAGAGACTCCCACCTCCAAGGAGGAAAATATAGGAGTTCCCAGATTTCTCAGGAAAAGGCCATGCCCATACAGAGGACTCATTGGTTATATCTTGATTGGCAGGCCATACTCTACCCTTTCACTTGTAATCCTCTCAAATTGACACCAGATTATGTAACTACTACAAAGGGGCCTGTAGTCTGGCAGAGAAAACAGAAGTGAGGAGTGATACATCACTGTAGGATACTTCCAGTCTCATAAGACTCCTGGAAACCAGAAAACAAGAGAAGCCCAAGGAAGAAGTGATTGACATGTCACGTGGAGCTCCAGCCTATGAATCTGGCTCTTGCTCTAGCATATCAGTGGAGTGATGCTTCACAGTGTTTCTTAGGAACCAACCTGGAATGGCTGATTTACTCCCATTTCTCACACAGCTTCCGTATGTCTGAAATTTTCCTGGAAAGTTAACAGACACCCTTGTCCAGTATTCCCATCATCCCTGAAGAAGTGGTTGAGGGAAGCTAGATGAATTTCCTCTAGACCTTATACCTAATAGGAAATAAAACAGGAGCAGAGAAAGTAGAGGGGCCAGACTGTACTGGGAACTGGCATAAAGTTTGCTCATGGTAAGTTAGATCCTGAGGACATGACTTTGAAGAGATGAGATACATGTGGCCCAGCCTAGTGGGATCAGCACTAGTGTCCAAAGATGTATCAGTGAGACAGCTATTTCTTCTGAGTAACAAAGCACCTGATTAAAAACCTCTCTTACATCGCTGAGCATTGCTGGATGGTGGGTGCTTGAGGATGGGCTTCAACTTATGGATCTGGTGGTGATACAGCTTGGGTCCAGGTCTGCTCCATGGGGTTTCATTTTGGCTGCCAGGACGGAGAAGTGACTATTTGGGACTTGCTTTTCTCATTGTGGATCATCAGAGCACAAGAGTATAAGTTCATTTCAACTCTCTTCTTGTTTGAGGTCTGTTTATATCCCATTGGTGAGAGTATTGGCTAAGCTTGAAGTCAAAGGATGGGAGAGTAGGCTCCATCCATGAAGCCAAAACACATACTACGGACAACATCAGTGGAATGCATATTCCTCCCGTGGAGGAATATGGGCATGGCAAAGAGTAAATATTTTTGAATCATAATCTAACAAAGCCACAAGAGGTAACAGCTGAAGTCCAGTCAAAAGTGGAGGATGAGCTGCCCCAGTAGCAGATGTCCCCGAAGCAGTCTTGAAAGATGTCTGGCATCAGGAAAGTTAGACTCCAGGATTTGGACCTAGGTCACTAGGGACCAGAGTTCAGGGTCTAACCCCGGGTTCTGTGAAAACCTGAGGTCTAGGAATAGGGAGGGCTCAGGTGGCCACACAGTTTTGAGATAGGAAATGAAGAGTCCTGCTTGATGTGCCTGGGGCTCATACCTTGACAGACGCTCAGATTGTGGTCAGCTCTAGACAGGAGTTCCCATCGGTGATGATTGTGGCTGAGACTGGCAGTGATTTGCTCGTAAAATGATAAGCCTGTGGTCAGAAGCAGGCTGGATGGACATGGTCTGTGGATCTAGAGGCTTCAGATCCCACTTGGATTCTTGGAGACACAGCTGGAACCAGGAACGAGGGAGAAGACATGGGCAGAACAGGTGGAGACACAGGCAGGGACTCGATTCTGAAGGCACTGCCACTGGGAAGTCACCAAGGAGAATCTGAAGCAGGGGAGAGGCTTGGTCTGCGTTGTGCATCTGAACCTTGCTATTCAGAGTGCAGGCCACAGAGCAGCAGCATCCGCAGCATCTGAGAGCTTGTTAGAGATAGAGCGTCTCAGGCGTACTGAATCAGACCTACATTGAACAAAGTCCCTAGGCAACCCCTATACACATTAAAGGTGAGCAGTGTGGCTTTAGGAACGAGTAAAGGAGGCATGTCATCTTATTGCTTTGACCCTCAGCTGCCTCTTCCCTCTGTGAGCTCAGCGTGGAAATGGCACAGAAACCGGCTCTGCATGCACGATCATTGGATTATTTTTCCTTCTGTTCCCTCATCTCCCCCAATCCAAGGCAGGATTCCTAACTTCTTCCTTCTGCACAGACCTACCAGTGTGGCAGGGCCTATGGACTTCTGTTCATTATGAAGCTTGTGAATGCATAACAGTACATAGAAGTTCAAAGGAAACTAATTATAATGAACTGTAGTTGTCCAATGTTAAGAAAACAAATTTGTGACATTGCAACCAATGTGCTGCTTTATTAACACTTTAAATGTCAAGAGAGCAGAGGGTTTAATAATGACTAGGGTTTCAATGTAAATGGTATTTCAAATATCAGATAGCCTGTAGGTGATAGGAAAAAATGCATGCCTTCTATGGGCAAAACCCCCAACTACTGCTCATACCTCTGTGGTTTATTGCCTACACTCCTAGTAGAAGAAGTGCTACGTTTCACTTAGAGGCTAGTTAAAAAATAAGTAACCTTTCCCCTTCCCAACTCTGTGGATCCCCCAGAATTCTACGCGTAGGCTTGCAGCTCCCAGGTTAGGAAGCCCTGCTGCAAAAGTTTGCGTGATGGGCACTTGCTTTTAATTGGATACAGAATGGAAATGAGATTTGTTTGAGAACATTTTGAGACGTTGGAGAGAATCATTGAGATAATTGAAGATACCGCGGAGTTTCACAACAGAACTTCAGCTTGGATTTGGTGCCCTAGTGCCGGATGGATTTATGAATAAAAGTGGGAGTGGGAGATGACCTCCAAGCCAACCCACTGCCATCAAGTCGATTCTGATCCCTAGCATCCCTGTAGGACAGGGTGCCATTGTCCTTTCGGGTTTCCAAGGCCGCACACCTTTGCTAGACCAGACAGCCTCATCTTCCTCCTGTGGAGCAACCGGTAGGCTTGAGCGGCTAACCGTGTGGTTGGCAACCCAACATTCACGAGACAGCACCACCAAGACTCCGTCGGTAATCTCAGAAAATGTACTGTCTGTGACATGGCTCAAGGGTGGGCTTGCCTTGTTCAAGGATATGTAATGACAAATACAAGCATTCATCCCCAACCCCTGGCCCGACACCAGGATGAGGATGGAAGCAATAGAAATAAAATGGAAAAAAATGGGAAGAAAACCAACTGTACACGGCCTTTGAGAAACCCATTCTCAGCCACCAAAGCCAGAGCATCCACCTGGATAAAGCCACCATTTGCACACGATTCAAGACAAATGCAAGCAGGTGAGACTGGATAGCAAGACTAGAGTTAGAAGAAAAGGTATTTCTAGCACGACCTAGGAGGATGTTTATGAAGTGCATTATTTATCGACGATTTCCACTGGCGCTGTAAGGCCTCCCCTCACAGAAGGAATTTCTTCCATGTCCCTTCTAAAGGATCAGAGGCAGGCATTGACTGCTGGGCACGTGCCGATTCTCTATCTGAACAGAGTGCTGCCCCAGGAAGGCCAAGATGGGGTCTTTTTCATGAGTTTGTGAAACGGAGACCTGCCCGTCTCCCAGATGTGCAACGGACTTTTGTTGTGTGTGTCTCCTTTGGGGCTCAGCCTTAGCTGGAATAAAGGAATTTAATTGAGGCACTTGATTGTCCGAAGTTGACAGTGCGATGGGGAGACCGTCAGGGAGATGGGCTGCATCAAGTCACTTCAGAGAGGGCACCCACTTACCGCTGAGCGCTGTCACCATCCTTGTTACACTGGAACCCTCATGAGAACCCTGGTGAGCAGAAGCTGGGGCAGAGAGTCATCGCCACTGCCATGGTTTATGACTGAGCTCAGAACCCAGAGCCCAGAACCCAGAGCCCAGAGGAGGGATTACTGCTGTTGGGCAGGGCACTGCCACTTATATGTTCTCCTTTGAAGACTGAGTCATACTTTAAACATGGAACTCAGCATCTCTTCCTCTGCCCTCTCCTATGAGTAGTGAAGCTAGAATCTCCAGTGCGATCTCCAATCTTCATATCCACTCCCCTCACCAACCCTGTCAATTTGACCTCCTCATTACCTTTGCAATGTGTTCACACCTCTCCCTTTCCACACCCATTATCTTACCAGTGACTAGCATCCTTTTCCACAAGTGGAGGACTCAGACCAGTGCAATGGTCTCATGATTCATCTTGTACTCAAGGGAGTAAAAGCACATTGATTGTGGATCCATTATATTTTAAGTCCTGCATTAATGCATTCATCTAATAAATATTTATTGAGCAACTACTATGCTGTTTTGGCATCACTGAGGTGATTCCACGTACAGTGACTGTACGGTCACAACAGAATGAAGCACTGCACAGTCTTGCACCTCCTCACAATGGTTCCTATGCCTGACTGAACCCACTGCTGCAGTCACTGTATCTATCCATCTGTCTCATTGAGGGACTTCCTCTTTTTTGCTGCCCCTCCACTTTACCAAGCATGATGTCCTTCTCCAAGGACTGGTCTCTCCTGACAACATGCTGCTGTTATGAATTGGGTGACCCCCGTGAAAGGGTTGTTCGACCTCCAAAGGGGTCGTGATCCCCAGGCTGAGAACTGCTGTATTACACCATGGTTCAATCCCCTTGGTACTTACAATATTCTTCTCCAGCACCACAATTCAAATTCATCTATTCTTCTACAGTCTTCTTTCAGTGTTCAACTTTTACATGCATATGATGCAATGGAGAATACCATGGTTTGGTTCAGGTGTACCTTAGTCCTCAAAGTAGCATCCTTGCTCTTCAATACTCTAGAGAGGTTTTGTGCAGCAGATTGACCTAATGCAGCATGTCTTTTAATCTCTTGACTGCTGCTCCCATGAGCATTGATGGTTAATCCAAGTATGACAAAATCCTTGGCTTTTCTCCATTTATCATGAAGCTACCTGTTGGTCCAGTTGTGAGGATTTTGGTCTTCCTTACATTAAGTTGTAACCCAGGCTGAAGGCTACCGTCCTTGATCTTCATCAGTAAGTGCTTCAGTTCTTCCTCACTTTCAGCAAGCATATCACAGGTTTTAAGAAGCTTTTACCACACTCTTCATCGTGTAATCCAGCTTCTCTACTGATGTGCTCAGCATATACACTGAACAAGTGTGAGAGGATACAACCCTGACCCACACCTTTCCTGATTTTAAACCATGCAGTATGCCCTTATTCTGTTTGCACTAGTGCATCTTCATCCATTTACCAGTTCCAGATGAGCTCAATGAAGTGTTCCGGAATTCCCTTTCTTCTTAAAACTTCCACAGTTTATGATGGGCCATACAGTCGAATACCTTTGCATAGTCAATGAAACACAAGTCAACACGTTTGTGGTATTCTCTGCTTTGAGCCAAGATCCATCTCACACCAGCAGTGTTCATGTCCCTGGTTCGTGTCATCTTCTGAATACAGCCTGAACTTCTGGCAGGTCTCTGTCAATGTGTTGCTGTAACTGTTGTTGGGTGATTTAAGTAAAAGTTTACTTGTGTGTGATATCAACAATATTGTTCTATAGTTTGAGCCTCCTGTTGGGTCACCTTTCTTAGGAATGGGCACAAATATGAATCTCTTCCAGTCAGTTGGCCAAGTAGCTGTCCTCCAAATTTCCTGACATAGCCGAGTGAGTGCTTTCAGTGCTTCCTCAGCTTTCTGAACCATCTCAATGGGGATTCTGTCAATACTTGGAGTCATGTTTTTGGCTAATGCATTCAGCACAGTTTGCACTTCTTCCTTCAGCACCATTGGTTCTTTTATCTATTTATTTATTTATTTATTTACTGTTTTTACCTTTTACTTCATTCTTAGAACTTCTTTTTTTTGGATGTAATTAAAAAAATTATTTTAAACATTTTATTAGGGGCTCATACAACTCTTATCACAATCCATGCATATACATACATCAATTGTATAAAGTATATCTGTACATTCTTTGCCCTAATCATTTTCTTTTTTTTTCCTTTCTTTTTTTACATTTTATTAGGGGCTCATACAACTCTTATCACAATCCACACATATACATACATCAATTGTATAAAGCACATCCATACATTCTTTGCCCTAATCATTCTCAAAGCATTTGCTCTCCACTTAAGCCCTCTGCATCAGGTCCTCTTTTTTCCCCCCTCCCTCCCTGTTCCCCCCTCCCTCATGAGCCCTTGATAATCCACAGATTGTTATTTTGTCATATCTTGCCCTATCCGGAGTCTCCCTTCCCCTCCTTCTCTGCCGTCCATCTCCCAGGGAGGAGGTCACATGTGGATCCTTGTAATCAGTTCCCCCTTTCCAACCCACTCACCCTCCACTCTCCCAGCCTCGCCCCTCACACCCCTGGTCAGCACCATTGCTTCTTGCTCATGTGCTACTCCTTGACATGGTAGACTGTCTACTAGTTCTTTTTGGTACGGTGACTGTGTATTCTTTTACCTTCTCTTGATGCTTCTTACAGCATTCAGTATTTTGCCTATAGAATCTTGCAAGATCGCAATCTGAGGCTTGAATTTTTTCTTGCGTTCGTACAGCTTCAGATATGTTGAGCACATTTCCCCCTTTTGGCTTTCTAATTCTAGTGCCTTGTGCATTTCATGATCATGTTTGGCTTTGTCTTCTCAAGATGCTCTTTGAAATTTTCTGTTTATCTCCTTGTCTTCATCTTTTCATCCATTTGCTTCCATTAGCTACTCTATGATTAATAGCAAACTTTAGAGTGTCTTCTGACATCCACTCTGATCTTTTCTTTCTTTGATGTCTTTCTAATGATTGTTTGCTTTTCTCACGAATGGTGGCCTCCATGGCCTCCCACAGCTGGTCAGGTTTTCTGTCATTAGTGTCCATGCATCACATCTGTCCTTGACATGTTCTCAAAATTCAGGTGGAATAGACTCAAGGTTCCACTTGGGCTCTTGTGGACTTGATTTGAATGGTCTTTAGCTTTATCCTGAACTTACATAAGAGCAATTGATAGTCTGTTTTACAATTGGACCCTACTCTGGTTTTAGCTGCTGATGCTGAGCTTCTCCATTGTGTCTTCCCACAGATATAGTCAATTTGATTTTTGTGTATTCCATCTGGGGAAGTCCATGTGTTTAGTTGCCTTTTGTGTTGTTGAAAAAAGGTATTTGTCATGAGCAAGTCATTTGTTTCGCACAATTCTTTCATGCAATGTCCAGCTTCATTTCTATCACCAAGTGCACATTTTCCACCTACTGTTCCTTTCTCTTTGTTTCCAGCTTTTGCATTCCAATCACCAATAACTATCAATGCATCTCGATGCACGTTTGATCAATTTCCAACTGAGGTACTCGGTCAAATAATGTTGAATAATGGTGCTATTGATTGGATTTTCTTGTAGGTGGATAGATATAATCGGATTACAGACAGCATTGTACTTCATGGTGGGTTTAGTGAGATCCTTCCTGCAATGAATACCACACCATTCCACTTGATTCCCAGCACAGGAAGTAAGTAAAATCATATGATTTTGTGATTCAAATTGACCAACCTCAGTCCATTTCAGCTCACTTAATAGCCTAGGCTGTTGATATTCATTCATTCCATTTCATGTTTGACCACTTCCAATTTTCCCAAATTCATACTTCACACATTCCAAGTTCCAAACATTAAAAGATTTCTACAGCGGCTTCTCTTTTCCTTGAGTCGTGCCCCCTCAGCAAAGGAAGACCGAAGACTCCACAAGCACAAGCTCTACCTGACTCACGCCACCATGGTCAGCTCCCCCCACGAATCGGCTCCCATTCCGATGCCCTCGGTCTGCCGGCAGGATCTCTGACAACGTTCTGCTTCCTTTGGTGAGGCTTTCCATCTTTGAAAACGCTTCAGAACCATGCAGAAGGCTCTCAGAACCTGCTTCTTCTAAAGCGGGGAACCGAGTCCTCCTCGCTGTCTCTTCTTAGTCTGGAGTCCCCGCTGAAACCCGTTCGCTTTTGGAAACCCTGCTGGTATCGAAACACCAGTGACAGAGCTTCCAGCATCGTGGCAACACACAGCCACCACAGGACAACAAGCCGACAGGCAAGTGGTGGCCTGTCAAACTGGGACCTGCGACTCCCCTCGCCCTCAGGGCACAGAGGGCGAGGAGCCATCTCAAAGGCTGAATGCCTGTGCTGAGTCAATTGTGATCATTGAGCTCTTGGTTTGTTTGTCGTTTTAGGCAGAAAAAACAACGTGAAAATGTAACCGTTTCCTTTTTCCTTGTGGTGAACAGTATTTCAAGCAGCACAGCATGGCAAGTGAGAAAACCAAGTAACTACGCCCAAAAGGAACACGTGTAAACATTTAATCATCTTTTCTTCAACTCTTTCTTTAAAAAGAGGGAGATGCAATGTTACCGTTCCTGTTGAAGTCCTCTTTGGGCCCCTCTCCAACCCTATTCTCTTATTCTTCCAGGTGTCTACTGCCCTGAGTGTGATCTATTTTCCAGCCCATATTTTAAGACCTTCATGCTATAAGGATGTATCCATAATCTCTCATTTTTATTTTTTTGTGAATTTAAAACATCCACGTAAATGATATCATACTACAAATAGTCCACAACTGACCTTTTCTAATCCAAACGTTATGTTAGGGAAATGTATCCATGAAGATATGTATAGATAAAGGGCTTTCATTTTAACTGCTGTGTTGTACGCTGGCTCATGAATACACCTCAATTTGCTTGGGTTTTTCCCTATTGAGGGAAGTCTACGTTGCTAATCCTCCCTTTTATGACAGATGCTGCTGCATTAAGCATCTTTCTATCTCTTTCCTTGCATGCAGATGGGGCCATTGTATGTCTTCAGTTTTCACCAGCTATGGACACATGGCTTTCCTAAAGGATCTATGTATTAAAGTCCCTGAGCTGAGAGTCAGGCCACCTGAGTTCTAGTTCAATCTTGGCACCAATTGACAACATAACCTTGGTCTTCCTCTCCCTTAGGCTTATATATATAATGAATTTGGTGAAGATTTCAGAGCAGACCATCAGTTTTAAATTCAATAATTTATGCACATTTTGTTTCAGCATCTCTATTGTACCATCACTTATCCCATATCCTCCCTGTGTTTCCTGTTTCCATTCTTTCTCCTTTCCCATCCTTCTGAACTTTATATAATAATAATAATATCTATCATGTAATATATACTTATGAAATAATATATATCTCATTTAGGAAAGTAAAATGTTTATTTAAGCAATGAGATATAATCTGTAAAGGTCTTTGGTACAGTGCATTGCTGTATTTCATATCACTTATTCTCTTCCATAATTCCTTTCTTCCTTCCTATACTCATAATAGAGGAATCCTGGAGCTGCGATAGGAGTATCCTTGGACTGCCAGCCACAAGGTCAGTGGTTCAGACCCACCAGCTGCTCCATGGGAGACATTTGAAACGGTCTGTACCCATAAAGCTTTATAGTCTCAGAAATCCTACATAGATCACGCTGAGAACTCATCTTTAAGATGCAGGACTAGACAAGCAAATCTTCCTCTTGAGCTGGCTAGAAAAAGGTTTTTTTTGTTGTTGCAGAAATAGCATTCTTCCTTCCCGAGAATCAAAGAAGAAAGTACCCAGAGATGGGCTTGCTGGAAACCTCAGAGAAAGGTTTAGTACAGAAGGCCGTTCACACTCTGAGTCCCAGCTGTGTGTTGGGCACACTTTTCATTTATGCAGCTCAAGCACATGCAAGGACTTGACCAAGACCACAGACTACCAAGGATTAGAACCGGGACCTGAACCCGGGTCTCGGGAATTCCAGAGTGAGTTCGGTCCACCAGGCAAGCTGCTCCTGATTTGTCACTGGACAAGTGCTTGCCCTGCTTGCTACAATGGCGTTCTCCTTTGGGGTCTCCACCCGCAGCCCTGATACGGAAGTCTTCGGGCGGCAGAGTGGAGCCTCCTGGACATGAAGGGGGGCTGAGAGAGAGGGACGTCTTCCCGAGAAAAGACGAGGAACAAATGGGATTGTATCAGAGGCTGAGGACCCCACAAAACACGAACTCTGACGGCATTTATCCTCCGACCTCAGTTAATGAACTAGCGAGGAAGCGGTGTTAATAAGAAGCAAAGTACGCATCAGCTCTGGTTAATTTGTAAGCACAGCTTCCTGTTTGTCTGTGGTCAATGTCAGACTCATGTGTTATGAATTGCCTCCCCGGAGAAGCCGCCTCCTCCTCTTCCCTGCAAAAGCCTTGAGCCTGGCAACCAACTTTCAATGGAGCGGCATCTTTCGATGGAAGGACTGAAACTTATCACTGGGTCTGCTTTGTGGTGATACAAATTCTCTGTGCTGCCCAGTCTCACTCAAGGTTAGTAATTAAGGTAGAATTGAAATGAAATTAATTGCCATAAATGTGTAATTAGCACAGCCATTGAGTAAGGGCATTTGAAACGCAGCCTGGGCACGAGACATTGATTGCCATGCTTTTTTTTTTTTGATAAATCTAATCGCCATGGTAGCTTTTGTTGCTGCAGAAGGTCCTTTTGTGTGTGTAGTGCTTTTCCACAGAGCACCAGCCTTGATGCCATCTGATTTCCTGCAAATCAGAAATGAAAAGAGAATATTCCAGGCTCCAGTTGTGTTGAGTAGAAGCTCTTTTTCCAAGAGTTCCTCTCGGATCTATTTCAGGGTGGACCCCCACCCCCACAGGAATCTCAGTGGGCATGTTCTGGATGCCACCTTAGGAAAAGGCACCCGCCTTTCTTGGGGCAGACTCAGCCGAGGCCAGGGTGTACGGTGGAACAAATCAAGTGATCTGGATTTGAACCCTCTCTTCCACTCCACTGGACAGTCTTGTGCAGAGAGCAACTTTTGCAACCAAGTCTTGAGCGCTTTCTCTATGCAGAGGGAGGTGCTGGAATCTTGTCTCAGGAGCAGGGCCACAGATGCTGGACCTCCCTTCTCCGAAGCTGCCGTGGTCAGTTGGGTGCTTTGCAGGACACTTCATCTAGGACTGTTGGAACTTCACAGGAGGGAAGGAAGGTGGGACGGGACTAGGTGTGGCTTGGTGGCGTGAGGCATAATCTGGCCATTCAATGGCGCAGCAGGGTGGGTGGCTGTGGCGAAGGTCAGTGCAGGGTGCTCACCACATATGCAGGAAGCAGGCATGGTGGGTGCTTCTTAGAAAAGTAGGTGGGTATTAGGGCTGGGATGTCCTGGGCTCCCAGCCTGGGCCTTATGTGATAGGTGGTGGGGTTCAGACCCAAGTTGCTGGGGAGGAGGTAGCATGGGCAAGGCCAAGCTTCGACCTTGCTGCCAAGGGGTGGGGGTGAGCTGCATATTGAGTGAAGACCCTTCCCCAGTTTTCAGATCTGAAAATAAACCTCTCCAGTCTGGAGAGGTTCCAGAGCCTTCCCTTTGCAAGTGTCCACTTCTCAGATAGAGGTGTCGGTTCTTCCTTCAGCCTTTGACCCTGTGTCTTGCACTCAGTAAACAGATCTTGGGTGCCATCTACAAGCACATGCTGTCCTAGTTGCCAGGGGTAAAGCGGTAGGCCTGGCCCTGCCCTCACAGAGTACCAGGGCGATGGGGCAGACAGGTTTTAAATCATGACAGAGGCTTCTATATGTTCTTATGGGGGACCCACTGAAGCTGCTCTGGGCATCTTCTGTTTGCTCCACCCAGATTCATACTCCACCCTTCTCAACACTCCTCCATGCTCTGAAGGCGGATTCCTAAATGGCTCTCCTGTCTTCTGGCACCAGGTTGGGCTTGTAAAACAGGGACTGACAGGAGAGCAGACAGAGGGAGGAAGATGTTTGTCGGGCTGTTGGTTCCTCCATCACTGTGGGTTGGCCAAATCTCTCGGGTTCTCATAAATGCTTACTCCCCTTCCCCCTCTGGGCTATGGCGTGGTATGGGGGTAGGGACACTGCATCATCCTTTGTGTGTCCTTTGACCTGGTCTTCCACAAGAGACTCTTTTAAAAACTCTTCTCCTCCACCCAGCCTGGCAGCACCATTGTTTCCTCCGGAAGCCGGGTGGGCTGGTGGGTGAAGCACAGGGACTAGGAGAAGCAGCAGCAGGAACGACAGGCTAGAGTCGAGCAGAGGAAAGAGTCAGGCGGAGCTTTCTTGCAGCTAGTAAAGAGATTGGAAGGGTTAAGTCAGGGTTAAGTGGCTGTGGGAATCTCAGTTTCACTTGTCTGACCATTGTAACAGCCTGGTTACCAAGCTCCCACCTCTGTTTTTTGGCCCCACGGATATATCTTCCAAGGAGCTTTGGCAGTGTAGTGGACTCTGCATGGATCTGCTAACCCTAAGGGCAGCAGTTTGAACCCACTGGCCGCTCCTCAGGGAAAAGAGGCTCCCGTAAGAATTTTAAGTATCTCAGAAGCCCCAAGGGGGCAGTTCTACTCTGTGCTGTAAGGTCACTATGCGTCAGAAATGACTTGATGGCAGCAAGTTTGACTTTGAGACATCCTCTGCGGAGCCTTGGAAGTACAGCGGTTAAGCCCTCAGCGGCCAACAAAAGTTTGCTGGTTGGAACCCACATTTGCGCTGGAAGAAAAGACAACTAGCCGTCTACTTCCCTAGACAAAGCTGTAGAAATCCTATGGGAGCAGTTCTGCTTTGTTCAATAGGGTTGCTATGAGTTGGAATTGATTCAGCAGCAAAGAGTAATACTTCCCCTGGTAAGATGATGAACTGCTCTTCATGAAATGTGAGTTTGATCACATAATACCCTTGATTGCCATTCATCAGTGGGTCCCCAGAGCCTCTAGCAGCGGAGCATCAGAAACATCCGGAAGTTTCTTAAAAATATCAATAGTTGAGCTTCACTCTGGGAGGTGCTCAATAGATCTGGGGGGGAGGAGCAGAGCGCTTCCCCAGCAAGCTCCCATCCTCCCCCTGCCTGACTGCAGAGTCAAATAGAAATGTCTGAGCTTGCCAGACAAATTCCTTTATGAGCCACGTTCAGTGCAGCTCCCTAGTGTCCACCTCTGCTACTTATTCCCCAGAAACTCCCATCGACTTGTATGAGCCCTGGTGGCACTGTCCTGCAACTACCAAGTCAGAGGTTCAAATCCCCCAGCTAGGCTGAGGGAGAAAGATGAGGTTGGCTGCTCCCGGGAGGATTTACAGCCTCCAAGACCCTTTATAGGGTCATGCTGAGTCAGCATCAACTCAGTGGTGGTGGGTTTGGGGTTGTATATTTTGAACTTGTTTTCTGGAAGCAGCAGCGTTATCTCCTATCTCCAGATCTTTGTGCATGCTCTGTTTTCCATCTAGAATTGCCCACTCTCTTCTGTGCCTGGGGGACCTCAGCTTGTCTTCAGATAGTGGCCACTTCCTCCAGGGAAGTTCTTCCTTGCCTGGCCCTGGTTCCTTACACATTGCAGTCAAACTATGAGCTCTTTCCCACTCCCACCCTTACCCCAACTCCAAGATAAGGGAGCAAAACACAGCTGGGTCCCCCAACATCCCCACACAGAGCCATTTCTCCATCTTCCTCATCACATTCAGAATAAAGTGTGAAGTCACACATGCCTTGGTTGCTATGGTTACTGTCAAGGTATTCTAAATGAAGAGGATTGTATCATCAGATAGGATGACGATTTTGGAGGGAAAAAATGTCTTGACCCTCTTCTTGCAATGGCCCAAGAGATGGGTTGGCTTTGCATGGGGTTTCTGTGGAGTGATACATTCGGACAACAGGCAGCAGTGAGACTTCCCGTCAGAGTGCCCTATACCAACGGAACAAAGCTCTCATTCTGCAAATGGAAAAACTAAGAGCCAGGGAGGGCAAGTGACTGACTTCCACAGAGAGCTAGAGAGTGAACCAGGACTAGCTATAGGTGACCAGGGCAGGGCACCTGTGGGGAGGGAGTTCTGAACTTGACATTTAGACAGACTTGAAAATGAACCTGCCTCTTTGGCTCCTTAAGCTTTTCTTTGTTTGTTGATGGTTTGCATGGAACGCTTTTCTCCGTCCTTTAATTTTAGTATGTTTGTGTTCTTTTTTCTAAAAAGTGTTTGTTGTAGCTAGCAAAAGGATAAACCAGGAAAAAGAATGCCTGTAGAATCCATTCTGTCTTTTGAATGGGGAAATTTATACCATTTACATTTAAAGTTATTACTGAAAAGCGTCTACTTCACTTATTTTGTTATTTATTTCTGAGTGTTTTATATCATCTTATTTTTTGTTTTTGTTTGTATTTGACTGATGTGACTCATCACTAGCTTTCATCTTTTCTTCTTAATGTTTCTGCTTAGTTATTTCATAGTGGTTATCACATAGGGTCATTGGTCCACTTCTAATCGCAGTGCTTGGCATGAATGATAGTTAGCACATAACCTTAACATGATAAATCTATTCCTTAGATGCTCTTTATTCTCTTTGTGTGTCTCCATTAAAATTTGTATGCAACATATATCCAATAAGTTAACTTTGTATTTTTTAAACAAACTTACTGCTGTGTTGTTTGTGGGATTTAATTATTGAGCTTATTACCTGAAAATATTATATAGTTGGTATTCATGATTGCCCATGATTTTATTTGAAAGCTGTCTTATTTTTAAAATTTATTTCCCCATGAAACAAGTGTTTATCTAATGCTTTCGCCTTTCCATTTGGAGTACTTTCTTGAATAATACATGCAAAGCCGGTCTAGTGGTGGCAAGTTTCCAGAACTTCTGTTTGTTTGGATCTGTCTTGATTTCGCCTTCATTTTTGAATGGCATTTTGCAATTGTGAGTTGTAAAATAACGCATTTGGCAACCACTAAGAAATAATCAAGAAAAATCATTCAGAAGAAAAGAAGGACATAGCAATACGCTTCAATTTTGCTGGGTAAAGTATTTTTGATTGGCAATTGTTTTTTTCTTCTTCAGTATTTCATATGAGAGGGCTTCAAAGAAATTGTGGCAAAATGGAGTTAAAGATAATGTTATTTACTGCCTCACTGTCTCTTGGTCTTTAGAAGTCTTGGGGGAGAAATCAATGCCGAATTCTATGAAAGCCACTGGGTAGGTTATCTTGCTTTTTTTCCTTGTTACTTCAGAATTCTCTTCTTGTATTTGTTTTCTTAATAATTTTATGAGGGTAGGATACAGAATTTATCTTTCTGTGACTCTCTTGATTGGAGTTCACGTAGTATCCTGTATTTGTCGCCTTGGTCCTCTGGTCAGATCTGGGGAAGTCTCGCGTTGTTATCTCATGAAAGGTAATCTCATTGCCATCATTGTTGCCACGGTGCCCTGAGATTCCAATAATTTTAATATTAGATTGTTAAATTGAATCTCATGTTTCCTTTTGGGTTTGCTCACTGTCCTTTGTTCTTAAGGCTTGATGATTTCATTTATTCTGTCTTCCATCTGTTCAACTCTATGGTTGAAAACCTCTCCTGCTTCCTATACTTTAGATGTTTTACTTTTTACTTCCAGTAGTTCTCTCTCTATTTTTTTAAATTGACATTGAACCTCTCATTTTGCATTTTCATTTGTCTCTTGACCCGCACTAGCTTTTATTCTGCGTACCTTTTGCTTTCATTAAGCGTATTTAACATCACGGTCTGAAAATGATCAATTCTTTGTAGTATTCTAGCTTCCACCATAGAAATGTCCTCTTCTTATGTTTTGCTTTTGAATGTTTCCTTTTTGTCTTGTGACTTTGTGTGTTTTACTGCTTTTTGTTGAACTTGGGCCATTTTATTACCTTGTTTCTGTTGTTCACTGTAAATTTTGTCTTCTTGTGTTTGTGAGAAATTTTGTCTTTCTTGTTTGTGTGAGAAGTTTTGCTGATTGGAAACCCTCTTGGATACCCTATTGGTGCAGGGCCCAAGTACTCAGCTGTGAACTCAAAGGCCAGCACTTGCATCCACCAGTCCTTCAGGGGGAAGCTCTGTGGTCGTCCACTTCTGCAAACACTCACAGCCTCAGGAACCTGGTGGGAGCAGAGAAACAGTATAGCTATGGGTCAGAATCAACCCAGCCACAGTAGGCTTGATTTCTTTATCTTTAGTTCCCCATGCACCCCTCCACCATCCCACCCCTCTAAGGGCTGACTGAAGAGTTTGGGATGTGTGCTTTCCGGAATTCAAAGTGCATGCATGGGAGGAGGGAAGCAGGGTTTAGCTGTTTGCAGATGCTTCCCCACTGCAAAGGTGGTGGAGGGGGTTTGTCATGTCTTTTCCTTACAGGGGTCCATGCACAGGCTTGCCCATGTTGCTCCGCCGCTCCCTCTGCGCTAGGTGCTTTGTCAGTCTGAAGCATTCCCCTTGCCCTGCTGCCCTTGCTGTTCCTCCCAGTCATAGTGCCCTCCACCTTGTGCCTTAGTGATGCTTCAGCAGGTGTTTGCAGCTCCGTCCTCTCCCTTTGCCTGCACCCAGTCACACAGCCTGTAAACGCCTGTGTCCACTTGCACATCTATGAAAAAAGCCAAGCTCCAGATTCCTCAGATGAACCCCCTTTTCTGTGTTCCCTGTGGAGTGTGTTACGCGGCCCCTCACCAAGATGGCTGTGATGAGCAAGCGCTCCTGGCTCTGTGCCACTCCTGATTCTCATCTTGCCTACTTCTGGACTCCCCTCGGTCCCCAGCACCTCAGCTGTTATTTGGAGTTCTTGCTTCTAGTCCTTGGTCAGTGGAGGAGTTGCCGCAGGAGTCATGGGGAGCCTCTGTCACTTTGCCACCGTGACTCACTTTCCATATCTATCTTTCCAGCTGCCATGGCCACTTGGATATATTTGTCATGCAGTTCTTAAAAGAGCATACTTTTTCCCCCCACACCAACAGCCTTACATTATTTATTGTTAAACTTGATTAGGAAGCAAAAACCAAGGAATAAACCAGATTATTTGCCAATAGAAGTTCAAGTCATCAGATGGGGACAAAAAGTCTTAATCCATGATTTGAGCCTGGGAAAATGCGGCCATGCATGCCACCCTTCATGGGGCTCCTTACAGCCCCAGCTTGGTTCTTCTCCAGTGTCTTCTCTTGGAGTTGTACCTGATTTTATTACCGGTTTTCATTCTAATCCATTTGGGAATGGGCCAATTCTGCTTCTGTTTCTTGGCCAGGAATCTCTTGATCCTGAAAGTTTTATGAGACGACATGGTGAAGTCAGAGCACCACCACACTCGGGGTGGCAGAGAAACGGAGAGAGGGAGGAGAGGAAAGAGCATACTTTTAAAAGTAGACTTTTAAAATACTAGTTAAGTTAATCTATGGTTTGGATTTAAGAAGATGTCGGAAGATATTTTGGGTTTATGGTTTAAGGAATATCTCAGGGAAATCGTTCCATAGGTGCATCATCCTCCATGGCTCTAGAAAGTTTAGAGTCTACAAGAATTTAAATTTCTGTTCTGCACACTCCCTTCCTTTGATCAGGATTCTACTCTGGGGTCTTTGATAAAAAAGTTCTTTAATGGTCATCAGCCAGTAACCGTCCAGATCTTGTCTCATGACAAAGGAGGCAACTGCATGAAGGCCATCAGCTCCACATCCATTTCCTCTTCCTCTTCCTGGGCTGAACTAAAACAGAGACAGACTCTCAACAAGATGGATTCACATCGGGGCTGCAGCCGTGGGCCCGGACATGAACACAGTTGGGGTGGCCCAGGCCCGGGGAGTATTTCTGGTGTCTGCAGGGCTGCTATAGGTTGGAGGTGATCCAATGGCACCTACGACAGCAGCAGCATCATCAACATTCCTTATTCTGCTTTGTTGCTCCAGGTGAACAGAGACCAATTAAACACACAAAACAGTTTATTGGCATATATATAATTCAGTGGTTCAATAACAACAAGAAGAGTTGTATAATTGTCACCACAATCAATTTTAGAACATTTTCTTCATTTTTGTACTCATCATGATAACTCCCATTTCCCCCAACCTCCCTTGCCAGACCCCAAAGGAACTAATAACCCAGTTACTGTCTCCATAGATTTAGCGATTCTGGATCTCAGATAGCGAAAAACATGGAACAATAAAACAGTAGCAACAATGACAACGTATAACAGACAAAAACCTCCATCAAAAAGACAGCAGACACTATAAAAAATGAGGTCAAATTTAAACTGGATCAAAAGGGAGAACAAATGATAAGGGGTCAAATTTTAACCTAACTGTGTCTGCAATCATCGACTTTTCCGTGCACTCTGCCGACAGCAAGACAATTCACCTCTCTGGTGCATGGTCCGAGAGGGTTCACGAGAGGCTTCATCCTTGTGTATTTCCCCTTCACTTTTAAGTTTTTTCCACCTGAAATAACTTTGAAATGCATCAAAAGGGAAATAAAATATTACAGATAATTGATACAGATAACATTCCAAATATTATCAGAAAATACATTTTAACCGATGTTCGAGACCAATTCTTGTGTCTTGGATGATCACTTACCAGCTTCCCCCTGACCACCCTCTCACCCACCATTCTTTTAAAAATCTTTTCTTGTGAATTAGTTGAAGGGTTACAGAGCCATTACATTTTCCATTCAAGAATTCTTACACATTTTGTTTCTGTCATTGACTGTAATCCCTACCATGGATCCCCCTCCTGCCTTGTGTTCCATGTTTCCACTCCCCCTGCTTTCCCAGCCATTCAGAACCCTGTCTTTGGGAAATGCTGCCCTTTTGATGTAAATGGGTGGATCCCCCCACCCCTCTGCACCCAGAGTACTGTCAATTCCAATAGGCCAGTGAATGTGGGGTGGATTAATGACTAGAATTTAGGGTCTCATTGTGCATCTTGCTGGAGACTAGATTTGTTCTAAATGGAACTGGAAACCGCTGAAGGATGTTACGACTGGGGCAAAGACCAACCTGCTGTACATTTAAAAAGCGATGCCCACTCACTCTCTTATTTTATGCCCCATAGCGATTGGGTCTAGAGCTGCAGGAGTGCAGAAGCAGGAAGATCTGTTAAGGTGGGGGTGGTTGGGATGGAGAGGAGTAGAGAGATTGAAGAATTATTTAGGAGAAGGCGTCAAGGAGACTTCCCGACAGGGAAGGCCTCCTGGATACAAACAGCTAAACGCTGTCCTGGAGAGGACAATGGATGTGGAAGATAAGCACAGGCCCAAACATTCTCTTCTTGACCAAGAAACAGTCACCACAGCAACCGCAGCAACACCCAAAGGACACGTTATAGAAAACTGAGCTAAGAAAGACTTGAAACTACAGAAGGAAAACAGTTTCATAAGAAGGAAAAACTGGACCCCCTCCCCAGAGGAATGCACTGCAGAGGACAACACTGAAGATACAACCTGGGGAGAGGGGTGGGTCTGTTCAGACCACAGGGGAGAAAACTAGGGGGGAGAGAGAGAGAGAGAGAGAGAGAGAGAGAGAGAGAGAGAGAGAGAGAACTGAATCGTAGCCCACCAACCTGCCTCCCTCCACCATCTCCCCTGTCCCAAGGACAATATGCCATAGAGAGGACTGTAGGGCTGGCCCCATGACAGCGTCCCCTCACTGACCCACAGCACTACAGGGGACAACATTTGAGACACAGTTTGGGAATTGTGCCCCGTCCTGGTCTGATCCCCTCACACGGGCAAAACACAAAGGGAGCAAAACAGAGCAGCAAGGGGGACAAAGCAATGAAGGTCCAGAGGAATCCCCAAAATAGACTTCAGGGGCAGAGCTTGGCACTGCATCAGACTCGATTGGAAACCACTCATAAGGTCAACAGACAGACCTGAAACTACTTAGAGGCTTTTTCTTCCCCCCATGCATATCGATATAAGATGGGCAGGCTATACAATCCCAAGGAGAAAACAATGGGATGGAAAGTTTTGGAGGGACATGCGAGAGGGCAAGGTGGGGGAAAGGTATGGGGGAGCCAGCAGACTCAGGGACAAGGGGACAACAAGTCATCTAAAATCGATGGCAAGGAGGGTGTAGAATGCCTGGTGGGGTTTGATCAAGTGCAATGTAGCTGAGAGGAATTACTGAGAGCTGAATGAAGATTGAACATGATAGTGGGACAGGAGGAAGGTAAAAGGAAATAGAGGAAAGAATTAGGAGGCAAAAGACATTTATAGAGGAATAAATATAGGCATGTGTATATGTAATTATATGTATATATAACAATAGGGATATAGGTCTATGTACATATATTTATATGTTAAGTACTATGGTAGCAGATGGACATTAGGCCCCTACTCAAGTCCTCCCTCAACATAAGAACACTTTGTTCTAATAACCTGGCATTCTGTGATGCTCACCTTCCCAACATGATTGCTGAAGACAAAAATCGGTGCATAAGAAAATGAAGAAAGCTGATGGTGCCCAGCTAGTAAAAGATATAGTGTCTGTGGTCTTAAAAGGCTTGAAGGTGAACAAGCGGTCATCTAGCTCAGAAGCAACAAAGCCCACTTGGAAGAAGCACACCAACCTGTGTGATCACAAAGTGTCAAAGGGATGTGGTATCAGGCATCAGGCATGAGAATACCCCAAACAAACAATCAGATACGTGTGAATGAGGTGGGCCGGAGTAGAAACCCAAAGCCCATCTGTAGACAAGGAGATATCCCCTCACAGAAGGGTCACAAGGAAGGGATGAGCCAGCCAGGGTGCAGCAAAGTACTAATAAAGCATACAACATTCCTCTGGTTCTTTAATGTTTCCTCCTCCCCAATATCCTGACTCCAGTTCTACCTTACAAATCTGGCTAAACCAGAGCATGTACACTGGTACAGATAAGAGTTCTCGACACACGGACTCCAGGACACACAAACCCCTCAGCAACAGTAATGGGAGTAGGGATACTATGAGAATAGGGGGGAGGAAGGTGTGGGGAGAAAGGGGGAACTGATCACAGTGATCAACGTATAACACACACACGCACCCCACCGCCAGAAGGGGACAAACAACAGAAACATGGGTGAAGGGAGACAGCAGATGGTATGAGATATGAAAATAATAAGTTATAATTTATCAAGTGGTCACAAGGGTGGGAGAGTGGGGAAGAAGGAGAAAACAAGGTTCTGGTCTCAAGTGCTTAAGTAGAAAGAAAATGTTTCGAAAAGGATGATGGCAACATATGTACAAATGTGCTTGGTACAATGGATGTATGGATCGTTATAAGAGCTGTAAGAATCGTCAATAAAATGAATTATTAAAAAAGAAGAAACTATCCCCTGGTCACTGCTAGGCAAGGTGTAACATCTCAATGATAAAGAGACCATCCTACAAGTTCAGCTGAACGTCAATATTGAAGACAGAAACTCCAAATCAAAATGCACTGCCATCGAGTCCATGCTGACTCACAGCGACCCCCCTGTGGGTTTCCAAGACTGCAACTGCTTATGGGAGTAGAAAGCCCTGTCTTTCTCCTGTGGAGCTAGTGCTAGAGGTTTTGAATTGCTGACCATGTGGATTGCAGCCCAACCTGTAACCAGTATACTCTCTATTACACTGTAACCAGTATACTCTCTATTACACTGTAACCAGTATACTCTCTATTACACTGTAACCAGTATACTCTCTATTACACTGTAACCAGTATACTCTCTTTAAAACAAAAATGAAACAGAGGAAGGGAAACCAGACTGACCTAACAGCAATTTCCCCCAACAGCATTAAAGAGAGAAGAAAATAGAGCACCAGATTCAAAACTTCAAAGGAAAAGTTACACAAGAATCCTTCTCTCAGGCAATAGGTCATTCACCCTGGAGGAGAATTTAAACACATTTCTTAGGGATGCAGAGATGGGAACTATACCACTTGAATGATTTTGTTTTTACTTTTTTTATTTCCCCTGGAAAAAATTACTGAAAAATATGTCTCAACCCATCACGTTATGAAACAAAACAAATATTCAGGGAAAGGAAACTTCAGAAATTTAAAGGCTGTCAGAAAGAAAAAAATAGTTTCAGTCTAGCATAGAATCTAAATGCATTTTTGAATAGAATGAATATCATTAACAATTCTTGAAATAGTAAAAAAAATAATAGTTAATAACTAGTGCGCACTTCCTATGGGGAAAGGTAATTTTAGATACCTTATTTTAAAAAGGAAGGAACTGAACACAGGAGAGATTCACTAACTTGTTCAAGGTTACAATCACATCCACACTGAACATTTGACTCCAGAATTTGAACAACCAGTAATACTTTCCTCCCTGTACATGCAGGTTGTGTGTGCATATAATAAAACTAAAGATGAGGCTGAGTTTCCACTAATGGTGATGGAATAATTTAGAAAGGAGAGGGGTAATAATTACTCAATAGGATGCCCACGATCAGTGTCACTGAACTGTATAGGTAAAAGTTGTTTAATTGGAAAATGTCTACATTTACCAAAGTAGAAAATATGAGTCAAGTCTTGAAGACTTAAACAAACAAAAACTTTCATAGGAAGGAGTTCATGTGTAAATTCAAGTGTTTTCCAATGCAAACACCTAATAGTCTTGAAAGAAAAAAATATTTTTTAAGTTTATAATTTGTGACCCTCAAGTTCTGCTTTTATAAAAGAGTCCCCATGGTTTATGCAGAAGAATATTCATTGCAGTGGTGTTTATGATAGCGGAACACAGTAACTCACAATTTATAGTTAATTTCAATAACTCTTGATCTTGAACATCCATCTGATAGAAAAATAGACAGTCACTTGAGTGACATTGTGGGGAAACTGATCACTGGCATCAGTCTTCTGGAGTCCTTCCGTTGTTTACTCGTTTCTGTCAAAAGCTTCTGTGACAGCAAGCTGCTTCATCATCAGCATTTGTTTTGTTGTGTTTTCCAAAATTTCACGATATTATCTTAATTTATGTAACTACCCTGTTAATGACTGGTAGAGATCTGGGCATGTCTTTAAATTTCCTTCTGAATCTTGGAGCGCTGGACTCGTCTGATCAAAATGCTGCAATATTTATGTTAGTCCACCTGACCAACATAAATACATGCTCCGGTATTTTCATTTCATGGCGGTTGTTTCCAGCTTCTCTTTTGGCACTCCTCTTTCGTGTCTGGTCTCCGGCTGTATTTTCCAAGGCATCTGTAATCTTTTTGTGTGTAATTCTGGGATTGCACCTGTTGCTATGGCATGTCCTTCCCAGCGTAGATTAGGAAGTTGTTTTGATACTCAATCATTGCCTAAGTTTGTTTTAACAATTGCTCAGTGGTTAATTGAGGCTGCAAAACATGGGTAGAAAAAAAACCCCAACTGATGTTCTTGCTTCTGGACAATAATGTATGGTAATAAATGTACAGCACATGATATGAGAACGTCTAAAGTTTTCTGTCACATGCCTTTGTCATGCCATGACATGTTGGCAACCTTGTCCCAAGACTAGAGTCTACACTTAGAAAAATTTGATTTTGCAAACTTCACAATAATTGTACCTGATCTGCAATTTCTTCTTCAGTATATATTTGAAAGTTAGTAAAGGTGATTAGATTCCTCAAGAGGTTTTCCATTTGTTGGAGAACACATAGCTTAAAACAATATTTACTTGATTTGTATAAGAAAAATTAGAAATAGAATTAACACACCGAAATATAAAGTTATGCATGCTCCACCGAAAAGAGTTCGTGGAACTTTATCAATAATTAAGTTTGCTATTTTTTCACAGATTGTTTTAGGTACATATTACAGTTGCCTTTTTTTCAGCTACTGTATGTTCAGGTGTTACGGGCTCAAAGTCCAAGTGAAATCCCCCCAAATTTCATTTTCTGGGGACCCCCCCCACTTCATTTCTTCCTGGTAAAGATAGTCCATGTTCAGCACCTGTTGTAAGGGCAGAATGATGTGGACGTGTTGCCAAAGGACTTTCCAGTACTGACACTCTGTTAGTTTGTGCTTCCAGTGCGTGAGTTAAGCTAACCACATCTTTGCTTTAAGGGCGACATAGAATCCCTGTGAAATGAACTGTTTTCATGTTCATCAATCATATTCGAGTCGGGCCAATTGCTCAATCCATTTGTCGCAAGTCAAGAATGATTTAGGACTAAGTAATCCACCACTAAAATAATATGCAGAGCAGCTAGTGAAGATGATAGCAGACACATCCCCTTACATTTTTCACCGTTAGTTTCATATCCTAGAAATACATTCTGACTACAGAATCTTACTTGTTTACCACCCAGAAATTTTTTGGCACACAATTTTAAAGGGTCCAATGTGATGGTGACAATGACTTGACCCTCTTATGATGCAATACTTCACAGCATTAGGAGGAAATTGGTTCCTCAAAGTAGGGCCTGGTCGTCTGTTATTTATGGGACCTGCCAAAGGAACTTGCACGAATTCATTGCATTGGTCGGCTTATTTGAATGTCCTCATGCTGTCTGCAATCTGGGACTGGACTTCACATCGATTGTTTAGCAAGATTTGCGCAAGGTCTTGATCACGGCAAAGGGCATTGCTGGTCCTGCTGACTGGAGTTGCTGGATTGGCCAGTGTGGATACAAAATGGTTCTGTCAAAATGGATCGGAGACCAGGTATTAATTCATATAATTCATCCTTGGCCAGTAACTGATCATGTTGGAAGGCTCACAGCATATTGGGTAAATGTCGCCAGAGTTAGACCCAACAGCCCACCCCCACCTCTTGTCTATTAGAAAGAGAGAGATTTCCAGGCGGCTGGCCTAGCCAATGATCGAGGACAGTAGGAGAGAGATATCAACAAAGGCGTGGAAGGGAGAGGGCCTTCACAGCTTAATTAAACAATCTTGCGGGAGCTTGCACCAGTTCTCTTGAGGGCCAGCACAATCTCATGCTCTGCAGCGTATCCATGTTTGATTGAGTGCTCTGACAGGTCCATTTCCACCACAGCGCTCCCTCGCCCTCATGTCCTGTCTGCTTGGCATCTGTGGGTTTGCGGTTGGGACAACTGGTGACCCTCCAGCTGGGAGGACCAGCGATGCCCTTTTGTTGATACTCTAACCCCGCGCTTACCTTACTTACCGAATTCATCCATCTCTGCTGCAGCTGAGTGGAAAAAAGTGGACATATGCCTCACAAATGCCCCATCTCTTGGCTAGGACCTGCTATTTGTTTAACTGGTCACATTTCTTTCTCAGGATTTTAGCTAATAATTGAGCAGTGGGGATGGTATGGTGAAACCTCGCCAAGGGGCACTGTTGGTCTGAAATGGGCATTCTTGATCATATGTCAGCCAGAGTTAAGAGGCAAAATGGAAGATAAGTCTAGGCTTTGCTTTCAGAGAATGGGGCAGGGTCCAGAAAGATGTTGAGCTGCCACCTGTCACAGCAGAGGACACTCTTGAGACTGATATAGACATAGGCATGCACACACGCACATACACGCGCACACACGCGCACACACGCAGTGTTGGTGCCCCCCCTCTTTCATTGAGCAGGTGTCCCCACCACTTCGCTGCTGTCAGCTTTGATAAAGACTCCCAGCTTTCTCCTTCTCTAAAGAATCACCCTTGATCTGATGGCCTCTTAGCCATGACAATGAACCGCTCCCCTCTCCTCACCCTCCAAAATCTAGCTGCCATGGACTGGCCAACACGGGGGTTCAAGGGGAGACCGACTCTGTGGTGCTCTGCACTTCCCAGAAGTCCCTGTGGACCCAGGCTGAAGCTGGCCTCCAGTTGAGGCCACCGTCCTGTTTAGCTTTCTTCTTCCCCTGCCATATTGCTTCCCTCACTTCCTTTCTTTTGAGAACCGACCACACAAACTCACTCTCATTGAGTCAGTGCCCACTCAGAGCACTCTTATAGGACAGGGTTGAAGTGTGTGTTAATCAGGGTAGACTAGAGAAACAAATTCATGGACACTCATGTGTATAAGAAAGAGCTTTATATACAAGAGCAGTTGAATATTGAGGAAACATTCCAGCCCAGTCCAGATCAAGTCCATAAGTCCGATATTAGCTCATATGTCTGATATCAATCTATAAAGTCCTGTTCAGACTCACGAAACACATGCAATGATGCCAAAATGCAGGAAGATCACAGGCCAGTGGGTAGCAAGTCTTGTGGAGCCAGTGGCGTTGTAAGCATCTCGGCACTGGCAGGGGTCTCTACGCAGCTTCGCCAGCTCCAGAGGTCTGGCTCCATCAGCCTCTCTCCATGTGTCTTCTCCACAGGGATGTCTCACAGGGAGTGAGCAGCCCAAGACAGGGACTCCCACCTCCAACAGGGAAATAAAGGAGTTTCCAGAATCCTTAGGAGAAGGCCATGCCCACACAGAGACCTCATTGACTATATCCTGATTGACAGTGTGATCATTACGGTTTATTGTACCAACCTGGCCAATGAACACATGTGGGATTAATTGAAGGGCATCAAGATAAATAGCTCGGTGAGCCTCGCCTTTCTGGTCTCTTGCTCTCTAAAGGTCAGACCAGGGTGCAGCTGCCTTAGCTAGTTCCCTGCTTTAGCTGGCAAGGCTCACTTCCTGTGAGACATCCCTGAGGAGAAGCCACATGGACATGATGCAGCCCTGGATTCTGGAGAAGCCATGTGGAGACCCCTGCCAGTGCTGAGATGCTTATACGCTTACTGATTTGGCTTTTCCTGCAGTTGGTGTCATCTGCATGTGTTTTGTGAGTTTGAGGAGGACTTTGTAGATCGGTATTGGACATATAGGCTAAGGTCGGACTTATGGGCTTGGACTGGACTGGGTTGGCATGCTTTCTTAATGTACACTTACCCTTTATGTAAAACTCTCTCATAAAATATGTCTATGAATTTTCTCTAGTCTATCCATATTAACATGCACAGCCTACACTCTTAATCCTGCAATTGACACCAGATTATGTAACTACCACCAAGTGCCCCTGTGAGTTTCTTCTGAGAGCCTTCTTCAGTACATCACTTGTGCAAGAGTCTCCAGCTTATGGTCATGCTGGGTTCTGAGGACACCAAGACAGGTGGCTCGACTCTTAACTGCCGTCCAGTTCCAGGGTCCAGAAGATGTGCTTTTGTTGGGTTTCCTATCCTAGGATTCTGGGGAGGGGAAGCAATTTTCTTTCCAATGTCCCCTCTTTGCTTGAGGTAGCATGAGGAATGGCTGTTTCCCGAGGTTAAGTAAGTTCTAATAGTGTGAACTTGGTAGAATTACTCAATCTTTCTCAATCGCACAGAAGAATGGTGCCCATTATTCCCCTGACTCCGGGGCTTGCTCTGGTGATTTAGTAAGGGAACGCATGCCATGTCTTTCAGCATTGTGATGGGCTCAGAGCAGGTGCCCCACGAATAGATGCTGTTGTTCTCTCCCTGGTTTTCCTCTTCCTTTGTTCAATTCAATTTGTGATGGGGAGGCATAGAGAGACTAGATTAGAGTGCTGTGTGACTTTCAAAGTGCCACAGGGACATGGGAGTTCAAAGAGGGATGCGTTTAGAGTCCTAGAGATCCAAGTTCAGCACTCTAGCTCATTGCTTCCTAAATTATCACACATATGAATCACCTGGGGAGCTTGTTAACATGCAGAGTCTGATTCGGGAGGTCTGAGGTGGGGCCCACACGGCTGCCTTTGTAACAATCTCCCAGGTGGTGCTGTAACTGCTGAGCCTCAGGCCACCTTTGAATCGTAAAACTCTAGTCTGTCTTCTGATTCCAGAGTGATCTCTTCCCCCCTACACACAGAGCTTGAATGGAGGTCAGGCCCTTCCAGTCGCATCCCATTTTGCTCTTCCTAGGAGATGTATTGATTGACTTTGCCAATAAAGAGGAGATCTCGGTGCTGGGGATGGTTGGGACAACACCAATCTTGGTGAAATATAGGGGCGGTGGTAGTTCAGTGATGCGATTTCTTGCCTTTCACCATGGGGGAGTTGGGTTTGGTTCCACCAACCCACTTTGCGCAGTCAACACCTCTCTGCCAATGGAGCCGTGCATGTTGATGTGATCCGAACAGGTTTCCGCTGTACACCCAGTCTAGGACAGACTAGGAAGAAAGGCCTGGCAAAACACACAGCGGATGAAAACCCTGTGAAACCCTAAGGAGCCCATCAGTGCGACCCCATGGTGTATGGATGGGGCCACCACGAGTGGGAAGCCGACCTGGCAGCTAACATGGTCAGCATCCGTGTGAGTGCTGTGGAGGGGGGAGGGGGGGCAGCGGGGGGCTGGTGAGGGACGTTGCTCCTGGAGAGAAAGCCAGGGCGGTCTTTGTGGAGGAACTGCTGTTGTGCACAATCTCTCGATTCCTGCCTCTTTGTTCTCTGCAGCCAGGACCAAGCTCCCAGAATGCCAGGGCTGCTGCCTGCCTGACCGCTGTCCCTCCTGTTTCCTGGACTCTGGTCCAAGTGCACTGCCTTCTGGCCAGGACTATCCACACCTGAGCTCAATATGGTCCCTTGGCCTTGGCCCTCTCAGCTCCATGTATACTGGAAGTCCTAGCCTGCCTCTGGAGAACCAGGGCCTTCCCCCCTCGCTCCCTTTCATCCCTTCCTACCTTTTCTCTCTCCCTTCCTCTTCCACCCTCTTTTTGTTTCGCAGTTGGACTATACTGAAAGATTCGGTGAGTCCGGACATGAGAAACGCCTTTCAGTGTCCTTTCCACAATATTTAATGACTTTCCGCCTTTCTTTATTATCCTGGCCAAGTCCCTGCAAATATTCCCCTTGCCAAATGGAGATGGCTTTTCCCTGTCTGAGGCTGCCACCAGCAGGGACAGTTTTGCCCATCTGTTCCTCCCTTCCTTTGCCATTCTCCTTCCTTTGCCCCCCACCCCCGGGGTGCAGAGAGTGGTGGCATCATCTTGGGAAGGCCGCTGCTGGCTGGGTCTGGGGAGGGGGCTTCTGCCTGTTGCCGAGCCCACTAGTCGTGGGCATGTGAGTGTTTTCACTTATTGCCTACAAGGAACCGGACAGAGAACAAAGCCCTTGATTGATAGATTAGTGCTTTCACTTGACGTACACTGTGAATCCAGCTGTGCCGGGCGCTGAGAACCAGGGGGCACAGCGGCAAAGAAAGCGCCGAGTAGCAGGGAGTATTATTAGACGTTCCCTCTTAATGGAGGCTCCTAACACACACACACATGCAGCCGCCTCAGAGCACTGCTTGCTCTGCCCCCTCCGGGTGTGGGGCAGGAAATAGCCAACTGTCCCCAGCATCCTGCCCACCACACTCTTACTAGTTCAAACAGGAGCTCACTGGATTTGTCCTGGGGGATGCCCTGGGGTGACTGGCAGGTGTTCTTTCTTCCTGGATCTGATCGTTCATCACACTTGATCAACTTCTGTAAACAAAGGATGGGGTGTGGCTGCTTCCTAGTTTCATCAACCGTGAAGAAGTATCTTGAGCTTGAACTATGGCAGGATATGATATCTGCATTCCCTCCCAGTAAAGTTTTTGAATATATCTATATCTTCCATATCCATAGCTACACCTGTCCCTTCCTGTTCCCTCTTTCCCATGTTTCTAGTAAGGGCCAGGAAGACCCTGGGGCAGACCTGGACTTGCTTCTTCATCTTCAAGCTAGAAGAATGTGCTTGCTAACCCACCCTCTTCCTTTGTACCTGGGTTATGAGACTCATTGAACTACTGGGCGTTGTGCTTGTTGTTGGGTGCTATTGAGTCAGTTTGAACCCATAGCGACCAACTTTACATACAACCGAACAAATCCCTGCCCAGGCCTGTGCCATCCCCCCCATAGTTCCTGTGCCTGAGCCCATGGTTGCGGCCACAGTGTCAGTCCATCTCCTTGGGGCCTTCCTCTTTCGCTGCCCCTCTCCTACACCAAACACGAGGTCCTTCTGTAGGGACTGGTCTCTCTGACAACTTGCCCAAATTACGTGAGATGAAGTCTTGCGATCCTTGCCTCTAAGGACCACTCTGGCCATACCTCTTAATAGACCAATCCGTTGTCCTTTAAGGAGTCCCTGGTACTTTTAATCTTCTTCCCCAGCAACACAATCCAAATGCAAGGATTCTTTTTAGCGCTTCCTTATTCAGTATCCAACTTCCCCATGCAGATGATGCAATGGAGAATGCCGTGGCGTGGGTCAGGTGCACCTTAGTCCTCAAAGTAACATCGTTGCTGTTCAATGCTCTAAAGATATCTTATGCAGCAGATTTACCTAATGTAACACGTCTTTTGATCTCTTGACCGCTGTTTCCATAAGCATTGATTGTGGGTACAAGCAAGACAGAACCTTTGACAACTTCAATGTTTTCTCCATTGATCATGATGTTCCCTATTGTTCTAGTTGTGAGGATTTTGGGTTTATTAACATGGAGTTGTGATCCATACTGAAGGCTGCAATATTTGATCTGCATCAGCAAGCGAGCCAACTCCTCTTCACTTTCAGCAAGCAAGTACGTGTCATTGCGCAGCGAGGGGTGTTAATAAGCCTTCCTCCAATCTCAATGCCCCACTCTTCTCCATTTCAAACAGCATCTTTGAGTATTTGTTCTGAAGACAGATTGAGCAAGTATGGTGAGTGGATTCAACCCTGTGGCACATGTTTCTTGATTATAAGCCACCTAGTACTGCCATGTCCTGTTCACATGAATGCCTCTTGATCTATGTTCAAGTACCACATGAGCACGATGAAGTGTTCCGGAATTCCCGTTCCTCTCAAGGTCCTCTGTAGTTTGTGATGATCCACACAGCCTTGGCACAGTCAATAAAACACAAGTAAGCCTCTTTGTGGTAGTCTCTGCTCTAGTCGGTGTTGAACCCAAATGGAATTTGAGGCACCAAAGCCTGTGATTTCCTGCCTCGCTCCACTCTTGTTCTCACGGCTGGTGAATTCTTATGCCGCTTGCAAAACAAGCTCCTTTGCGAGGAAATCCCTTCAGCATTTTAAACGTGACACCAAAGCTTAGGATGCAAGTACCCGGCCAACCAGGCGCCACAGAGTCGACTGACCTAGGCTGATTTTAGGAGTGTCAGAGTAGAATGCTGCTCAATAGGGTTCTCAATGGCTGATTTGGGGGATGTCTTTCTTCTCAGGTGCCCTGGGTGGGCTTGAATCTCCAACCTTCTCATCATCAGGTGAGCATTTTATGGTTTATGCCACCAGGGCCCCGGGGATACTTTGCTATCTATGCAAACAACTCCGTATTTCTTAGTGACCTTGAAGAAAAGCCACCGTTCTGAACCAGCAAGCTTTGAGAAGGTTGTGGATTAAAACGTTTAAATATTAATCTGAGAAGTGAAGTCACTGAAAGATTATTCTCTTCTCATTACTAGGAGACCTTTGCTGTGTCAGACTAACTTACATTAGTACTTTTAAAATTGAGGGACATTTTGAGGGGGAGCCCTGGAAAAGATCCAATAGCATTCTAAGAAGCCAGGTCCTGGGGAAAGGGTTTGATGTTAGAGAGGGACCTAGCATCTTCTGAAGGAAGGTCTGGCCCCTTGGGTTGGGGAGGGGTGCTCTTGTTAGATGGTGGTGAGTCATGCCCGGGCTCACTTAGATTCCAGAATCCCACCCTTAGCAAAGACGAGGCCCTTGCCCGAACATTGGTGGTGCATACAGACAATGTTCTCATCCTCGTGGCGAAATGATTGCTCTCAGCTCCTGAAATTCTGTGTTTCTCCATATTTATATCTGCGGTTACCCAGTGAATACCTGATTAAGGAATGCAGCTGCCAAATGAATACATTTGTCGCTCATCAAATGGTACCATAAAGCCGGCGATGATGGGGCTTATTAAAAACCTCCTTTCACTCTGTGAAAAATCCCCCACATGCCCCAACCAGTCTCAATATCCCGGCTAATGAAATGGGTAACCAAGACACAAAGAGATGCATTCAAGAGCAAATTAACTGCCTCCGGAATATGCCGCATAAAGATTGCAGCCTGGAAAATAAATAGACAGTGTATTGGGCAAATTGGCCTCGTGTTTAAGTGTTGATGGGTTGGAAATATTGGTTTAGCTTCTTGATAGAAGCAGGCAGTAAGGGATCCTGGAAGGCAGACATTAGAGATGGACCATCAGGCCAGGGACTCTCTCCGGTTTGCTAGAAGGGGAAAGGGGTGGGAAGGAGAGGGCAGATGTTGTGTGTGCCCCTGCTAAGTGCCAGGCCCTGTGCTGACACTGTGTGCATGTTCCTGCCCAGTCCTTAGAACAGCACAAGAAGGGACGGCCCTTACACGTTTTTCACTCTCCCCGCCTGTGGCCGCTTAAGGCGGTGTCATGATGTGACGCCCAAAGACGTCCCGTTTCCTCCTTTTAGCTGAACTATTAGAACACAAATGGGCAGCAGGTTTGAAAAAAATGATTTCTCCCTGGAAATAGAGATGAAATAAGATGTGAAGAAATGTGGTTTAGACACTAGTCGATAAGACATTGATGCCTTCGAGGAGGCCAGGGACCAGGGACCAGGGACGGGGGTGTGAGAGGGAAGGGGAGGGATGGGGGCGGAGGGGGATGGTGGGCGGAATGAAAAAAAAATGGAGGTTTTAACAGGATATTCTTGTGGATTTCTTTTTTTTGAGCTGGGTTGTGCCATATATAGGGAATATGTTTCTTTAAAAACAAACAAACAAAACCCCTCCAGATCCCTTATCCCTCAAACCTAAGTCGTGGTTTAAGTGGCTTGGGGGGAAAAAAAAAGTAAAAGTAAAATTGAAAGGAGTCTTTAGTGACAGACAAGTTGTCTCAAACAAACAACCAACATGGGAGATTAGCAATTGTGGTATCTCTATATTCGCCAATTTCTCATTGTATATATATAAAACACCTCTGCTCCTTTCACGCGTTTCACGTGGGCACTTTAGTGACATCGACTAAATGCATCGTGTACGGCCACCACTCATATCTGACCCTCAGGCAGCTGCTGACAGCAGCTCCCGGACATGTCTGAACCACCCAGGACTCTGGCTGATGACCTCAGATGGGGAACGAAGAGGCTCCTCCTGATGACTTCCCCTGCTCCCCTCGTCCTATGCTGCCAACCTTCTTCTCCAGGTCGCTGCAGATCTGAGGGAGCAAGGAGCGACAGGCTGATCCCCAGCACGCGCCTCCTGCTGGTCATAGAATGAAAAGGGCTGTTTACACACACACACACACACACACACACACACACACACAAATGTTTACTCTCTGTCTCTCTGTTGGGTTTAGTGTCTCTCTGATGGATTTGGGCAATAGGATCCCAGACAAGAGATCCCATGGCTCCCTGGGAGAGTGAGGGTGAGGGTGTCACAAGAATCCATGAACTAACTTGCACAAAGATCCTCAGCCATCGGTCGCTCCACGTCCCCATCTCCCCTGCCACAGTTCACGGGCAGCAAAAAGCAGCCGCCGGGGGTTAAGGACGGTCACTGCAGCTGAGGGCTTGGCCTCCCTGAAGGGGCCCGGATGATGGGGTTTAATGCGCAGAAAGACCACCAAGAGACAGACACCGGCTTCTCCAAGTGCCGAAGCACACCAGGCCTGCCGTGTACTCAGTAGCCTGGTTATGAAAGTGCTGACTTTTTAAGGAGGCCTAGCGAGTTGTCTGGGGTTATGTCCAAATCCATCCCAGGGTTAAGGGTAGTACATTTCCATTTGAGATGAAAGGCCTCTGATGGCTGGCAGGGCTGTGTCCCCTACTGCTCTGTGGGTGCAGCTCTCAGAGCCCAGTGAACGGGGTGGCTGGCCGGGAGACGGGAGGAGGGCAGGGAGGGGCCTCTGGTCAGCAGCATACCATTTGCTGGGGGAGTGATCATTCTTCAGCACCCCATCCTGTGTGCAGCGGGTGCCCAGAGAGAGGGGTGCAGCCACTTGCAGTAAAACATCTCCACCTGATGTAGGAACCTAGTACCAAGAGGAGATGGCAGAGGTACCTGTTGCATCTGCTGCAGTACAAGATTGCAAACCTGGGCCCGACAGCACTTAACCCTTTCAAGACCGAATTTGTTTCTGCTGTGAAGTTTTGAGGGAAATGTGTTTCCAGTAATAGAAAGTGTTTAGAATGAAATGGAAAGTGCATATTTTTGAGGACCTATGGATTGTGATGAAATTGGTAGGATACATTCTGTGGGGTCTCTGGTACTGGGCGTGGTGGAATGAGGACCGAATCTTCAGATTCCTGAGGGGATACAGGCTTCCACCAGATGGCAGTATAGACTAAAAGTGGGTTAAAAGCTTCCCACTAAATCCTAGAGGAGAAAAAAAAAACACACGTGGGCACTTTAGTTCCCATAGGTCACAAAAGGCTTGAAACAGAATATTGCACATTCGCAGCGGTGCGTTTATTTGTATTTCCAGTCTGTGCGCTGTCTGAGGACAGGCCATATATTTTTTCCTCCTTTTTTATTAGTTGGGTTTTAATACATGTATTATTCTATCTTTCAATCATGTTGTATAGAATTGTACAATTGTGGCCACAATCAGTTTCCAACCATTCTTTTGTTACATGGTGCATGCCTTTCTTGGATACCTACTTCCTGTATGTAGGAATGCACAGGAGAAAGATGCGACTTTCTATTCCCGTAAAGATAGACAATCTCGGAAACCCATCAGGGCAGTTGTACGGTGTCCTACAAGGTTCCTGTGAGTCCGAATTACTCCCTGGCAGTGGGCATGAATGAAGGGATGCTTGAGGAACCAGTGACTGAACACTTGAAATTGACTAGGCTTGCACTGAAAACTCAAATGACCAGCTCACGGTGACCTTATAACAAGCAGAACAGAACACTGTCTAGACCTGCGTCATCCTCACAATTGCTCAGATCCATTGTGTCAGTCACTGTTCCAATCCATGCCATCAAGGTCCCTCTTGTCCCCTTGGGCCTTCTACTTCACCAAACATGAGATCCCCCTCTAGTGCATGATCTCTCCTGATGGCGAGTCCTCAGCAAGCGAGTGGGACAAACTCTATTGGGATCCATAAGGTTTTCATGGACTCATTCTATTGGGATCCATAAGGTTTTCATGGACTCATTCTTGGAGGCATATTTCCAGCCTTTCTTCCTAGCCTGTCTGAATCTAGAAGCTCTGAGCCTGGTCACCCTGGGTGACCCTGCTGGGATCAGAAGAACTGGAGACATAGCTTCTGGTATCACAGCACCCGAAAAGTCACCACAGTAGGAACCAACTGACAATGAGTTGATAGATGACAAGGGACAGAGCCCTACTTTTAAAAAAATCGTTTTATTAGGGGCTCATACAACTCTTATCACAATCCATACATACACCAATTGTGTAAAGCACATTTGTACATTCATTGCCCTCATCATTCTCAAAACATTTGCTCTCCACTTAAGGCCCTGGCATCAGGTCCTCATTTGTTTCCCCTCCTTTCCCACCCCCTCCCTCATGAACCCTTGATAATTTATAAATTATTATTTTGTCATATCTTTCCCTGTCCAACATCTCCCTTTACCCACTTTCGGAGCCCTATTTTTCTACCATGTCTTTGTCCCGCGGTTCAAGATGTCCAAACCAGACAGGGAACCCGGTGCTTCAAAGCAGGAGACAACAGAGAGCACAGAGAGAGGTAGGGGCTGCAGGGCCCTTGGAATTTCCCAGACTTGCTGATGCCACGGGGAGGAGTAAGGATTCTGTTGAAGGAGAGAAGCCCCCCTCTGCCATTCTCACGGGTTGTTAGACTCTTGAGGCCCTGCTCTTACCTGATCGGTGTAGAACCTGTCGATTAACTAGTCAACACAGGACGCGAACGCTCCACCTAGCAGCAACTCTTGGCCTGGGAGACTCAGCGATGACTCTTAGGCATAACATCACCCGGCAGGTCCAAGTCTCAGAGCCACTTGGGGTCTGTTTCCGCAGTGGGAATGGCTATAGTTCCATTTGTTTCTTCTCCAAACAGGATGAACAGTCCTCAAAACTCAATGGGCGTTTCCATTTTTTAAATTTATGTTTTTAATGCAGGTTATAAGAGCTCTCTGACCAGAAGCCGCAGTGTCTCTTAAAATGAAAAGGTAATCTTTGAACCTGGGTGCGTGAGAGGGGTCGAAGCAGTGGTGGCCCCTGCCTGTGCAGGTCTATTTGCTGGAGTGTATTTGCTGGACTAGGGGAGCCTGGAAGTTTCTGAGAGGAAGCCCCTTTTCTGGGATCTCTCAGGAGTGAGGGACGGTAATCTCAGACGAGCTGCACAAGTCAAACTCCATGATGAAAAAGGCCCTGGGCCATTCTGTCGAACAGATCCAAACCAAGCTCTCAAAATTTCAACGTGTTTGCAAGACTCAGAGGGACAGGCTCCTGGAGCAGTTCTATTCTGTTGACCCGAAGACTTGCTATGAGTCCTGATGGACTCCACTGCAGTGCGTTTTGTTTTGTTTTGGTTAATGGTGCAAACAGATCGTGTACTTGGCTGCTGATGGAAAGGTTGGAGGTTTGAATCCATCCAGAGGCAGCTTGGACAATGGTCTATCAACTCTAGAGCAACTGGTGCTTAGTCCCCGAGGGGACTTCTAAGGACTCACTGTATGGTCTTCTGAACTCTGATGCTGAGGGGTCAGGTACCTCTCTGTTTATAGACTACCTTCTGCATATGGACCAGGATGGAGATTTTGGTGCTGAGACCATAATGGGGGAGGGGAAGGAGAAACTTGGACAAAGGCTGTCTCGGCAAGGTTGGACTCTCTCTAAGTGCTCATTATGGCAATATCAATGGTTTCTTTTTCCCTGAAGGCATTTGTCTAGACATGGATACAAATCCAAGTAAGGCACACCCTACTTCCACAGGAGTTCTACATGAGTGATCATGATAGAAAGGTATTTTGCACAGGGCGCTGTACAGTTGACAAGGCAATTTTGGTGAACTTATTTCTATTGAGAAAGTATTATTCATTTACCACTTCCCCCTCCCGCCTGCTCGGAGTGGGACGAGTGCATGAGGAACGTGAAGCGCAGAGGGATTAAGTCACTTGTCTGAGGTCACACGACTTGCCCATGTGGAGCTTATATTTGAACCTGGACCCTCTGTCTCCAACTCTTGCAAAAATGATCTTTCTAAAAATACAACTATGATTGGGTCCTTTCCAGTTTTAAGATTCTCCGTTGACTGCCGATGGCCTCCATGGCCAAGTTGGTGGGAGCAGAGGGGATTCACTGGTTCCTTTGGACAGGGTTGTCCAGTGGTTCCCCAGAGACAGCATGGCAGAGGAAGATGACTGATTTACGTAGGATTGGGACAGAAGGTTAGGTAGTGTATGAATGAGAAACAGTGGGATCCAAGGGAGCCAAAGAGGACAGGAAGGATGGGGGTGCCTCTTGGCTGAGAGGGCGGAGACTGGTGGTGGAACTGGAGGGCAGAATGAGATGGAAGAGTGGCTGCCGTGGGGGTGCCTGGGCGTGCAAGGGGAATACAAAGGTTGGGATAGGATGTGTGATAGTGAGAGGGCAGTTTCAGATGATAAAGTTCAGGGAGTGACCTTCGCAGGAAGGAATGGAGGAGCAAAGAACTGGATGGCTCATCATATCTTGATGACTCATCAGTGATTAAAAACTAACTCCCCTTTCCCCACCTCCAACACACTTCTTACCGTGACCCCCTTCTGGCTATCAGCCCCTGACCTGTTCCTTGACGTTATTCAGGATAGAGTCAGTCAGCTGAGAGGGAGGTCTTCATTGACAGAGGGAGAGCTTCCAGAAGGTTATGACAAAGATTGGAAGAAGGCCATGCAACTGGTCCGAGCCTCATCTATGCAGGGGATTTAAAGGAAGGGGCTTATTGTTCCGTTTGTGAACCCCAAGCAAGGAAAACATTCGTGGCCCAGCGTCTGTGCATGGGAGGGTGAGAGAGATGGTTTTACGGTGATTGGAGAAGGAAGGGCACAGCAGAGAGGTGGTGAGGAGGAGGAGAGGGAGGGAGAGAGAAGACTCATTATGATGGCAGAAGACTGGGGACCACTTTGGGTGATGGAGCAACTCAAAGGGCTTTTAAAAGCAGATCTACCTGTGTGTGGTTTCACGTCAGATGGTCGTTTGTAGTATGCATCTCTTGGTGATGGCGCCCAGATCTTTGGCAAAATATCTCATTGATACAGCCTTGCTTTGTATCAGTGGGATTTCAGGAAGGAAAAAAAGGAGCCTAGGTTTATTTGTGAAACAATTTAGTGTGGCATGCACAAAGATGGAAACCCAAAGGTGATCATCTACCCACCCATCTATTCATCATCCATCCATCCACACATTTCTTCATTCATTCATTCAACAAAATACCCATGGAGGATACACGTTGTTTTGCATCATGTTCTAGGTCTTGGAGAGGTTGCCATGAAAGGGACTACAGATACCCTGCCTTCATAGGACTTCCATTCTCTGTGAAATACAGACTGTAACAAAATAGTTGAATTGGGTTACTAAGAGAATTTCAGATCATGATAAATACTTTATTATGAAGACAATAAAATGGGGGCGATCTTATAAACTAGCTTATAAAATGAGCTCTTCTTAAACTATATTTTTTTGTGCCAAGAGAAGCTTGGACCTTCTTTGAGATAAAATTCTCAGGGCCCACCCCTGACTTATTGAATCAGAAAGTCTAGGGGTAGGACCTAATCAAGCCATCTGTGTTTTAACCAGCCTTTGAGGTGCATTTCATTTACCTTCAGATTTGAAAGCCAATGTTAAGGACAATGAAAATGATGTTGCCAGAAGAAGGGTGCTCAGAGAAGGTTTCACCAGGGGGAGTGACATCAGAGTTGAGATTTCAGTGACAAGATCAATGTAGCCCATCTGACCTCCTCCCTGGGGGACGGACAACAGAAAAGTGTGTGAAGGGAGACGTCAGACAGTGTAAGATATGACAAAATAATAATAATTTATAAATCATCAAGGGTTCGTGGGGGAGATGGGGGAGGGGGAGGGAAGTGGGAAAGTGAGGACTTGCTACCAAGGGCATAAGTAGAGAGCAGGTGTTTTGAGAATGACGAGGACAACAAATGTACAAATATGCTTTACACAATTTATGTATTTATGGATTGTGATAAGAGTTGTATGAGCCCCCAATAAAATGATAAAAAAAAAGACATTGACTCACCAACTGGCACACGACTCATATCTTACTAAGGGGCAAAAGAAAAACCAATCTTTGAATAAGTAAGCGTATAATTTTAAAAAAAGATCAATGTAACCATGGAAGCTTAGAGAAACGTGTTTTTGGCAGAGGGAATAGTAAATGACAAGGCCTTAAGGTAGGAACAAGACTGGGAGCTTCAAACTTCAGAAAAAGAAAAGGAGAGAGAGCGAGAGAGAGAGAAGGAGAGAAGGAGAAAGAAAGAGAGCAGGGGAAAAAGAAAGGATTTAATAAGCCAGTGGCTGGAGCATGGTAAATAACATGCAAGTTATACAAAAGACAGAGCTGAGCACATTCTTATTGCTCTTTGGATATTTGTCTCCTTTTAGAAAAAATGTGGTCTTTCCCCATTCCATTGGAAGATGCACCAAATTCTCTTTTTAATAATTAAAATAATCGAAGGCAGCACACAGCATGAGGGAAGTCAGCGCAACATGACCGAGGCAGAAGACCCCGAGAGGAGCGTGAGATCAAAGGGCAGCTACAGTCACCTGTAACAGACAGTCCTGCACCAGCGGCGCTAACAGTAACTTGTGAATGGATGCACAGATAGACAGGGATGCTAAAGGGTCGTGGGCCGGTATAAGGGAGCACACCTACTTGTGGATAGTCGTGTATTTGTGGATATTTCTACATACATGATTGTTGGTGCTGTATGGTAGTATAGACAATAGGGTAAAGGAGAGGCATCGTTGTGGAAAGTCCTTCGAAGTATAAACATACCTTGCAGGATGAAGTTTATGACCATAGACTTGAGGGACCTCTATGCTAATTGACACACCATAGCCTGTAAAGGCCAAGTTCTGCATCCTACTTTGGTGAGTCCAGTCTGGGATCTTAATAGATTGCAAGCAACCATCTAAGATACAACTATTGGTCTCTTTCCAGCCAGAGAAAAGGAAAGGAAAGAACACCAAAGACCCGAACACTAATAGATCACACGAACTGCAGTCTATACGACCCCAAGACTAGAAGAACCAGGTGATACCTGGCTAACCTACCGATCATCCTTGACTGGGATCACAACAGAGGGTCCAGAACAGGGAAGAAAAATATAGACCCCAAAGTCAAATGGAGACTCTTGAGCGATTACGGCCCCAGGATTCCTCGCTGACCTGGCACTGCAGCCCTTCCTGTAGACCACCGGAGAGCTCAGCAATAGTCATTCATGGCCCTGAGTCGATTCTGGCTCATCGTGACCCTATTGGACAGGGTAGAACTGCTGCTGTGAGTTCTGAGACTGTGACTCTTTATGGGAGTAGAAAGCCTTCCTTCTGATGAGCTGACTAGACGTTTGTGTTATTCCGGGTAGACTAGAATAACAAATCCAGGGAGAGACTCATATGTCTGTAATAGAGAAATTTTGTGTGTCATAGAGAATCAAAGAGCAATTGTATATTAGAAAAAACACCCCAGCCTTGTTCAGATCAAGTCCATATATCTGATATTAGCCCACATGTCCGATATCAGTCTGTAAATTCTTCTTCAGACTCATGCAACACATGCAATGACACCAGATGCAGAATGATCACAGGCCAGTGGGTGGAAAGTCTTGTGGATCCAGTGGCAGTGGAAGCATCTCAGCACTGGTGTGGGTCTCCATGTGGCTCCTCCAGCTCCAGGGCTCTGGTTCCATTAGCATTGCTCCATGTGGCTGATCAACAGCCAGATGAAGCAGAGTGTGGGTCTGGCCTCCAGTGAGCTATTAAGCACCTCCAGACGAGGTCATCCAGCTGAGAGGTGATGGACAGGCTAGACTCCAGCCCTCCATTCTTCTCAAGTTGAACTCAGATGATGTAAGTAGCACAAGGTTTCAAACTGCTGACCTTGCAGTTAGCAGTCCAGTATGTCACCACTACACCACCAGGGCTCCTCCAAACAATGGACAGGCTGATCCACAAACCAAAAAACCACAGCTTCTGAGAGGAATGTGTTACTTAGAACAATCGATTTTCTGCGATCGAAAGGACACCATCTGCCCCCAAATACAGACGAAAGGGCAGGCAGAGGTAGACAGTTTGGATGAAAGGAAGCCCAGCCTGGAAATAGGAAGAGTTCGGATTCATCATGGGAAATGCACCCAGGGTTAGGGGACCTTGATGGATACACTGGCTATGGGAACAGGAAGCTCGTTTGCGAGATCCGCTTCCTCCTAAAGTACAATCAAGATGTTTTCCAAGTAAAATAATTAAAATCACTTTAATTATACAAGTAATACACGAATAACTTTTTTCTTGTAAGTGGATTTCTTAGCCTCCTTCAGGAGGCTGTGTACTGAATTGGAAAGATCTCTGTGGGCTGTGCATCAAGGGACTTGGGATCGATCCCAGCCTAGTCTGGCTGTTGCTTCTCTCTGGCCTCAATTTCTGGTCAGGAACGGGAAGGCAGAGAAGGTGGCTGCTTTGTCCCTTGAGGCAGAGCGGTGCTGACATCTTGAAGGAGAGTCTAGCTCCTCTTCGGCTGTCCTCCTGCTGTTCTTGCTCCAGTAGCTTGTCTCGTCAACTTTCCCTCTTCCCGACTCAACCCTGGACAGACATGCCTAAGGCCGAGTCGGGAAGAAAGAGGCAAATGGGTTCCCCAGGAATGAGCGTTTATGTGAAATGATATTTTGGAAATCTGCTTTGAATATACAGTAATTCTGGGAGCTCAAGCCCAGGCTCCTAATGACAGCTTGTTTTATCGTTATTGCCCTGCTGCTGAGCCCCACAGGTTTATTTCTTACAAACTGACATCTTGTGGAAACAACAGTCAACAGAGCTGAGAAATCATGAGCGTAGTTGCCTGGACATGTCCCCGTAGGACGAGACCTCAGGGAAGGGAGGGAGTCGAACTTGACCTTTTCCAGGGAGATGGTGGAGTGCCAGGAGAAGACTCCTTCCACTCCGTGGGGCATCATTCCTTTCTGAATCCTCCGTCTCCTTACCTGGAAATGGGGTGATATTCCTCACCCTGTATCAAAGACGATGATGCAGGCCAAGTGCTCCTTAAGTATCAAAGCGGGGCTTCCCTTGCCCCTCTAGAATAGGGAAGCATCTCCTTCTCTGCCCCCGCACCTCTCTCTGTTTCCCTCACGTCTTCATTAGGCGGCGCAGCTCAGAGCATCCCGACCCTCCGAATTATCTTCCCCCCAAGCTGCTGCCAGTGATGAGCGTTGGGTGGTAAGATGACAGCTTGTTTATGCAGGGAGGCCTTAAAATATTCTGCTGAGGGAATGCTCGGAAAAGCCCATTGATCTTGTCTTTTGTCTCCACAACCATCTAATTTCGAAGGGCCTCTCTCCTCTGGTTTTGCTGACCATTTGTGTGTCTGAGCACCTGAGCTCACCGAGTCTCGTCTGCCCCCTTCCCCTTCTCTTGGCGCACTGCCCTCTGGAAGAACTTCCATGACAAGGGCCGTGCTGCCCACTTCCAACCCGCGATCCCATCTTGGACTGCTGCTCTGGGCTTCACGTGGATGCCACTTGGACGTTTGCAGGTCTCACCTGATGAGCCTGCCCAGGAGAGAAACCATCGCCCTTCGCAAACTTGGTGCCCATCTCTTCTGTGCCTCAGCCATGGGCAGCCCTGGCTATCCATTCTCCTGAGGGTGAAAGCTGAGCGTCAGCCCTGGGCGTCTCACCTTTTCTCACCTCCACATTCTCTCTCCCACCCCTGGCCCAGCCACCCCCACCCTGGTAAAGGGATCTCCTCACCTCTCCCGCTCCTAGCCCCGTGCCCAGCAATGGCCACACGGGGGTTGTTCTGGGACACACATAGACGGTGTCTACCCCTGCTGGCATGCCTGCCGTGCTGAGGACAGGCGGAGAAAGGGAATTTGCCATCCTTCCCAGAGGCTGTGTGGTATTGGAAAGAAACACAGGTTTTTGAGAAAAGGAAAATAAACCTCCTCACATCCCTTGCCTTTAATCCTGACACTGCTGACTAATTAACCAGGCCACTTTTGGACAATCTCTAAAATCTTTTGGGGTCTAAGCTCTCCACTGGCAGGGAGCAGAGGATAGGGACTGCCTTAGAAACGTCATTAGGGAGTTTACGCCAAACACTCTATGTGGTGGAGTCCCTGGGAAGGGAAAATGGGGAACAGTACTGGTTGGGTTAGTATACAAGTCCACCTAGAGCCTTTGGGGAGCAAACCCTGGTGACCTGCTTTAGGAAAACCCAGCCTTTGAGCCACAGTTCCACTGTCACCCATGTGGGGTCACCATGAATTGGAGGTGGCTTGATGGCAGGTACTCGGCGAGGCACCGGGCAGCAGTGGAGAACACCGCAGACTTGGCCTTGTCTCTTCCAGTGTTTCCATTTGGGGCTGGAAGAGGTAAGCACAAAGGGCATAATACTCGATACTGTAACATCAGGTCATGTGCAGTGCTGGGTTGGAACTAAACAAGCAAATAGGGACGTGGTGGAGGTTGGGAAGTCTCTGCTCTCATAGAGCTTAGAAATGAGTGGGAAAGAGAGTCAATAACTATGTTAGTCAGCGTAGACTAGAGAAACAAACCCAGGGAGACTCATATGCGTATAAGGAAGATCTTTGCATCAGAGAGTAATTGTACATAAAGAAAACATCCCAGCCCAGTCCAGATCAAATCTCTATGTCTGATATTAGCCCATATATCCAATACCAGTCTATAAATTCCTCTTCAGACTCAGGCAACACAGGCAATTATGCTGAATGCAGGAAGATCACAGGCCAGTGGGTGGAAAGTCTTGTGGTTCCAGTGGCAGTGGAAGCATCTCAGTGCTGGTGTGGGTCTCCACATGGCTCCTCCAGCTCCAGGGCTCTGGCTCTGCCAGTGTAGCTCCATGTGGCTTGTCGACAGGAATGTCGTGCAGGGAGAGGAAGCAGAGAGGGACAGTGTCTGGTCTGCAGTGAGCCATTTATCTCCTTAGTGCCTCCAAAATGAGGTCATCAAGCTGCGACCTGATTGATAGGATAGACTCCTCCCCTTCCCAAGTTGGCAGGAGATTATGTAACTGCCACAGTAACCGGGCCAGAGCAATTAAGATCGTTTTAAGACTGTGGTACGTGCCGGGAAGGGAGGAAGCAAGCGTGGGTCTGTGGAACCACAGGCAGCCTGAGAGAACCAAGTACTGAAAACCTATGACAGACACCCAATGACCCATTCTTTCCTCGATAGTTCTCCCCCTATTTTTAATGTCTCCCTCTACCAGATCCTTCCCACCTGCATTTGCACATGTTCATATCTCTCCCCATTTAGAGCACACCTCTCGGCCCCAATCACACACTGCCCCAGCCATCTTTGAAAAGACAATTGTCGATATTTGTGACTTTTACTCAATTCATTCATCTACTCATTTCAATGTCATTGCTGCCTTCCCGAGACCACTCTCCAAGTTCACCTGTTATCTCCATGGCTGCTGAGTCCTCTTGGTTCTCATGTAACTCAGTCACTTGGAGACATTAGATATCACTTACTCGCTTTAATTCCCAATACTTACCCAATACTTACCCAATACTTACCTCTTCAAGCTTGTTCCCCTGCCCCTCCCTTTTTTAATGACTCTTGTTAGGCTCTGTATTGGACTGGGTTCTCCCTTGGCTTCTTAAACTGGGACAAGTGTAGTGGGTCACATGTAGTCGTTATACATTAGGCTGAGAACCACATGGCCTGTGGTTCAAAACCATCAGAAGTTCCTCAGGAGATAGACTGGACTTTCTATTCTAGTAAACAGTTACAGTCTTAGAAACCAACAGTAGGTTGCTATGAGTCAGCATTGACTTGATGGCATGAGTGAGTTTGAGAACCGACTGTATGACTGTAGGGGACATGAAAAATTTGGTAATAGTAAGAGGTTTCTGAATGCATAATGACTAAAAATTAATTAAAAGGTCAAGCATTTAATGAATACAAGGTGTTTCTTGCAGTGCTTGCAGATGTGGCACATTTCTTGGGGTGGGGGAAGAGGGTGCAAGGGGCAAAAGTCTAAGAAGCCTTGCAGCACGCTTATGTATATATGTACGTATATATGGAAAGACATTCATAGCAAGAAGACCGCTCATACATGGGAGCAAATGAAGGGGGAGGAAGAGAGTGGAGCACATCTTGGTCCACCAAGCCTTGAGGATGATATCCCTGCTCAGAGCAGCCAATGCACCGAGAGTACCAAATGGCCGGCCCCACTATGAGACACGACACCCTTCACAGACCCATATCCCTACAGGGGACAACACTGGAGACACAGTGTGGGAATTGTGCCTGATCTGACCCCACCACACGGAGGCAAAACACAAAGTGTATGGAACAGAACAGTAAGGGGAGCAGAGCAAGGAAGTCCTGAGAGAGTTTGGGGCCAATGCCCCCCAAACTTTGGGGCCAGGGCGTGGCACCCCAACAGACTTGACTGAAAAATACTCCTAAAGGTCTACAAACAGAACTTGAACTATTTACAGACTTTTTTTTTGTGGTCATTGTTTGCTGTTGTTGCTTTGTTTTCTTTTGTTGCTTTGTTTTGCTCTGTCTTGTTTTTGTGCACATTATTATCTCTGCAGGTCTATCTAGATAAGATAGGCTAGATAAACAATCTGGAGGAGAAAACAATGGGACTGACAGTTCCAGGGGAACTTAGAAGAGGGGGAGGTGGGGGAAAGGAAGTGGTGTTAACAAACCCATGGACAAGGGAACAGCAAGTGATCCAAATCAGTGGTTAGGAGGGTGTGAGAGGCCTGGTAGGGCTTGATCAAGGGCAATGTAACTGAGAGGAATTACTGAAACCCAAATGAAGGCTGAGAATGATAATGGGACAAGAGGAGAGCAAAAGGAAATAGAGGAAAGAACTGGGAGGCAAAGGGCATTTATAGATATCTTGAACTCAATAGGGCCGAATGACATGCCTACTCCCACGAAGTCTTCCCTTTTGGAGTCTTCCCATCTCATGAGTTCTACTGAAATCTACCTGCTGTTCAAACCAGAACCTTGCTAGTCACTAGCCCCTCTTGTCCTTTGCCTCATCCCCATAGCTGGCAGCTCACCACATTTTGTAGATTGTACCTGCTGAATTATTCGCAGGTCTTTCAGCATTTCCTCTGTCCCCCTCCCTAATTCAGGCCTCTGGCTTCTTCCATCTGGACAACTGGCCTCCCTGTCTCCATTCAATTCATCCTTCACAAAGCAGCCACACAGTCCTGAAATGCAAACCTATGGCACGCTTCTGCTTAAAACACTCCACAGCCCTTTCTTATCCACAGGGGGAAGAAAGTCAGATGCCTTAATGTACACAGGCTTAAGGCTGTAGTTTCTACCTATGTATTGACCCTCATTTCTTACCTGTTCTCTCTTTCACTGTATGCCAGCCACACTAAACTTGCTTCAGGTTCTAAAACCTGCCAGGTTCTCCCATTTGCCTTTCTCAAAGCTCTTGCTTCAGGCTCTTCTCAGCTGGCTGAACCAAGAAGGCATGGCAGAAGAGATATTCCAATGCTTCTCCATAGAACACTCCAAAGAGGAGGCATGACTTACCAACGTCACCCAGAATGGGGCTGAACAAGCTTGTTTTCCTCCTACCTTCAGCAGTGATAGGAAGCAATCTTGTCACATGGTTGAACCTTTCACCGAAGATTCTGGCTCTTTTTCTTGCTGAAATCAGAAAGATGAGCAAGTGGCAGGTCGTGCTGGGATAAGGTTGGAAATATTGCAGGATCCCTTGCCTTGTGTTTCTGAGGTTGTCTCTGATGGCACCTGGTATCTCCCACTACCCTTCCAGACCCCTCCCAATTTTGCCTCAACCTCTCCCACCTGGTCTCTAGCACAGACTCTCACCTACTGGCATCCTTATCTGCTTTCTCTCTCCTGAAATAACCTGAGTCTCTCAGTGGCTATTGGCACAGTCTGGCTGGCTGGTAGGTCTGACTGGTATTGGAGACCAGTGATGTTCGGATGAAGGATCAAATCCTGGCATCCTGAACTAAGGCAAGGTTGATGTCAGGACAAAGTCAGCTGGCCACAGATTGGACTTGGCCACAGATTGGACTTGGTCATAGACTGACCCTAGAGCCTGACTGTGGACTGGATGCTGACCTAGACCCAAACATAGCTCTAGTTTTGGCTCTCCTTCCATACTGAGCTTTGGTTTTGGTAATAGACTGAGCCTGATCCTAATCCCACACTAAACCTTAGTCCCAGGCTGGGTCCCCATCCATGGACCGAGCCCTCACCGATGAGCAGTTGTGGAATTATGGAGAGAGTATAGCTGATTTTGGGCAAACTTATTCTATTAGACAAGGAGGAGTAAAATGTATTTTCTTGGGGGGCATTCAGAATAAGGCCTATTTCTGGTCTTAATGCACTCCCGGATTTGGTGGGTAAATGAATAATTTCTTTTAGAAAGAAATCAGCACATGCTGATTTCTATGAGGCAGAGGTTACCAATGTCCTAAGTGTCCAACTTTTCCAGATTTTCTTACCATTTCATCCTCTTTAACATTAACTACCCCACCTCACCTCAGCACACTCCCTTCCATCTTTGAGTTCCATAATTCATCACAATACCTTACAGAACTCATGAGCCACCAAGGAAATGTGGTTGCAGGTTGGTAAGTCTGAAACCTGCAAGTCAGGTGTCAGTCTGGAGACTTCTCCTGACTCACATGGCTTCAAGGACTGACAGACCCAAATCCACAGGTCAAGTGATGGCTGCTTACTCACAAGGCTGAGGAAGCTGTTGCATCGGGTCAGATGATCTCCAATGTCAGGAACTGGAGGTCACATGATGATGAGTCAGATGCAAAGTCCAGAGCAAGAGAAAGAATGTTTCCAGAGCATTCATACATGCAAAGGTGCTTCACAAAGTGTGTGGACAACATAGATTCAGCCTCTGCTGAATTCTTTCTGACCAGCTGATCACAGCCCTATTATCAGACCGAGAACAATGTGAAGTCACTTATGGCAGACGTGGTTAGGTAAAAATGGAATATCTTGTCATTTGATTTCCCTTTTGACTCATTTTAAAACTGTTTCCATTTTTTTTAAAAGTGAAGGGGAAATATACGAGGTGGGTACCCCACCTAAAAACGGTAATTGCACTGGGCAGAGCGGAGCTTTTGTAGTCTGCATTCTTCCTCTAGCTGAGCATTGAGCAACTCGCTCTGAGTTAGTGCACCCAGTGGCATCCCCTGGGAAGGGTCTCTCTGGTCACGGTGAATTTTTTGTAAAGCAGTTTTGTGTGTGTGTGTGTGTGTGTGTGTGTGTGTGAGAGAGAGAGAGAGAGAGAGAGAGAGAGAGAGAGAGAGAGAGAGAGAGAGAGATGGCTGATTTAAGCCAACAGTGCGTGACTGTGAAATTTTGTTTCCTGCTTGGGAAAAATGCCACAGGAACTGCTGTGATGTTCAGCACAGCTTACAAGGACAGCACCGTGGGAAAAACTAAAGTGTATGAGTGGTTCTTGTTTCAAAAAGGTAAAATGTTGATTGATGAAAAACCTCATTCTGGACGTCCATCACTTTCCCAAACGGACAAAAATGTAGACTTGTAGTGCATTTGGAGTTCATTCCATCAGGTCAGACTTTTAATCAAGCTTTCTGTGTAGAGGTTCTGAAAGATAGTGTAATAGTGTGCAATAAACAAGGCCTGATTTGTGGCAGATGGGGGGGGACGACAACGCACCTGCTCACACAGCATCTCAGTGCACCAGTTTTTTGGCAAAGAACAGCATGCCTCTGTTGCCCCATGCACCTTACTCACCTGTCCTTGCTCCATGCAAATTCTTCTTGTTTCCGAGAATGAAGAGGGACATGAAAGGGCAGCAATTTGATGAAGTAGAAAAGATGAAGAAACAAACGAGGGAGTTGCTGTCAGCCATCCAAACAGATGAGTTTGAAAAATGTTTCCAAGAATGGAATCACAGATTTGACAAATGCATTAAGTGTAATGGAGAGTCCTTTGAAGGTGATAGGGTTGTTTTGTAAAAAGAATTTAAATACGTAACTTAGTGGGGAGAGGAATTTCTTTTTTAGGGGGGCTGGTACTCCCTTGCACGTGGATTATGCCTCTGGGGAATCCCTCTGCCCGCGGCTCGGGCATGTGAGTGACCTTGCTATCATGTAGAATACAAGTGGCTCGTTGCAGGTGTGCTTAGGTGAAAATGTAGCCTTTAGTCTTTCCTGCTCTCATTTTGATTCAGGTTGTTTTCTGGTCTACTTTGATTTTGTTGTTAATTTAAAAAAAATGAATGCTTTTCTGCATATGAAATCCAGGATTGGTAAATCTAGAAAGACAATAACTGGATCAATGATTCCTTGGGAGGTATGGTCGGGGAGGCTGGGGGAAATGGGGAGCTAATAGCAATGAGTATAAAAATGAAGAAAATGTCCTCAAACATATTGTGGTGATTATTGTATAACTTCTTGATGTGGTTGAACTATTGAATTTTATGATAGGTGAAGTATATGCCAACACAACTGTTGGGGGGGAAAAGTTTCTGGACAAATGGAATTTAAAGATAATGAAAAATTTCCATGAACTTTTTAAAGCCCCTTGTATTGGATGGAGGCCATATCCTTATGGACACTCTCCTTACTTGAGCAAGGAGGTGACTGGGGTAAAGGTTATGACCTGAGTCATACCTTTTACTAAAGCTGGTACTTCAAGACGCAGTCCATCCCCATCCTGCCTCACGAACAGAACAGACAACTCACCCCCAAATAGGACCATAACTATAACATAGAAGCACATATTCACAGCACATCACACAATGGAGAATAATTACATCAGACCACAAATAGAGGACAATTACCTCATTATATAACCACCAAGCCACTGAAAACCATGGACAAATCAAGGTGACACATACTCCTAACCATCGCAAGTTTCAGAGACTCTATTTGTGTAGTCCCACCGAAGATCGTGTGGGAATCACAAAGACTATGGCCGGAAGACCACAGGACGGACTTCATGGCACCACATGGGGTCACAGACTCTAGTAGGGCCTCACTCAAGGGCTGCTACAGCATTACATCCAGCCCAGCCACCCAGCCAGTTTCGTTCCCAAATAATGGACAGATTACTCCTGCCAATATCCATCAAGCTGAGATGGCGAGCATTTCAATGAGAAGGTGCTTCAACGACTCTTCCAGGATTTGCAGCCTAATGAAGCACACATCAGAGGATGGTTTAATCTTTCTCTCATAAAACTTGCACAACAAGGCGATCAACTTCAGAATTCAAATTCATCCTGACCTAAAAAGGGGAACTCAAGACGCTTCGGATCACTGTTAACTGTCTGGGGCTAATTGCTGTGGTCTCAGAGGGGTGTAGAAGGTGGGGGAGGGGGGGAGATAGATTTTGTAATGGGCATCACAGGATAATCTGGGCTGTCCCTGCCCAGAGTCTGGAAGGAGCTGACATGACAGGGTGTAGCATCAGATAGACTAAGGCTAAGCATGGAAATTTACAAAGTCCTGCTTGGCGTGGCCACCTCTGCAAGCTGGGCTGCCCTCCTTCAACCCCAGCTGCCCTGCAGGGCCCCTCTACAAATGACTAGTGGTCACTTACCTGGTAGTGAGCTCCAAGGAGCCAAGAGACTCCTGCTTCCCACTCCCACACATAACACCTGGAGCTTAGGAAGACCTTTATGGAGATGATCAGAAGAAGGCTGTCAGAGAGATGTGTGGGTTGGGTCGCCATCTTTGGTGTGGCTTTCCTCCCAGGGGCCCTAACTGTGGACTCCTCACTGGCTCCCCTTCATTCCTTCCGGAACCTGCAGGGGGCTTGCACATTTCTAGGTCTAGTCCACCAGGGAAGTGACATCACACTCTTTTTTCAAATTCTGAATCATGTCCACACCTTCTGCCTGAAAGATTTTTTTTTTCTGTTGCAGAAACTCATGGGTGACTTCATAGGGGGACATCATGGGTCTGACTTGAATACATAGAGCCCAGGCACTAATCTCCAAAAGGAAATATATTTTATAATAATTGGATAGCAAGGAACTGGAAATAAGGAGACACAAACTGAATCAAGCCAGGGTTGGTGCATAATATAACCATTTGTTCTAAATATATGCCAATAATGGACTGGGCAGTCAGGGGAAGCACAAGACAAAGTAATGAAATCTCCTGCTTTATTTTTTCCCCCTCTTTCTATTTAAAGAAGACAATCTTCTTAAGTAAGATGTAGAAGCCTTAAAAGAAAAAGGAACAGATTTTGCTAGAGACAATTAAAAACAGAACAAAACAAAAACATGCCTCTGCCGTGAAACAGAGCCAAAGTTATAAGGAAGCATCAACAAGTAGAAAATGCATGCAACGCATATCAGAAAGGACTCATAGCAAACACGTGAAGAGATTCTGCTCATATGTAATAAAAAGACACAGATGTGATCACCAAGTGGGCAGAGGGTATGGTCAGGTAGCCTGTAGAAGAGGAAATACTGGACTGATGTGGGGACCACAGAGATCCACTGCTCAGATCTCTCTCCAGGACAGCTTCCTGTAGGGAGCAGAGCTGATTGACAGCCTCAAGCAAAAGCATCTTTATTTTAATTAATTAGTAAATTAGTCAATTAATTAGTGACTAATATTTATAATTTGTTTATTTTTTTAACAATTTCACCGACATATGTATCATACATTTCAATAGTTCAGCACATTCCTAAGGGTGGTTCAACCCCCATTACCATCAATTCCAGGACTTTTCTTCTCCCTTGTGCTTGTTGTTAGCGCCCCATATCCCACCAGTCTCCCATCACGACCCTTAGAATCTACTGATCTCGTTGCTGTCCCTAGAGGTTTACTCAGTCTGGGTTTCATCTGTAGGAAATCCTACAAAATCAAGACTGAGTAAGAACAAATGGGCTCACCACAATGATACAATGAAACAAAGAAAAACTCAACCATCACAAAGCAAAGCCTACTAAACTCCAGGGCCATTATCCATTGGGCCCAGAGGGAGATCAGTGACAAGGTGTCACATTGTGACTTCAGTTGCGGTCATCTCCCCTGTAACGCGCTCTGTCCAGAAACAAGGCCTTTCCCATCGTTGGTCCACAGTCAGAGGACCAGCGGCAGAAGCATCTTTCCGTCCATGTGGTACTCTCTCCAGGCCTCGTTCGCAGACAATGACTAACGGTGGTTGCTCCCCACCAACCTGGCTTTCCAAGTACAGTGCCGGGTCTGAGGATCTTCCTCACCTAAGCCTTTCTTCCTTCGTCCTTGTCACAGGTGTCAGACCTACATCCAGGTCCAGAGGCCCTTGCTGTCCACACCCATTCCTTCTCCTAGTTCTTCGTTCTCCACCAGCACAACTCTGACTTGACCACAGGCTCAGATAAGAAGTTCTTCAGCCTCCCTTCGAATGGACCAGCTGCAGTTGGGTTAATGCTCACTCCTGGTGACCCCGTATGCATCACAGGAGGAAAACTGACGCCTGGGATGGTCAGTGACCCTTATTTTGGAAGTAGCTTTCCAGGTCTCTCTTCCTAGGTACCTCTGGGTGGACTCAAATCTCCAACCTCTCGGTTAACAGCCAAGCGCCTTAACCGTGTGTGCCACCCAGGAAGTCTTCTCTTAATTAAGGAAATGTGAATTGAAATGTGACAATTTCCACATATCAAATGGACACACATTAAAAAAAGTCATTAATATCAAATTTAACCTGGAGGGTATAAAACGAACTCTCGCTTTGAACTGGTGCCAAGAAAGCAAAATACACATACTCCTTGAACTGGCATTTCAATTCCAGGAAAGTCTTCTACAGAATATATGCATTTTAGTGCAGGAGTCAATGTTCACTGTGACACTATGCATAGTAGTAAGGAACTTGAAAGGAACCTACACGCACATTCATAAGGAACAGCTACATAAATTACGGGTAGCTACACAATGGAATGAGGACTTCTGGTGGTAGTGGCGAAAAAGTGTTGAACTGCTAATCAGTGGTTCAAACCTACCAGCCGCTTTTTAGAGGGGGTTGGAGGGGGAGGAGAGAGAGAGATAGAGAGAGAGAGAGAGAGAGAGAGAGAGAGAGAGAGAGAGAGAGAGGATGTCTGTTCTTGTGAAGATTTACAAAGTCTCAGATACTCTATATAGGGCTGCTAAGCGTCAGAGTGGACCCGATGCTAACGAGTACTGATCTGCCTCCCATAGAACACTTTATTTTTCTCCTGGGATCAATTCATTGCAATAGCCAGAAATAACTTTTATCAGGGAAGTTGCCAGGTTAAAATTCAGTTGAGAAATGCTCATTATACATGTGTTCATCAATCAGGACAGTTTATTTTCTGTCATGTCAGCAGGCCCTCAGCCTCTTGGCCTGGCCTCTGCCCTGCTCAGGCGATGTTACAAAGTGCTTTTAGGGCTACCAATACATGCCTCAAAGGCATGCCACTCTGCTGTAAGCTTCAACCCGAAGGCACTCCGCTCCAGCTCTGTGGGTCAGCAAACTCGGCTCCTTCAATTAAACATGCAGAGGCACGCTGCTCCTTAAGCCAGCTTCCTGTCTCAAAGCACTTAGCTGCACTTGCTCTGTGGGCGGGGAGTCCAGGGCTCTCTCATGGTTTTGTTGCTGTTGCTGCTCCTCTGGGGTCAAAGTCTTTTCCTAGATCATGGAGGTTCAATGCACAGGAATTTTGGGTTCAAGAACCCACTCAACTCCTGTCTCTTCTTTTTTGCTGGTAGTAAATTCCCTCTCTTCCGTTTCCAAGATGGTTCATTTTATACCCAGCAGGATGGCCACCAGAATCGCTCAAGTTGAACCACATCACCTAATCAGTATCTTCCCCTCCCTTCTCAAACCCATCGAGAAAGTGAGGCTCCTTTGGTGGGAGTAACAAAGATTTTGGCCTGAAAAAAAGAAGCAAACCCAAGCCAAACTCACAGCCATCGAGCCAATGTCGATTCACAGTGGCCTTACACGATGGACAGGGTGGAACTGCCCCCGTGAGTTTCTGAGACAGTAACGCACCACTACACTACCACGGTTCCTTATGGCTGGAAGAGACATACTAAATAGTTCACTGCATTGCAGGTACACAGTGGAATGTGCTGTTGTTTAAAATAATATGGTCAAGCTATGTGTCTGGAAAAGAAGTCTGTGAAGTTGAGATAAAGTAAGTGGGGAAAAAATAAAGGGCAAAGTTGAAGAGTGTATTGTATTATATACCTTTTGTGTAGAAACAAACACCTTCCATAAATGAGTGTATATGCATACACACTGGAAAATAAGTGCAAACATTTGGAAAGGTGGGGACTAACTCGCTCAGCTCATTTGTCTTGGGGGAGGAGGGGAGGTTGGGGAGAGCGATTAAAGAGAAGGCCCTGTTTTTCACTGTCCTTCCTTCTCTGTTGTTTGATGGTTCACAGCCAGCATGCGGTATTCTTTTGCATAAAAACGTGCAATGCACTAGCAGAAACAGAGTACCCGAAGGCAGCAACCCAAATCAATAGTGACCCCTTTGGGAAGCGTGGTCATGCGCCAAGTCTGTTCCGCATTTGGACGGCCCCTAGGGGCATGGACTTGAGTGGTTAACTGAGGAAGAAAGCTGCTCATGCTCTTTCTTTATCCTTTTGTTACTTTTATAAGAAAAATAACTGAAAGTGGCATTTCCCACCTTAGTCCTTGCCTAATTAACTGGACTTGCTTCAGAAAGTTTAAAAAATTAAAAAAAAAATCTAGCCTTCTCCCACCGCCATTTCTACTTGAAGTCCCAAAATGCTATCAAAGAAGATGCCTGAATTCTGCAGCCTCAATGTTCCTAACTGTGTAGGACGAGGTTGGACGGATGGCCTAGGTGTCTGACTGATGTCAGGGTTCTGAGACACTCAAGGGTCCCCCGCCATAGACAGCCCACCCTTGAAAGGGAGGCATCAGAGGGAACACCATCCTGTGCCCCTTACCCACCACCCCCCAACCTCAAGGACTTCGGCCTGTCCTTCCTCTCTGCCATGTGAGCCCCTGTGGTCCAGCGGATGTGCTCCTATGACCATGGCCTCTTCCTATTCATATGATCTCCCTTTCATCAAGCAGATTCAATTCCCATTGAGTTTTTCCTGGTTGAATCTCAAGCTGCTAATGAGCCCCACTTCCAAGCTTATTAAGCATTTTTCATAACACACAAGCACGCCAGTAAATCCGGACAGATAGAACTCTGTGCTCAGAGACCCAGAGACAAAGCCAAACTCTCAGAGTCTCTCCAAAAGAGCAAATCCCTGAACACGGCCTACCAACCTGGACTCTCTCAAGGTCCATTGTAGCCCCGCGTCGTGTGATGCCGATCTCTGAAGACACACCGTGGCCTTGGTGAGCATGCGACACTTGTGAGGAAGTGGTTGTTTCCTTGGCGGTGGACAGATTAATGTAAGCCCGGGGAGCTTGGCAGTTTTGTCATTGTTTCCCCTTAAATACGTGCTGGCAAGCCAGTCCTCCCGAAGCCCGACTCGCATGCATCTTTGCAAATAGAATTGTCTTTGCTTTTCTACATGCATATGTTTGTGAGTCTTCCTTGACAGATGGGATATATGAGTTTGTGTTCTGCTCCTTGCACTCCCTGTGCTAAGGAGGAGGCAAGCTTGGGTTGTAGAATTAAAGGCAAACGCTGCCTGATTTCAAACTCTTTCCTGGCTTTGCTTTCCCTCGAAACCTACATTCACTCCTGCCAGGCGGGGAAGTAGGGAGGCCTTCTGAGGTAGGGGTTGCGGGGGGCGAGTTGAGAAGAAAGAACCAGGTGAATAGAATGGGGCTCATTTTAATAATCATAATCAAAACCCCTATGCTCCCCAAGAAATAGCTAGACAACAAAGAAGGAAATAGAATAAAATATGGGCCTCCCTTTGATGTGGTTCGGTGTTGTTGAGCAGGTTCTGGCTCACAGTCACTCTGTGGACAGGAGACCGAAGCACTGCCCGCTCCTGCCCTGTCCTCGCAATGACTCGATTTGAGCCCCTTGTGGCAGCGATGGCATCAGTCCATCTCCTGGAGGGCTCCCTCTTTTTTCACTGACCCTCCACTTTACCTAGCACGATGTCCTTTCTGGCGACTCCTCCCTCCTGACAGCACGTCCAAAGTGCCTACTCCCCAGTTTTCATTCTTCTCCCCACAGGCAAATCATCTCTTGTCTCCCTTCTTGGAGATCAGGAAGGATGTCTTTTTTGGGGTTCTGGAAGAGAAGGGAAATCTTGGAGGTAGCCAGACACCAGAGGGGTTGACCATGAGCAGGAGACTGCACCCTAACATGTAGCTGCCATGGACACAGAGCTTCTTGACTTCCAGCAGAGTGGGGAGGCAGCATTGTGATTTGTTGACTTAAAACCCGGAGTGCCGACACCACAGTCCCCGGAGAGCTTACCAGTGTGGACCTATAGCCACAGGCATCCCCTAGGACCCCTGGACCATCACAGGATCCAGGGAGCCAAGAAGGGAACTCCAAGTGGAAACTTCCTGCCAGCCCAGTACACTGAGACCAAGGATTGATTTAGAGAAAGTGATGGTGACATTCCTTGTCTTTCTGAGCTGAAAGCATAGAATCAACACCCACTACTATTTCTTCCGGTATTTAACACCATCTGTCTTCTACTTGGTCGGCAGTTCAAAACCACCAACAGCTCCTTGGTAGAAAGACTGGGCTCTCTACTCCTGTGAACAGGTACAGTCTCAGAAACCCACAGGGGGTTGCTGAGTCAGCATAGACTCGATGGCAGTGAGTTGAGTCTTATACTACAAGCAGCCCCGGTGGCTTAGTGCTTAAGAGTTGGGTTGCTAACGGCAAGGGCAGCAGTTTGAAACCACCAGTCACTCTGCAGGAGAAAGGTGAGGCTTTTAAGAGTTACAGTCTCAAAACCCACAGGGGCAGCTCTACCACAGTAGGGTCACCGTGAGATGGCATGGACTCGATGGCAGTGGGTTTGGTTTGCTTTGGTTTCATCTTAGATTGGAAGGTCCTCCAGCTGGTGCAATCGCTGAAGTGCTTGGCTGCTAACTGAAAGGTTGGAAATTCGAGACCACCCAGAGAGTGCTTTAGAAGAAAGTCCAGTGATCTACTTGGGGGTGGGGTGCGGGCAGGGGACCCAGTCATTGTAATCCTCAGCAGCTCAGGTCTGCTCCCACACCCAGGTGGGTCGCGATGAGTTGGAACCACTGTCTGCTTCTCCCTGATGAGTTCTCTACTTCCTTCCAACTGCCTGTCCCCCCTGCACGATCTACTCCCCGGGCAGGCCCCATCCTCACACCCCCTTGTCCACCCAGGGACCTCGAGCCAGGACATGTGCCACAAACATTGGCTGAATTGAGCCAAGCTGCACGGATATGGATGCCCCGAACCCTCAGGCCCGAGCCCGGCGCGTTGTGTCTGTCCGACAGTCACTAAATGACCGCAGAGTGGAGGGAGTGGGGGTATGTTTCAAGGGGCCAAGATGAACCTGAATGCCTAAGTTCATGTTTGCTAGTGATCTGGTTTTATCACAGGACACTGGCGAGGCAGGGGCCTCCACATCTGTGAGAGGAGCCAGCGGGTGCCAACCCTCACCCAGATGTTGGCGCTGTGCCATCAGTGAACCCACACCCGCCCTTGTCTTCCATGCGTGCTCGGATCAAGATTTGAGACTGCCTGGAGCGCTGAAGGTCACATCCACCCTCCAGACTGGCCGCATATGCTCGGCTAATTGATGGGTTCCTGGGATCCCGGAAAAGACAGCCGAAATCCACTGCACCTTACTGCGCTCGCTGTCTGCGCTTCCCTCCCCCAGGCTTGTGGCCAGTGGGGTCGTGAGTGTGGCCACATGCCAGCCACCAGACGGCCAGCCAAACTGGGCCTGCCAAGGGCCATGGGAGGGTTTGTCCTCTGTCCTCGGTGTGGGCTCTCGCTCCTGGCAAAGAAACGTGCCCGGATATGTGCCAGCGCCACCCGGACACCTGCTGTGTGGTAAAAACACGCTGCTTTGAAAGATGATGCCCTGGCCAGGCCGAGTGTGCTGGCCACTACCTGTTATTTTGTTACAAAGTTATTTTGTAAACTAGTTTTCGACGTAGGTGCGGATTTTGGTCACCAGTGGCTGCCCTTTGAGGACACCTGATTGTCCAGCTGTTGATGTTCCGGTTCTGGAATCTGGCCACCCGAGTTTTACCCCTGGGGGGATGTTTTCCAACTGTGAGCTCTTGAGCTTTCCTTACGCCTCTCTGAGATCCAGTGCCCCCATCTGGAAAAGGGGTGGGATACTCATATTTAGGAGTTTGTGCTGGTGCAGTCAGTGAACACCCTTTCTGCTAACTGAAAGGATGGTGGTTCCGGTCCACCTGGAGGTGCCTCAGAGGAAAGGGCTGGCTGTCTGTGGCCGGGCACTAAGCCATCCATGACCCTGTGGAGCACCGTTCTCGGACATACCTGGAGCTTCCGCGAGTCAGAATCACATGTCCCCTAGTGCTCTGTCCGTACAGCTGGCCTGAGAACAACCATGGGGTTTGAGCTTCCTGCTGCCATGGCTGTGACCTTGTGCTTCGAATATCTGCTGACCATGTCCAGTGATGCGAATTGACTCTGGGTGAGCTCTGTAATGTTAGGGTGTACTGCAGTGGTTAACTCTCTTACAGGGCCAACAGGGGAGTCGGAATACTTCTTACCCTCCAACCTCAAGCACAGCCAATTAACGTTTCATTGGATACTCGCAAAACTTGAGTTCAAGGGATGGAATAGCAACAGGCATTTCAAAAGTGTCTTTGTTCAAGGGTCAGCTGAGTGTGAGCAACTGTTCCATGGGGCGCGAGTGTTCATGGGACTGGGCCTCATGGCACGCAGCCGGACAGGTGAGTGGCAGGCAGAGGACCAGCCTCAGCCATACGATGAGCCATCCAGTGAGGTGACAGCGAGTGTGCCTGGGGACTTCCGCCATCGTTGGAGTCATACGATCAGGGGTACCCAGTCCTCTCTCACTTTTATGCCCGGGCAAATGACGGGACTTCTCTGGACCCTGCCTCCTCATCTATGAAAGGGAAGCCGTGATGTCAACCTCACGAGAGGCCGTGGGACTGAAATGAAGAGACAGTCTTAAAATGTCTAGCATGGTGCATTGTAGGTGCTTCATAAACACCCTTTGGGGATCCTTGAACAGACAATACCTCACTTTGGGGACTTCATTTGACAGAAACAAGGTGCCCTGCAGACGCCTTTATCTGAGAGCAGGGAGTGATGAGTGATTGACCCACAGATGCACCAGGGGGACACAGTGATGATTTTTGAATATGTGGACTTACTTAGTTCCTGCAGCTTCCTCCACTTAAAAGTGAAGCCAGCCCCGGCCTCTGGCAGTCCTTGTAATTACCTTTCAGTGAGTCAAGCTGAGGTTTGTCTTTGAGCCTGAGTTTGGTGTGGGCTTCTCTGCCCTCACCTTCCAGCCTCACATTTGAAGTGAGTAGCTAATTGTGATGTATGGAATGGTCTGGGTGAAGCTGGCCTACTTTCTTTGGGTAGGGAGGGGCGGGTAGCCCCCTTCTCTTTCAGAAAGCAGTAAAGAGATTCCAAGATGGCATGGCCTCATGATTGAAAGGACGAGTGCCTCTATTATTAAAAACAAGTAAATTAAAATCTGGGGATATGCACGAACACTGGGCCACTGACAACCTATAATTCTCACCACAGTGGCAAGATGTAGTTTTCCTTTAGAGTTTTGTTAAGAGGTGAAGCTGTGGATTAAGGATATCTTTTTAACCTTGTGGGGGCAAGGGAGGTAGTTCTGGAATGTTCTATAATGTACGGGGGGGTGGGGGTGGGTGGGCATGTACACAGATTGTTAACTCCTTCAAGGCCAACAGGATATCCTAAATACTACTTACCTCCAGCCTCCAAGAATTTGTCCATTTATCTACCTATTTACCCAACCATTCAACTACCCATCCATCTATTTAGCATCCCAACAAGTATTAACAGCGGTCTTAGACGATGTTCTCTAGAGAAGCAAAACCGGTGAAATCTCTATCTGCCTTTACCTCTACCTCCCTATACTTATCTAGATCATGAAAATATCTCACACAGTTGTAGAAGTGGGTAAGTTCAAGTCCAGGCAGGTTCCAAATCTGTGAGTCAGATGTTCAGCTGGAGACATCTCTTGCCTCACTTAGCTGTGGAGGGTGATAAACCTAAGATTAGTTGTAGGGAGACAATAGGTTGAATGACTTCAGAGGCAAATAAATCCGAGGTCAGCAGTTCAGATAGCGGGCCTGATGATACCCAGGATTGGCAGGCACTATGGCATTTGCTCATGTGTGGTCAAGTGGAGAGGCAGTGGGATAGAGGAAGGGCCTCAGAGAGATGAGTTGACACAGTGACTACATCAGTGGGCTTAGGTATAGGAATGGCTGAACGGGGAGCCCAGGACGGTGTAGTGTTTTGTTCTGCTGTGCTATGGGCAGGTGCCGACTCAATGGCCCCTAACGACAACAGGACCTTGGCTCAAGTCCAAACAATCAGCGGTCAACGTGCCAGGTTCAGGATCCAGACCTATCAAGAAGCAAGCAAGCTTATTGACAGCATTTACTTATATTGGAAGCAGGCCACACTTATAGGAAATGTTTTTTTTAAATTTAAATCATTTTTGGGGGGCTCATATAACTCTTATCACAATCCATACAGACATCAATTGTGTAAAGCACAACTACACATTCATTGCCCTCATCATTCTCAAAATTCGTCTTCCGCTTGGGTTCCTGGAATCAGTAACTGGATTAATACCTACCTGAGGACACGCAGGGCAGTTTGGAAGGAAATGGAGCGCTAAAAACCATTGCTACAAGTAGGAAGAAAATACTCTAAGACTGATTGTGATGATTGTCCAACTCTTCTTAATATGATCGAACTATTAAATTGTATAATATGTGAATTATATGCCAATCAAAAGAGGAGAGAAAAAGGACACAGGTCTAGATTTACATTTCTCTATTCTTGATGGGTCTGTTTCTGTTGCAGAACTTGTTGCTTCTGTTTCTATATGATCGTGTCATTTCCAGGACCACTGCTAGATGTTCAGGCGGAAAGGAGAACTGCGGAAGCAAAAGTGTTCCCAGAAATTCTCAGCAGGTTTCCATTGGATTCCATTGGCCAGAACTCTGTCCCATCCAAGTCTATGGATCCGATGTTAGGTTGGCGGCTTCTCCTGACTCACATAGTTAACTCAAAGCGGATGACCACAAGATTGGCAGGAAGACCAGAGGCTTGTGGCTGCAGAGGAGGATGAATCCAAGGTCAAGCATGTGACTGGAGAGGTGAATGGATATCAGGTCTGCTGGTCAGATGGCAGGCTGTTGATGGGCCCCCAGGATCAGTGGCATCATGGGCTGTTGGCTCAAATCCAAAGAACCAGAGGCTGCTGAGTCAGATGCAGTCAAAGAGAAGCGAGTTTTTCCCACAGCACTCACTAATAAATGAAGCAGGCTGCATCCCCAAGGAAACTTCCTTTTGTTTGCATAGGGGCTGTGATCTGAGTAAGGGTGTTTGCATCCGACCCTAACCTTCTTACAACTGATTGGCTGCTCATAATAGATCCCATTATGGAGTTGATTATATTGTGTTAGATTAGATCATGGGAGATGACTGTGTCTTAACTGCCAAACCACTGAAATTCTGACCAAGCCAAGTTGACACAAACTTAACAATCACACATGGCATCATAAATAAAGTGAGGGTTTTGGAAACACAGAGACCTGGATTTAAATTCTGATATTGTTATTAACTTGCCATTGCATGATGGGGATTTAAACTTTTCTGAGTGTCAATATCCTCATTAGTAAAATGGAAATAACCATTGACTTCTAGAGTTATTGAAAGCAAACTATATTGTGATAACTTTTACATATTTTGTTCTGTTTATTCATAAAGTATTAATTTGTTTAATATCCTCCCTTAGAAACAAAAACAAAGCCACACTTTGTGTTGTGTGGGGTGAATATCTATGTATCATATCAGTTTCCATTCAACATTTCCCACACATTTTGTTCCATGTCATTGATTGCAATCATCATAATGTAACATTATGTAACATTATGTAACATAATGTAACATTTCTTCTCCTACTTCCTTCCTTTGTTCCTCATTTCCAATTCTCCTTTTCTAACCCTTCTCAACTGTGTCCTTGGATAACTGCTACCCGGCTGAGCTCAAATGGTTGATCCTTCTAAGGCGTGTGGGACTCCCTCGGGCCATTGTTTCCTTTAAAGACCGGTCTACTGTTTGGCTGGAAACTGAGCCATGGAGGTGAGTTCATTTCTAGACTAAAGGGTGACTAAAGGCCATCATCTTTCTCTTTCTGACCAATAAACCTGGTCTCTTTAATAGTTTTGAGTTTTGCTCTATATTTTTCTCCAACTTCATCCATGATCTTTTACTGTGACCCCTTTCTGAGCAGTTGGTAGTGGTACCCAGGCACCATCTAGTTCTTCTGATCTTGTGGCCATGAAGGCTGATGTTTGCATGTTACATTTGGCCATTGGGTTACTTATTTAATGCATCTTCCATTTTTATTTACTCTTCATTCTTCGGGAAAGGGAGAAACCAATAGTTTCACCTTAGATGAGCTTTGAAGACCCTAGTAATTATTCACCAAAGTAGGATGCAGAACCTTGTCTTTGTGGACAAATGACATTACTGTCCCCCGAGGTTGTGGTTCTGAGCCCCCAGGCCCAGCAATTTATTCCATCAAGGAGTTTGGTTATTTCTAAGACATTCTTGTAACTTTTGCTCCAGCACATTCACAGGTGTATTTGTAGTAACAGTAAATATCATGTAAAAATATCTTCTGCCAAATCCATATATATATATATATTCACGATATATCCACCTCCTCCCGTAGCTGCCAGATCTGGAGCGTCTATCCATTCATCTACTTGTAGATCACATTATTGCAGGATTGTGTACACGTATCAACATTTACGTCTGTTGCCTTTAACTCTCACATCCATGTGTCTCCTGCTGCATCCTTCATTTTTCACTAAGCTCCCTCTTATTATAAATGCCCCCCCCCACCTTCACCCATGTTAACCAGTGGCTGTCCTGTCACAGGTAATTTATCTTTCTTTTACCTCACCCCCTTGGGAACAATGGAAGAACGTTGCTTTGAATGTGATACCATTTTCTTTCTCTGTGAAACCACTCTGTACAGCAGTGATCCCATGCACTAGTTATCCTTTTGTGATGGACTAGTTTTACTCAGCACGATGTCATTGGGTTCATCCATGTTATGAGGTATTTTGCAGTTCGTCATCTTCTTAAAGCTGTGTGGTAGACCACAGTGCATCTCTACCCAGAGTTTGCTTACCTACTAGTCTACTGTTAATCCTGCTGCCATGCACATGGTGTGGGTGTACGTGTTTGTGCCCCAGCTCTCATTTAGGACATGTATCCAGAGGAGGGATTGGTGGACAATATGGCACTCTTATTTCCATAGCATTGTCCCATGGTGGTTGTACCATAGACCAGGCGAACCACCAGTGCACCAGGGTTCCAGTCTCTCCATCCCCTTGCCAACGCTTGTTGTTTTCTATTTCCCCCCTCAGCATTGCTGTTAAGGATGCAACGAGACACCACATTCTCTTGATGACATCTCTCTAAGGGCTAATGTCACCACTCATTTGTCAGCTTGTCATACTCCGGTGGCTTCCATGTGCCGTGATCCTGGACGCCATGCCACAAGCAGTTCACATTCCAGCAGGGTCACCCGTGATGAACAAGTTTCAGCAGAGCTTCCAGATGAAGAACACACTAGGGAGAAGGACCTACCACTTGCCTGTCAGTTTGTCACCCTGTGGTGGGTGGCTTGTGAGGCACTGTCATGCTGGAAGATATGTCGCCGGTACTTCGAACACCAGCAGGGTCAACCAGAGGGCACAGGTTTCAGCAGCGCTTCCAGACTAAGAACAGACTACGAAGAAGGAAAGGGCTGTCCATGTGTGAGGAAGTAGACCCTGGAAACCCTATGGACAGAATCGAGAGTAAGGTGAGCCTGCCCCCAGCCATGGCATTTGAACTGCTTTCTACGAGTGCAAAAGTTGGACGACGACTACCGAGACCATAGAAGAGTAGATGCGTTTGAGTTATGGTGTGCTGAACCTACCACAGACTGCCAGAGGAACACACGAGTCTGTGTGGGATGAAGGATAGCTTGAATGCCCCTAGGCAGGAAGATGGGGAGACTTGATCTGAAGTATTCTGGCCATGTTTTGAGGAGAAACACGTCCCCACAGAAGGACTTCGTGTTTGGTGAAGGAGGGGGCCGGTGCAGAGGAGGAAGACCATCCAGGAGATGGAATGTGGAGTGACTTCACCGAAGGCCCCAACATAGCAAGATGGCAGCACCTTGCTCTGTTGTGCACGGGCTTCCCAGGAGCTGGAGCCACCTCGACCACATGGAAACCCCGAACAGCAGCGTTTCCTTATCCATTCTGCTACTGGCACATTTATCCCTGTACATTTAGTGTAATTTTTGATAAGTATGATTTTTTTGGCTGTCATTGTTCTCTCTCTCTCTCCGATGATGCTGGTTTCTTTGCTACACATAATGTTCTGTCCTGAGTTCATTTTGTTTGTGGATTTTCTTCTCATTTTTTCATCACTGTTTTTGTGTTTACTAATTTTTAAATGACTTTTTTCTTTTGACGAGAAAGCTTTTTATCACCAGGTTTTAAGGACAGGACTCTGCTAGGCACAAAAGCAGTCGCATGGAAGGAGACAAAGAGGGAACTGCATGTTTGCGGGGCAGATAGATAAGCAGGTAATTATGACACAAGGAGGGAAATGCTGCTTCATTGGCAGCATTACAGGGCCAGGAGCCCACCAAGAGAGCTATGCGCATTCTGGAAATCTCAGGGAAGTTCAAGGGGAGTCACTCAGGAGAGGTCCTCCGGACTGAAGAAGTGCTATGCAGAGGTGCGAGGAAACCCCAACACTGTAGATGGAGAGAACAGCATGGTGAGGGCAAAGGGGCCTCAAAGGTACAGAGTCAAGGGAACGGTGAGGTGCTCGAGAGGTTGCCAGTGACATAAACTTGGGGTGGGACTCATTGGAAATTAGATTGAGGGCTAGGTCATACAAGATGTGAGAGAACATCAAGTGTTAGGCCATATAGTATGGCCTTTTGTGTCTTTTAAAGTCAAATGACGCTTTCAGGGAATGCTATTTGACAGAACTAGCGAAATGATAATGACTTGAAACCCTTGGTTTGGACCAAGTCTTAGGATACAGTACATTGCTGAGTTTCAGTGGCTGAACCATGAAGACCACATGGAATATTGGTAAAAACAGTCCAAAGGCACTAGAGACAGACCGACTGAAAATTGGAGGCTGTTTCCCAGTTCAGGGGAGGATAGTAAGATGGGGGAGATAATGGAAATATTTAGGAAACACCACATCGAGAATTCAGCAGTGAAAGTGAAGTGGAGGGTTGTATTGAGGCTGACTTGTTGGTAACGACAGTGATGGGGCCAGCACTCAGAACTGCTTTCCCGAGTGGGATAATAGGATTCTCTCCGGGGCACAAATGACTAAGCATTCAACCACTAGCCAACACTTGGTGGTCTCATCCCACCCAGAGATGCCTTGAAAGACAGAGCTGGTGACCTGCTTCTGTAAGGTCACAGCTATGAACCCCCCGTGGAGGGCGGTTCCATTCTGCACATGCGGGATCCCCGCAAGTTGGAGGTGACAGGATGGCAGCTTAGCAACAGCTTGGTGGGATCAGAGAGCCCTGGATCTAAATCCCAGCCTTGGCACCGGCTGTGTGCCTTTGGGCAATCCTCTTCCCCTCTGAGTGAGGCTCAGATCCTACATCTGTGAAACAAAGATGATAATATTAACTCCACTGGGCAGCAGGCTAAGGAAACAAAATTCTTCAATGTTGCACCTGCCAACTGGAAGCCTGCTCGTCTGACAGCGTCATGCAGCTCTGGACCCCTGGGAAGGTTTTGCGTCTGCATCAGAGGTCCAAGCAAAGAAAACATCTAGGAAAATTTAAAAACAGACTGATTCACCAACTTCTAGATGCAAGAAAATTGCACAGGATAATTTTTTACTTTACAATTCTGAGGTCCGGCCTTTCTGGGCAGTGGGCCCACAGGCAAGCAGTGGGCTAAAGCTGAGTCATAAAGGTGGCCTTTGAGTGTTTTCCAGTTTGTTGCAGTCGCCACTGCTCCCTGTTGTGAACCCTGCCTGCCTCACTCATTCATCTTTCCCGCAGGCCTCCAGTTTAGAAACACCCGGTCTGAGGGTTGTGAATTGGAAAGTGGATGATGGCAGATGTCGTTGGGGGTAAAATATAACACCTTATCCTTTGATCTCCCTTTTTGACCCATTATAAAGCTGTTCTGGTTTTTAGCATTCTCTGCTTTCCTCTGATGGAGGCTTGTCTCTCTTATTGGAGCTTTTTTTGTCTCTTTGTTTTTCTGGTAGTTTTTCCCATATCTGAAATCTGGGAAACTGAGTCCTACCATCAGTAACTGGTTTAATGGTTCCTTGGGAACATGATGGGGGAGTTTGGGGAAAAATGGGGACCTAATAGCCAGGACAACACGAATGAAAAACGTTCTAAAATTAGTTGGGGTCATAATTCCTCTTCCTATGACTGAACTATTAACTTGTATGCTATGTGAATTATGCCCCACTATTTTTCCTTCTTGTTTTAAATTGAAACACCTGGTTTGACCCAAGTCTTGGTGTAGATTGTCGCCTTTCAAGTCTGGAAGCATGAATTGCCATATGACTTAAATGTGCTCGACACATGGATGGATGGATGGATTCTGATGAGGGTTGTATGAGCCCCCAATAAAATGATTTTTAAAATAAGAGTTCAGGAAAAAGGAGTTGGATGTGAGTCGAAGCTGTAAGTATGGAGAGAAGGCGATAGATATGAGAGAGACACTCAATGTCAAAAAGTCACCTTCGGGACAGCAAGTCGATCTGGGGGATGAAATAATGAGCCCAATTTATCTAAGCTTTTCAACCCGTGTAGGGAGAGTGATAGGGAGAGGCAGCAAGCATTAGAAGTCAGGGACTAAGACAAGAGACGAGAAAAGACCACATCGCATTGGGACTAATTCCTAATGCCCAGACCCTTCGGAAAACCTCCCCAAGGCTCCTCTGCTTTGTCCGCGCTCACACGCTCGGCACGGCTCCTTACGGCTCTCTGTATGGCGGAGGTCTTCACAAAAGGCTGGGCCACCAGGAGCAATGGCAGGGGCCCAGGACTTGTCCACCACGCTGATTGCCGTGTGGTCAGCTGCAGACAAGCCCATGCCTGTGGGTTTCTTTTCTGCCACAGGCACCGTGCTACTGTCAAGGGCACGGGGCTGGCCTGGGAGGCCGGGCTCTGGCTCCCATCACCACCCACTCACTGCAGGGTTTTCGCCAGCATATCACTTCCCATCCTTGGGAGCTGATCCTTGGCTGCTGGTGGAGGGAATTTCCCTTCTGTCAGTTCCCTCCTTATTGCGTTTTCTCCATCTGCCCCGTTCTCCTCTTTCAGAATCCTAACTGGGGTTATCAAACCGCCCAGCATCCACCCTTCCTTCCTCATCGCCGGTCTGATCCGAGCCATCTCTTCATCCCTTGCTTCTGAGTCTGGAGACATTTCTCACGGCCATCTTCCGGTCCACTCCGTTGGATGTTGGCACAACCCAGTCCATTATTTGGCCTCCGCTACATTTCGAAGAAGAAGCGCTGCACTTGAGTTGTGCCGGTGAAGAACACTGAAAGTGCGCACCATGGCCTGCCGAAAGAACAAACTGAGACCATCTGGAAACAAGTACGGCCGGAGAGCTCCTTAGGAGCACAGGTGGCAAAAGTTGCTCTCACAGACTGTGGACATGTGACCAGGAGAGACCAGTCCCTGGAGAAGCGCATCATGCCTGGTAAAGTAAAGGGAGAGCAAGAAAGGCAGGAAGCGCCCGATGAGATGGACGGGCACAGAGGCTGCGGCGGAGGGGCTCTGGCGCAGGAGCAGTTGTGAGTCGGCGCGGTGTTTCCTTCGCTGTGCAGACAATCACCGCGGCTTGGGGCTGACTTGGTGGCACCTGTCAACAGCAGCAACCGCAATTAGACATTGTGAGGAGCGTGTTTGTGTTTCCTCCTGAAAAGGTTTCCAGAGTCAGAGCTTCGCTTTCATCCTTTTTTCTTTTTCGGATTTTATTTTGGAATGAGTTTACAGGTACAGGAGGCCCAGAGTGTTCACCCCCTCTTCACCCAGCTTCCCCCCCACATCCACCTCTTGCCGTGAGATTTGGGATCAGATGGCAGAGGTTTAGAAGCAATTTCTTAGCGCTCCCTCAGATGTTTGTGCAGGGGAAAGGTTTGCCAAGACGGCAGGACTGACCCCTTGTTTTCACGGCTCAATCTTGGCTGATGGCAGGTCATCTTTCATTTTCTTATTCTTTGTGAAGATTCATGTTTGTCCAAGATTGAGATGGATTCTGGCAGCTCTGGTAAGGGTCTCTGCTCAAATGTTACCCAAAGAAAGAGATGTCGCGTCTAGGGGGGGTGGTGTGTGTGTGTGTGTGTGTGTGTGTGTGAAGGGATGGGGACCCTGGCAGGGACACCCTAGCTGGGTGGGTCGTTTCCGTTGTTCACGTTAGTTTTCCATAAGCTAAGACACCAGACCTATCTCTAACAAACCCTAGGATCTCCCTGTGGCAACAGCCCCCCTTGATGGATCCACCTCATTTTTTAAGGCGGCTTGGAGTCAGCTGACAGTGTAGCAGACCCCGACAGTAAGTTTTAAGTGTAAATAGTTTATTTGAGAAGGAGCTAGTGCGGTGATTAAGTATTCAGCTGCGAACTCAAAGGACAGAAGTTTGAATCCATCAGCCGGTGCGTAGGAGACAGATGCAGCCGTCTGCTTCTAGGAAGAATCCAGCTCCGGAAGCCACATGGGGGCAGTTCCACGCTGCCCCAGGTGCAGCGTGAGCCCGAATCAACTCGACGGCAATGGTGGGTTTTGAGTTTGAGAGCTGATGGCTGGACGTACCAATGAGAGAGTGAGGGGGAGGGGAGAGAAAGAGAAGGCAGCCAATCAAAGGTGCATAGCCAGGCCTTTAATGACTGGACCCTAGTCCCTGCAGACAACTCGATGGGGCTCAGAGCTGTTGCACTTGACCGGCGCAGGACCTGAGGTACGCTTCTAACAACTCCTGCCCGTCACTGGTGGAGAGCTGCTCAAGGGACTTCCTACTTCTGAATTTCCCTCGGGCATCAGAGCCGGCTCTGGGGGCAGAGAGAGGCCGCAGACAAAAACCCAGCAAATGCTGGCAAGGGACAGCATGGAACTAAGCAAGTGCTGGGACGACAAAGCCCCGACCCTGCGACCTTGGCATTGTGCTTCCACTCCGGGCCCCACATCCCTTATGGGTCGAGGTTTGCCTCTTCTCCCGAGTCTCACACCAGATTTTTACCTGCAGACCTGACACTCTGACCTATGTTTAGGCGGTGGGCAGGAAACGGGACGTTGGCTCTGCTGAAGCTCTGCCTGCCTGCTTTCTGATTGGGACCCCTTTCCCCCCACTTGGAGCATGTTGACTTGGGGGGGGGGGTGTCCCTGTGCTACGTGCCGTCGACGTCCCGTGCCAACACCGGCCTGTGGAGTGCCACCATTCTTGTTTTCTGGCACGGAGGTAGATTCTTTGTTATTAACTTTCTCGATCTCTTTGTTCGTGTTGACTGGCAGATCGGAGGAAGGGAATTTAAATACACCGGCTCCAGTTGGCATCTGGAAATGGCAGTACAGCCGACTCCCAAAAGGCATTTTCAACGCATTATCTTGGGGACACTTGAACTTACGTGTATTTAATTTAATAACAGTTATAAAAAAACATCGCAGGAGAAGCAGCTACATTATTCACTTGGTTCAAAGACCATTTCTGTTTCCCCAACATTAACTTCGCGCACTTAAACTGACAAGCCCTGGATAAATGCAATAATTTCTTCACACGGCACCACGATCAGCCCTTTTCTCGAACAGCAACCAGCGGATTTCTCATGAACTCACCCAGGGCTGATCCTTGGAGTGGCGGAATCTTTTTAAAAAATTGTAAGCAACTGTCATCGCTGTTAGAAGGGACCAAAGAAGTCAAGCAACAAGCAGCTGCGTGTGTTTTTCTCCCTCGATAAGGAGGCTGCTTGGGTCTTGAGCCACAGTTCATTGTGTCTTGTTTCCTTGTCGTTGGTGCTAATGCTGCTCACCCAGGAGGTTGGTAGTCGATGCTCCTTGGGTGCACAACAGATAGGGGAGAATCTAGCGGGAGCCTTGGAGGGCTGAGGCTCTGCATGTCCAGGAGTCCAGGGAGGAGGCCAGGCTTGAAAATGAAGAGTTACGGCCCGAAGGAGGTAGCCAGTGTTATGCTGGTTTTATCCCAGTGTGGCAAGTTTCTGCTTCTTGAATGTTACCGGCAGATGCTGGCTGGCTGTCTTCCCTTTCCTGCTGCGTGTTTCCCAGACTCCTTTCCAGTGATATGGTTGAAGCCATATCCCTGGTTCTAGTCACAGGGATGTCAGCCCAAATGAGGGATGCTACTTACAGAGCAGACCATACGAGCCTCCCATCCGTGTCCACCACCCCATCCACTGTGTGTCACACAGAGGAGCACGGAGCTCTTGGGAGCTGGGTGGTGAAGATGGCTTCTCTCTGTCTCCATGAGGAAAGAGCTGAGTCCCTGGATGAGAGCCACCTGCTCATCCAGATCAATGCTTCTCCTCTGGGATGTTTCACAGGAAGTGAGCCTTGCCAGCTGAAGCAGGGAACTGGCTAAGGCAGCTGCACCCTGGTCCGACCATCAGAAAGCAAGAGACCCGAGAACTAGAAAGGCGAGGCTCACTGACCCATTTATCCCTCCATCCTTCAATGAACCCCACATGTGTTTATCGGCCAGGTTGGCACAATAAACTAACTACCTCAATGGGCGAAGAGGGAAGACATCAGGTCTCAGAGAGCTGAGGAAGCAGGCTGAGAGAATTGGCTGCTGGCCCCATCTGTGGCCAGAGGGGATGTGTCAATAGACTTATTCCTGCTCTGCCCTGCGTTTTCATTTGTCTTCCCTTCGAATCCTTTTGAACATTGGTCTTGGATAAATGCTGCTCTTTTGATCTCGAATGGTTGAGTGTTCTGAGGTATGAGCACCTCACTCCTATGATTGTTTCCCTTATAGGCCAATTGAGGCCCTGGAAAGCGAAACCCTGGCTGAGTTCAGTTGGAGACCAAAAGGGAGACTGAGAGCCATGGTCTTGGTGGGGGTGGGGGTGTTAGAGAGGGTTCTCTAGAGAGACAAAACTCTATTCAACCAGTAAGCTTGGTCTCTCCTATGATTTTTTATTTTGTTCCCCAGTTTTCTCCTACTCGAGTGCCTTCTAATGTGGTCTCTTTGGTAGTCAGGTACCAACTAGCTCTGGCCTCTAGGTTGTAGAAACTGATGTTTGAATGTTTTCCCAAGTAACTTCCATTTTTATCACTCTTCTTGTCTTCAGACACGGAGAGGGCAGCTCCCGAGTTTTTCAGACCCATTTACTACACACTGAAGTAGAATATGGCACATAATTTTATGATTTGTGTTATACCAATTGACCTTAGTGTCCCTTTAGACCAGTGGTTCTCAACCTTCCTAATGCTGTGACCCTTTCATATAGTTCCTCATGTGGTGGTGACCCCCCAACCATAAAACTATTTTCGTTGCTACTTTATAACTATGATTTTGCTATTGTTCTGAATCGGGCGACTCCTGTGAAAGGGTCATTTGACCCCCCATGGGGGTGATCATGACCCACGGGTTGAGAACCACTGCCTTAAAATATGGTCTTGAGTTTCCAGGCCCAGTGAGTGATTCAGTCCCTGTGTTTGGTTATGCCTAAGAATGCTAAGAAACCATAGAAAATCCTCACAATTAGACCAATACACAATATCATGCTAAATAGAGAAAAGATTGAGGTGTCAGGATTTCGTTATGCTTGGATCCACAATCCACAGTTATGGAAGCAGCAACCAAGAAACCAAAGGACATGTTACTTTGGCAAATCTGCACAAGATCTTTCTGCGGTGTTAAAGATCAAAGAGGTCATGCTGAGGATTAAGGGTCCTTGACCCAAGCCAGGGTATTTTTCAATCATCTTAGGTAATGTGAAAGCCAGGCAGTGAGCAAAGAATTGGTGCATTTGATTTATGGCATCGATGAAGAATATTGAAAGGACCACCGACTGCCAGAGGACAAACAAATCTGTCTTGGATAAAGTGCAGCCAGAATGCTCCTTCAGCGTGAGGATGGTGAAACTTTATTTATCCTGTGTTCTTTGGACATGTTATCCGGAGGGACCAGTCCTTGCAGAAGGACCTCATCCTGTTTGGTAAAGTGGAAGTTCATGGAAAAAGAGGAAGACTTCCTGATATAGTTAAGGTTTATTGTGCCAACCTGGCCGATTAACACATGTGGGTTAATTGAAGGACAGAAAGATAAACGGCTCAGTGAGCCTCGCCTTTCTAGTTCTTGGGTCTCTTGCTCTCTGATGGTTGGACCAGGGTGCAGCTGCCTTAGCCTGTTCCCTGATTCAGCTGGCAAAGCTCATTTCCTGTGAAAAATCCCAGAGGAGAATCCACATGGACCTACCCTGATGCAGCCCTGGGTGCTGGAGCAGCCGTGCAGAGACCCCTGCCAAAGCTGAGATGCTTACACACTCACTGATTCGGCTTTCCTCCTGCAGTCGGCATCAAAGTGTGTGTTTTGTGAGATGGGGGAGGACTTTGTAGATTGGTGTCGGACATAGGGGCTAGTGTTGGACTTTTGGACTTGGACAGCACTGGCTTGGGATATTTTCTTAATGTACACGTAACCTTTATATAAAACTCTCTCTTACACGTATGAATTTCTGTGGATTTGGTTCCCTAGTTTATTCAGACTAACACGCCCTCAATGAGATGGATTGACATAGTGGCTGTGACATTGGACTCAAACATAAAAACAATTGTGAGGATGGGTCAGGACCAGGTGATATTTCCCTCATTTCTGCATAGGGTCGCTATGAGTCAGAACCAACCTATTAGCACCTAACAGGTTTTCATAACTTTTCCCACTGTATGCTCCACTCTGTATGTGTATACATTTTGCAGCAAAGGAAAAGTTTCAAGTACATATATCATCCATCAAATCTCTCTCTCTATTTGTGGATGTACTTCCACATTCTCGCCCCCGCACGCATGTGGTCCTCTAGTCATACGTCTACGAGTGGATCCCAGGTAGTGCAGGCTTGTCTTGCTTGTAACTCTTGGCCTCCTCCCAGTGTTTTCCTGCTTCTGTAGTTTTTTGCTCACTTACCTCTTGTTAGCTGTTGCTTTTCCCGTCACCCAACTTAACACGTGTGTCTATCATTCCTATGGAAGACATCCTTGTTCTTTTTCCACGGCCCTTTCTTTGGTATTGGATCAGATGAGCCATGTGACAGCGTGGAGACCTAGCACCTGCTCCAGCCACACGTGGCTCCTCAATATCCTGCACTATGCTGGACACACTCCCACCTCAGGGCTATTTCACTGGATAATGTCTCTCTAATGTCCTTCCATCTCTGCAGGTTTGGTGCCCTTGCCTCTTCCAGGTCTCTGCTCACAGGTTATTTTCTCATGGAAGCATTGTTGTTTCCTGACCCCTCTTACTTAAAATCAGAGCCCTCCAAGCCAATATTGTCCTGTCACCGGTTACCATTTAGCTCACTTTTTCATTCATCTATCTTATGTACTGTCTTCCTCCGCTATAACGTAAGCATTGAGACGTAAGCAGGTCCCTCCTCCACCCCTGGTTTCTCCTCCATTCTATCCCTCAAACCTGTAACAATGCTGCACAACTTCATTGTTGTCAATGAAGGCTGTACAGTACCCTGTACTTACAAAGGATTCTTGTCATTTGGTCAAGATTTCATAAGCTATAAAATTACAATAGCTATTCCAGGCTGTCATACTTTGAGGAATTTCTGTAATGAGTGGGTGAAAGGAGATAGATAATGGGATTTCCCATTCCCATCCATATCCAGCTCTGGCTTAATATTAGACCTTTGCATGATGACTAAAATGCCAAACTATGGACCCAGTGGTCCATCTCCACCCTGATCTCCTACCCAGGATCTTCTCTTGATTTGGAGGAATTCCATCCCAAGATCCCACGCCCATCACATTGTCCTTGCTGAAAAAAAAAATCACAAACAACTATGCAAAGTGGGTGAGCTGTGGCTAGTCCCAGAGAGGAGGTGGGAATGGCCATGACCACTGTGAAGGGAAGCCATCACCAAGCAACCTCTGTTCCCAAGGGAAGCAGAACTCCAGCAAACGGGAGTTGGAAGGAACTTGCTAGGGCTGGTGATTGGGTGTCACAGTCTCTAGGGTGACCACTGGACTCCTGTTCCCCCGTTGCTCACTGTCTCCCACTGACCACTTCCTCAACACGTGAACATGATCCCCTTGTAGCCACTTATCAACCCTATGGGATACCTGCTGTTACCATCCCTTTTGCACGTATCAGCAGAGACCGAGCAAGGGTAGTTCAAGTGCACATAGATAATGCATGTGATTTGGAACCCTCCCCTACCTGACTCCAAAGCCTGGTCTTTCTTCTCAGCACTTGGCCCATTCCAACTGGCCTTCCTAAGCCTCCGGGAGAGGGCAAGGTCCCACTTGAGCTCTGTGGTTTAGGTTTCTCCTGGACCTTTAGAGTAGAGACCTGCTCCAGGGTAAGGCTGGCTGTTCCAGCCCCAGGTGCCGGCCTGCCTCTCCTTCACCGTTTCCTTTGAGAAGGAGCTTATACTAGTCCTCCGGGTGGTAGTACGCAGAGTCTAATTTCAACTCAGGTGCAGCGCAATGCTCAACTTCAGAGAGAGTAAGCCGCGTCCTGTTCACAAGCTCGCTCCCCTCCAGACCTGAGCTGTGCCCCTTCCTCATTCCTCATCCCCGTTCCACTTCCCAATGCTCCTGTATTCCCAGGTCTCATCTTGGATCTCACATCTTGGGGGTCTTTCTCAGTTCTCTTCTAAGGATGTCTCCTTGCAGGGCACTTGGTTCTCCTCCATCATGGCCCATTCTGTACAGGTCTGTGTGGTCAATGCCCATCTGCCCAGCTGGATTTGCCATTGAAAGCTCTGTTATACCCACCATCTTGTTACTGGAATCAGAGGTGTCTTTTTGAGAATCTGTGCCCCTTTACTCTTGCCCTACTAGGTCCTGAGTCAAATCAGAGACATCAGGGGCCAGCCTAAATCTCATACATACAGGTGGTTGTGTTGATCATATGACGGGCTGTGTTGTGAGAACCCAGGTCATTGGATCTTCTTCAGCTTTAATGGAGAACATTGTAATCATGACTGTGTTGAGTGTTTAAATGTCCTGCTTCTATCTTAGATATCCCCAGTCTCCCTCCCATCCCTAAAGCCACATGGTCCCCATGATCTGTATATGGGAGTTTTGTGAGGAGACATGCTATTGTGTCCTTTGTCCCTGTCTTGGTGTGGCTGTGAGTTTATTCAGAAGGTGTTCAGAGGAAGCATGGCAGAAGGTTGGAAAAGTAGGACAGGGAGATAGGGAATCCAAAGGTTGGGGGGTTAAGAGAGTTACTATTTTGGGCACTTGGGTGTCAACCCTGTTGATGTCCTGCTGAAAGACCACTTGGAATGGTCCCACTGGAGGGTGAACAAGGGGTGGTAGTGGGAATTTCTCTGCAATATCCCATCCTCCCTTGGTTGGGAGTGAACTTCTGGGGAAGCACCTTCCATGGGCAAGAGGAAACCTCTCTCCGGCAGAGAGGCACAGATACTGGGGAGGGCATGAGGGGGATTGTTGGCGAGTCTGCAGGTAACCTGGGTGGATGGAAGACATGGCAGTGAGACACTGGCTGCAATGACTCCAGCTCCTAATTGGGGAGAGCCTGGGTACAATTTCCATCTTCCCCCCTGTGAGCAGCCTGTGTCCTGTTTCTACCTGGGAACTCTGGGGAGGCTTTGGAGCACCCTGGCCGCATCCACCTTATGCCACCACGGGGCATTCTGAGACCCTCTCTGAGCAGATCTAACAAAAGCCTGCATCACAGGGGAGCCACGCAGGAAGCAGGGGGAGGGGGAGGAGAGGGGTTCTAAGACCACAAAATAAAGGCAGAACAAGAGTGGCCGAGTCTCTGCCGGAAGCCAAAGAGATGGGGGAAGAGCTGTTCGCAAGAAACCTAGCTTCCAGTGACTCCAGCACATAAGGAGGAGTGGCCTCAGCACAAGCATTGACAGCACTCAGTGTGAGACTGGCCCTCCGCAGACCCATGGCAGTGGTCTCGCTGCACATGCAGCCTCCTCCAGTCATAACAGCAGCTCAGACCTGCCCTCTGTTCAATCCTGCTTCCTCCCCTTTCCTTCCACAGCAACGTCAGGGCCAGAGGAAGCCTTTCAAACCAGAAAGGCACATGCTATTTCTTAGGGCAGAGGGTTGCCAACGGGACAAAGGCATCGAAAGCAATATGAAGCATGGCCAGTGAGGAGTTGGGAGTTTGTTTAGGTGGGAGTGACTCTATAAGAGGCTGTGCCAATGTCAAGGTCAGATTTGGCTGGGCTGGAAAGCGGGAAGGCATCAGAGACATTCCCGAGAGAGTGCCGGCAGATGTGGTTATTCTAGCTATGGGAGGAGGGAGAAGATGGAGGTGGGGGGACTTGTATTTCTCTGGGAGTCTGAGGAGCCAGTGATGCAAGCAACAAAGAAAGGGAACAAATGTGGAATACCACACGATTGAGGGAGAAAGCCACGGGTTGAAATATTCCAGTCTGTACCGCTTCAAGGGGGTGCAGCCCTCGATTCCCAGGACCACAGATGCTCTGAACAATTGGCAGGAGTCAGCAACTCTCCCCTCCCTGGTTCTCAGCACGTCCCTTATGTTTGTGTGTCCCAGTACAACATGGGGGACTGTGAGCAGCCGTGTCACCCCATGGATCCACTTTAAAGTCACATCTCTTCCAGTTGACGCTCGAACACTTTCTGAAGGGAAAGTGGGACTTAGCGTTTTCCTCTCTGCACTCTGCTGTTAGATTTGGCCCACCACCCCAACCCGGCAAGAGCTCCCTGAGACCTGATTCTGTCATTCAACCCGCGTGGGAGCACATGCGTGCTAACAGTTTAAGGTTGCGTCTCAGGATTTTGAGTAACTTGTCAGTCCCTTGAAAAAAGGTCTGATGGCTCAGGTTTGGCTGGGTGGAAGCGACAGAGGTAAATGGATTGTTCAGTAAAGATGCTGTGGGAAACCAAGACAGGAATTGCGTGTGTGTTGTGTGTGTGTTGTGTGTGTGTGTGTGTTAAAGCAGGACCAAAGCCTGAAGCCAATAAATAGAAAAGCAGGAAGAGAAATAGAAAGTTGCAGTCAGTAAGAGGCCTGTTATGGGTTAAATGGTTCTAATCCCACTGTCTCCCCACCCCTAACTGGAAAGATATAAAATTCTAACCCCTGGTACCTGTGAATGTTCTAATATCTGGAAATGGAGTCTTTGTAGGTGCACCTGACCCAAGCCATGGTCAGGTTATTTCATATGCCTGTGAAAGTTGGCCATTGAATAAGGAAGACCGAAGAAGGATTGATGCATGTGAATCATGGTGAAGAATATTCAAAGTACCATCGACTGCTAAAAGGACAGACCAATTTATCTTATAAGAAATGTGGCCTCAGTGCTTCTTTGAGGCAAGGATGGTGAGACTTCCTTATGCCTTCTTTGAACATGTCGGAAGAGTCTATCCCTGAAGAAGGACATCGTGCTTGGTAAAGTGGAGGGGCAGTGACCAAGAGGACGGCCTCCAGGAGATGGACTGACACAGTGGCTGCAACAAGGGGCTCAAGCATAGGAACAATTGTGAAGACAGTGCAGGACCAGACAGTGCTTTGTTCTGTTATGCATAGGGTCGTGATGGGTTGGAACCAACTCAACGGCACCTAACAACAACAACAACAACAACAACAACAACAACAAGAAGAAGTGTAATCGAGTTAAGATGAAGGTGGGTCTGTAAGGAGTGGAGAAGACTCCCAGTCAGAGACACACGGGGGAGAGCGGGGATGGTGGAGTCAGAGACAGGAGACATGCTAAGGAGTACCAAGGACTGCTCACACCACCAGATGCAAAGAGAAAGCTCTGGACACATTCTCCCCCAGAGCTCTCAAAGAGCATGGGAGCCAACATCTGGGGACTGGACTTTTAATCCCCAGAGCTGCGAGAGAAGAGACTTCTCTCCCTTTGTGCTTCCAGGAAACCACTCCAATGCCAAGCCCCAGTCAGTTTGAATTCTGGGGGAAAGATTCAGGTCAAATGCCATTTTCCAGGTCACTTCTGTTTCCTAAGCCTCCTGGGACACGGGCCCAATTCATCTGAACAAACCTTTGCCGACGATGCTTCTAAGTTGAGGGCTCTGTGCTGGACCTCGGGCACCAAGGATAGCCCTGCCCACTGCCTATCCCTGCAAATCTTCCCAGCTATGGCTATGGGAGGCAGCTAGCAATGCTCTCAGAGTTCTCCCTGGCTCCGGTCCCTGCTAGATTATGGGAACCAGCTTGAGAGGGAGCCAGGGTCCGGAGACAAGTTGGACAGACCAGGTTTGGAATTCTGACGTTGCCACTGACTTCCCGTGTAATTGTTGTTCCTTAATCACCCTTGTCCTTAGTAATAAAGTGGACACCACACTCTGCACTCTAGGTATGCAGAGGCTCGAATGGTGCATGTGAGCTACACAGATGCTCACGCAGAAATGGGACGTGTTCTGAGGATAGTCCTGGCCATGGCAGGAGGTGGGATGGCCTGACAGGGTTCTGTCAACATCTGGATTTCAAGAGGGCTTCTCCCTTCTGGATGGATTCTGGCCTGAGGATGGAGGATCAACCAGGACAGGAATTTTTGAGCCACACACAATTCTTGCCACCAAATGGGTGCCCTGAACTACCCATGGGCCATTTCTAAGCTCTCAAGAATGGTAGCGCTACCAGGACCACCTGATGGACAATAGAACATCCCCCCACAGAGGGGTCACAGGGAGGGGATGAGTCAACCAGGGTGCAGTAGAACACTACTGGGTCAAGCAATATACCTCTGATCCCTTGAGGCTTCCTCACACCCCATCCCCAGCCCATTCTCATGACCCCAGTGCCGCCTCCCAATCTAGACTAGACTGGAGCACGTCCATAGGTAGAGGCAAGAGATAAAACCCACAAACATGGAACCCAGGAACAGGAATGGGACTAGAGATACCAAAAGGATAGGGGAAGGGGAGGAGGGGGGATACCGATCGCAATGAATGGCACATAACCACACACCCCCATCCAGGAGGAAGAACAACAGAAACCAGAGGGGAAGGGAGACAGTGGTCAGTGTGAGATTTGAAATAATTAACAATCTACAATCTATCAGGGGGCCACGAGGGTTGGGAGGGGGGAGGGAGGGGAAAAAAGAGGAGCTGATCCCAAGGGCTCAATGGAAAGTAAATGTCTAGAAAAGAACCATGGACCACATGTATGAAAATGTCAGATACAATTGATGTATGGATTGTAAAGAGTTGTTCGAGCCCCCAATAAAATGATAAAAAGGATTATTCAAAGCTAAAATCATTTTAAAAAGGGGTCGTTTGACACCCACAAAGGGGTTGCGATGTGACCCACATGTTGAGAATCACTGACCCAGAGAGTCACCATGAGTCAAATAAAACACACACACACACACACACACACACACACACACACACACACACATGATTTTCCACCTCTGCTCAGAGAAGGGAGGGGCGTGGGGCGGTGCTCCTGTGCTAGGCGCCTGGTCCCAATGTGCCTAGTGCTGCGGAGGGTGTGTGCATTCTAGCTCCAGGCTGGCACTAACCCAGAGCACTGCCAGGGGGCAGCATGCTCCCACCGAGCCTCGCCCCCTGGCAGGCACCGCTATTTATGAGATTCCTGGACCTCCAGGCTCAGTGGCCGCCTCTCTATCATGCGGGTTTCAGACGCTCTGCTCCAGTCTAACAAATTGTCTGGGCTTAATTTCGGAGAAATCATTGTCAAGAATTGCTGAACCAGTTTAATTCTAAAGCACCTATTTATACGGGGCTTCAAAACTCACATCCCCGTGTACAAATGGGAGGTAGAGCACGTTTAATCAGGAATGAGATTAGGTTTGTGCAGGGTGGCCAGCGGTGGAGCGTGGGGTTGGGCAGCCCTGCTGAAGCAGGGTGTAGGGCTGGGATTGCCCTTGGCCTTGGGCTGGTGGACAAGCTGGTTTTGAGAGAAGAGCCGGGAGGGGGTGGTGGTGGTAAACTGTGGGCTTGGGTGACACATGGCAGCTCGGGTGTGACTCATGGGCTTTGGTGTGGAGCGGACTGGCCTCTGCCTCCCAAAGGTGCCACCCACTCTCCTGGTCATCAGTGGGGACCTTCCTGCTTCTGTCTCATCTGCTCCCTCCAAGCGGATAAAGGGGACCCAGGCAGGTCACACAGACAGGGGGAGTCAGAGCACCTACCCCAGAAATAGGCAGCCGGCTGATGGAAGCCCCCGCCCCCCACTCCCTTACTGCGCAAGCTCATTGTCCTCAGGCCAGCCAGGATGCCTGTTTAGCAGCCGCCTTCCCGAGGAGGCAGGCGGTGAGATGCCCTGTGGTGTGGGGAGTGGAGGCAGAGCCAGTGGGCCCTTGGATTCGGGATGGAGGGCCAATGATCAGAGGAGCAGTGGAGGCTGGGCTGGCCTCAGCAGGGCTTCGAGCCAGGCTCCCCGGGGTCTTGGCTAGCACACTGCCCTGAACCTCACATGCAGATCCTCCTGTGTAAAGTGAGTTCCAGCACACTCAGATTCGCCTTCAGAAACAAACGAACAGGACTGGGCCGCTCTTACATGCCGCACTCGGTCCTAGGGCTGGAGCAGCCCTGGTGTCACTTGCTAGCCGCTAACCCACGGTGCAGAGGGTTGGACCAGCAGCCATACCTCGGCAGTCTGCTTCTGTGCCCCTGGGGCAGTTCTGCTCTGTACGATAGGGTCACCAGGACTCAGAGTAGACGCCACGACACCGGGCTCCTGGGTACTCCCATCTGTCATGTCCATGGTGTTGCTAGACTCATCAGGGTGCCCTAGAGAGGGACTGCAGAGCGCTGGTGGCACAGCGGGCTGCACATTGGGCTACTCATCGCAAGGCCAGCAGTTTGAACCCACCGGCAGCTCCACAGATGAAAGATGCAGCTGTACTCTTGTCAAGAGTCCCAGTCTCAGAAACCCACGGGGCAGTTCCTCCTGCTCTATGGGCTTGCTGTGAGTCAAATGGACTTGATGGTGTGAAGACAGGCCTTCTTTGAGCACGCGCAATCCAGATGAGGAAGTGCAGTCTTGGGGAGGGAGGAGCTGGACCCTCGAGGCTCCCCCCTCTGAGGTCAGGAGGCAGTGTGGCTCTGACCCTGGGGTCACATAGCTGGTGCTCTTCCAGCTGCAACCTGGGGTGTGGGGGAGGGACTGCAACCACAGCCTGCCCGGGAGTTGCCCAATAAAGACAGACAGAGCCCTGGCCCTGCAGCCTTAGCGGGAGTGGGAGTTGGGGTGGGGTGGTGACTGCCTCTGCTCTCCTCTCCCTTGGAAAGGTGATCTTTATATTAGGAAAGTCAGTGTTATCTACAGAGCTACATGCCCACTTATCAAACTTTCATGAAAGAAGGACCAACCGACATTGTCGTCTTTGACACGCGGGGCAGTGTTGCTCCCAGACAGACATAGGTTTGGCTTTGGGAGCCAGAGAGGTCTCTGGTCCCCTCTCAGCCCCGTCACTCACTGGTTGTGTGGCCTTGGGCAGCTTGCCCAACCTCTCTGTGCTTGGGTTTTCCCCTCTGCAACACAAAGAACAAGCCAAATAAATGATCATCATAAACAGACATGACAATCATGCTTTCACTGCTTGACAGGCACTTGGTGAGATTGTCTCATTAGATGGTAGCTGTAGTACACATCCCGGGGGGCTTCCAGAAATTCGTGGACACTTTTCAGCATTTCATAACTGCATTTTCTCCACCAACTTTTTAAAGCCCACTCCTACATCGATGGCACGAAACGCGTGAAATTTATATGAACTCTCAACGGAAATTCCCAACACGTTTTAAAACCCTCAACGCTTGTAACAACACATCTTTAAGAATGTTTTAGTTTGTTGGTGGGAATAGGCACGGCAAAAATAAAAATATGTCAGTCCCGCGGTTTCTGCATCTGCCCTGACGCCAACGGCAGTCTGCCCGGTGTGTGACCCTTCTCCCCTCCGTTTCTGCGGGTTCTCCCCTCTTGCCGCAAACTCACTGCCCCATCGCACCTTCGAAGTCCCTGTTGTTACCTGGACCCCGAGATCATTCTTCAAAGAGCACTGCGCTTGAAGCAGGCTTAACAAACAAACAAACAAACAAGCAAACAAACTAGTCAATGCAAACTAGTAACAATCATGTTGAGGAGACACACCCTCACTGCCATCGAGTGGATGTGGCTCCTTGGAGCCCCACAGGGCAGGGTAAAACTGCTCAGGGAGTTTCTGAGACTGCCGCTCTTTATAGGAGTTGAAAACCCTGTCTTTCTCCTGCTGGTTTCGAACCGTTGACCTTGCTGACCGCAGCCCAACAGGTAATCACTCCACCACCCAGGCTCCTTTTGAAGAGACCAGGACTGAAAAAGCTATGAGTGGGTGAGTGTGGAGTTTGGGGTGGGGTATGTCCTCGGTACATTTGGGGTGTTTGAGGGGCTGGCCACAGGCATGACAAGTGGGCACCCTCATTCGGCTCAGCAACCTTCAACGTTACGTCCTGAGCCTGGTTTTGTGGTTCATCATTCTTTTGGTGGAGACACAGCAAAACAGCCTCATTTTTTCCAATCAGACAGGCCATCATCCCCGAGGATCCCAGGACAGCTGTCTCGGCTCCAGGACAGTCAGATGAGAGGACCCTTGAAAGGCAGGCAGCTCTCCCCAGCTGAGGACAGAGCAGTTATTCCCCAGATGTTTATTTCAAGAAGCACAGGTGTCCTTCGGGACCCGCAGGGCATTGGTTCCAGCACCCCTGTGGGTATCAGGATCCTCGGAAGTTCAAGTCCCATACATGAAATGGTGGTGTGCTTGCATACAGCCTAAACATATCCTCATCAATCCTTTTAAAAAAATCTTTGTATTGGGGGCTCATACAGCTCGTAACATCATCCATCCATCCATCCATCCATCCATCCATCCATCCATCCATCCATTGTGTCAAGCACATCTGTACTTACGTTGCCATCATCATTTTCAAAACAGTTTCTTTCTACTTGAGCCGTTGATATCAGTTCCTCATTTTCCCTCCCTCCCCAATGAACCCTTGATAATTTATAAATTTTCGTTTTCATGTCTTACACCAACAGCTGTCTCCCTTCACCCACTTTTCTGTTGTCGGTCTCCCTGGGAAGGAGCCATACATCCATCATTGTGATTGCTTCCCCTTTACCCCCCACTCCCCTTCCCTTACCCTCCTAGTATCACTAATCCCATTATTGGTCCTAAGGGGTTTATCTGTCCTGGATTCCCTGTGTTGCTAGCTCTTATCTGTACCAGTGTACATGCTATGGGCTAGCCATATTTGTAAGGTAGATTTGGGGTGACGATAGTGTGTGTGGCAGGGAGGCTGCATTAAAGGACTAGAGATAGTTGTGTATTTCATTGGTGCTATACTGCACCCCGACTGGCTCATCTCTTCCTTGTGGCTCTTCTGACAGGGGATATTGAATTGACCACTGATAGGCTTTGGGTTTCTACTCTGCCCTCCCCCTCATTCACATCAATATGAAATTTTTGTTTTTTTCGGGGTCCTTGAAACCTGTTCCCTAATCCCATCAACACCTCTTCATCACAGGCTGGTGTGCCTGTTCCATGTGGGCTTTGTTGCTTTTCAGTTAGTTGGTTGCGTGTTTATCTTCAAGCCTTTAAGACCCCATACACTATATATTTTGATAGCTGAACACCATCAGCTTTCTTCACCACATTTGCTTATGCACCCACTTTGTCTTCAGTGATCGTGTCAGGGAAAGTGAGCATCATAGAGTTCCGGGTTAATGGAACAAAGTGTTCTTGCGTTGAGGAGTACTTGAGTGGAGGCTCACATTCCATCTGCTGCCATAACACATTATAAATAAATATATGTACATAGATCTATTCCCCTATCGTTATATATAAATGTGTTTATATATATACATGCCTGTAGTTCCACCTCTATAAATGGCCTTTACCTCCCAGCTGTTTCCTCTATTTCCTTTTACTTTCCTCTTGTCCCACCATCATGCTCAGCCTTTGTTCAGGTTTAGGTAATTCCTCTCGGCTTCATTGCCCTTGATCAAGCACCCCCCCAACCCCCAACCCCCAAGCATCCTATGCCCTCCTCACCCGCATTTTAGATCACTTTTCTTCCCTCATCCCTGGGTTTGTTGGCACCCCCTCCTGGCCCCACCCCCTCTCCCATGCCCCCCCGGAACTGTCGGTCCCATTGCTCTCGCCTCTGGATTGTTCGTCCTGCCTATCTTGTCCTGATAGACACACAGAAACAACAATACGTGCAAAACAAAGCGAAACATATCAAGCGAAAGCAAAACAACTAAAAGAAAAGAAAAAAATCCAGCAAAACAAGACAAGCCCTCAAATACATCCAGGTCTGTCTATTGACCTTTATGAGCATTTTCCAGTCGAGTCTGCTGGGGTGCCACGCCCTGGCTCCAAAGTCCATCTTTGGTATTCCTTGGGCCTTCATTGCTTCGCTCCCCCTGCTGTTCCACTGCAGAGCCTCAGTGTTTCCCCTTGGTGCCGTGGGGTTGGGTTGGGCACATCTCCCACACCATCCTCACCAATCCTTTACCAAGGCTCCTCAAACTTTTTACACAGGGGGCCAGTTCACTGTCCCTCAGACCCGTTGGAGGGCCAGCCTATAGTTAAAAAAAAACCCAAGAAACTATGAACAAATTCCTATGCATAATGCACATAGCTTATTTTGTTAAAAAACAAACGGGGCAAAAGCACCCGGCGGGCCGGATAGATGTCCTTGGCAAGCCGTAGTTTGAGGCCCCCTGCAAGTTAAACCATCTCTAGATGACCACAAACACCCATCACCATGTGAATGCAATGTAAGCCCCCTGGCACTCACCTTTAGCCTCTGAGGGATGGCCTTGACCACTTAAACAGTGCCCCCCATCCCACCGCACCCCCAGTATTTCCTATCTGAGGTTGCTTAAGCCCAGGATGTGGACCAGTGGACACGGAGGGCGGCTGTAGTTGATTTGTATTCAGCACAGATGGGTGGGGGATGGGGGGGAGGAGACCCAGCCAGTTGGTCCTTTTATACTGCAGTTGAAATCTGGCCCGATCTGGCAACCCTTTTTAGAATCACACGCTGCATAAAAGTTCCCAAGATGTGTGGGGAGGTGTGACCGTTTCTGTTTGTAGCATGGGGGTGTCGCATGTGGGGGTGTGTCCGCCCGCGTGGGCTGGGCCCTCAGCCCTCCAGGCATCTGGCAAGCTGCTGCAGCCTTCTTTCCTTGGGAGTGGATGATGGGTGAGTCTGAAGATAAGGACAAGCCTGGGAAGCTTGTTTTCCCACTAAGAGATCACCCAGGTCTAGTACAAGTATCAGGAACACCAGTTCGAGTGGCTTAAGAGATACGGGGCATTTGGGGGCTCTTGGAAGTCGGGCGGGACTTGATGTAGGGGCGTCTTAGGTTGAGTTCCCTTACAGGCGGAGATGGAGATGGGGATTCGCATGCACGATTCATGGAGGGAGCGCTCTCAGGAGGGGCTTTCAAAGGTATCCACTGTGAGCAGTACCAGGCAGAGGGAGTGGGGAGGAGTTGGTTTCAGCTGGAGTCTCGTGTCAGCCTGACCCCAGGGGGAGTTCTGGAGGATGAATAACATCTCAGGGATGACTGGCAAGGGGGCACCCCCCCCCCCAGGGAATGGCTGGGTCAAGCGGCTCTCTTTGACTGAGGACAGCTCGCTAAAGACCATAAGCAGTCAGCACATCAACAGCGAGCCTTGAACAGATGGGTACACGAATCTGGCAGAGGGCAGCTAAGCCAGGCTCCAACATGATCTACATCAAGGGGCTTAAGCAGGGACCCTGTGGATTCATCTCTCCTTCCATTTCTGAGGTCCATCTGACTCCTTTCTTAGACAGAGTGGGGACAGTGGCCACCAAAGGCCTGAGCTGCATGCAGCTCATGGGAGAAAAGAGGCCTGTTCTTTCCTGGTGTCCACTTAGGACGCTTCCTGGACAAGTGGTATGCCCACCCTGCCGGAGGTCAGCCCTGTGTAAAGCTCATGGCGCCACACTAGACATGTTTCAGAAGAAGAGGGCAGGGATGCTGGATTCGTCCTCTGCAGGTCTCTGAAGTCCTGTTTCAAGGTGGAGGGCATTCTGAGTGCCAGGAACAATGTATGGAAGGAGTCGTCTCAGAAAGGATGGCTGAGAGTGGAGAGGGGGGCCTCACGAGGGCCTTGGGAGCTGGCAGAGGAGTCGAAATGCATCCTGACTCTATACTGGGCTCTTCCTCTCACACCATTCTCAACCAAGGGTCCGATGCCAACCCTCATGAGGGCAGAGGGCCTGGGCTCAAACCCAAACACTGTCAGTATTGGAGGGATCCTTTTCCTGGACAGAACTCAGTGACAGGGCTGCCAAGCAGGGGCCACAGGAGGGTTTGCTCAGCATGCTCCAGGGCCGGGGTCGGCAAACTTTTGTGACAGAGAGCCAATCCTGTCTCTCACAACAACTTAGAAAAGATTCGGGAGCCATAAACAGATATTTACAAACAAGTGTGACTGCTATCATCTAAACACCATCCTTGAAACATTTTTCCATTTTATTTCGGAGCCACGTGGATATACCAAAAGAGCCACGTATGGATGGAGAGCTGCCGTTTGCTGACCCCCCGAGCTGTGGCATTTGGGCACACAGTCCCTTCTGAGCAGGCCTCTGTCCAGCAGCAGGGTCAGGAATTTGCCCACCGCTGAGAAGGAAGTCCCAAGTGGACTGGGTTGCAGCGAGCTCAGGGGAACCTGTTGTGCTCTTCCGGGAAACTGAGGCAGGCATCCAGCCGTGAGGATGGAGTCAGCACACTGCAGGCCTGCGGGAGAGACGGGATCTCAACTCCTCCCTCAAGAGGGATCTGCAGTTTCCCAGGATCAGAAAGGGAGAGACATTAATTCAAGTTATATTTTCAATGCTATCCCTTAAAACCCCCTTCATTTTGTTATCACTTAATCCACGTTTCCCCCCTTAGGGACGGACACCCAGGTTCCTTCCATCGTGTGACGTCACCATCCACCAAGACCTATCACCAGGCAGAAGGGGAAAGCGAGAATGGAGAAAATGAATCTGCTCACAGTCCATTGGTGAGACTGGGTCCCGTGACCTCACTTACCGGCAAAGGTAACTGGGAAATGTTGGATCCCCGGCTGGGCTGAACTCCTCCTAGACAACGCCGTACCACAGAGCAGGGAACACATATTTGGACACTAATAGGCCGTTACTTAGCCTGGCGATACAATAGTTTGAGCACGCTACTGCTAATGGGGAGGTCAGTGGTTCGAACACACCTGCTGCTCCATCGAGGGAATGCATGGCAGTCTGCCTCCACAGGGATCACAGCCGTGGAGGTCCTACTGTCTGCCTCTAGGGTGATCATGGGTTGGATGTGATTTGATGGTAGTGGTTTTTTTGGTTAGCTTCAAGTCATTCCTGGGGGCGGAGCTCAGCAGAAGGTCAATCAGGAAGAGACCCCACGGGCCCAGCTGGGGAGTGGGTACCTGTCTTTGGTCCACTCACAGGCAGCTTCCGGGGATACAGCTCGGCCCCTGGAAAGATCTGAAGGGATTCAGCTCTTTCAGACCCAGCAGGCTGTGGAATTGGACAGAAGAGATAAGAACTCAGAGAAAGAGGGAGCGCCACAAAGGACACTGGGGTGGGGGTGGGGGGAACCGCATGCATGAAGTGACAATCTCCTGACAACGGGATCAGGCTTCTGAGGAGAGCCGCCAAGCACACAGGGCTTGAGATAAATCCAGCCTCACCTCTGGCCGCCCCTGTTTGTGTTTGATCAGCTCCATTTCGCTTTGGAATCTAGGACCTTCTCCCAGCCGTTTATTCTCCGTCTTCTCCCGGATCTGCAGGGAATTTGTGCGTGAGGCTGAATTCCTTGCCCGGGGACATTCTCGCAGCAGCTCCTTGTAATGCTCTAAATATAGACATCTCACCTCGGGTGCAGAGGCAGCGGGAGGAAGGAGGTGGCTCTGGGTTCCTCTCTGTAGCATCTCCGGTCCAGGTCCAGGGGGAGGGGGCGGGCTCCAGGTCTGACGGCTCCACTTCCTCTCCGGTCTGGCAAGTCCCACCACCTTTCTTTCATCTGTGAATGGAACAGTTGCCTCGCCACCATGAGAATGAACCCACGTGAGTTTCCAAAAGAAGCCCTCAGGTATCCTACTGGTGTTCGTGACTAGTGGAGCCCACCGTGATTTCAAAGGAGCCCTGGTGGTGGAGTGGGCTAGGCGCCGGTCTGCTAACCACCAGGTTACTAGTTCAAACCCACCAGCCTCTCCAAGGGAGACAGATTGACAGCCTCTTCGGAAACCCCCAGGGACGCTTCTACTTTGTCCATAGAGTCATTATGAGCCAGAATTGACTTGTTGGCAGAGAGTTTTGCTGTTGTTGTTTATTTGATCGGGGTTAGTTGGAGCGGCTGGGTAGGCATTGAGATGCTGAGTTCAAACCCACCAGCCACTCCTCGGGAGAAAGATGAGAGCGCCTGTGTTCTTCTGGGAAGATCGATAAAGTCTTGGAAAACTTGTAAAGGTTCCTATGAATCCGAATTGACTCAATGGTAGTTTAATTTTTTTTAAGGTTTTAAAATGACGGTCTAGCATTCAGGCTCCAGAGCCAGGCTGTGGGAATTTGCATTCTCTCTCTGTCACTCGCTAGCTCTCTGACTTGGGCACGCTTTGGCACTGCTTGGCGTCTCAGTGCCTCCCGGGTAGAGAGGGTAATCTTGAACTCAGTACGTCTGGCCTGTCGCAGCTGCTCAGGCAGCAGTTAGGGCCATTGCGGCCTCACCCAAGCCCCTGATTTCCCATCTGCCTCAGCTTTTTTCCTGGTTCTGTATCACCCACCTACAGCGTCTTTTACCTCATCTGCTCACCCTTCGGGGCTCAGTAGAAATGCCCGCTCCGAGGCATGCTGTTCACATAGATCAATGTGAACGGTCCCTCCCGCCATTGTGCAGCATGGTGGAACTGCCTGATGTCACTGGGAGCAGTTGTCTTCCTGCTTCTGATGTCCCTGTAAATCAACCCTCTATTGGGGACTGGGGAGAAAGACGGGGCTTTCTCCCAGGAGCAGTTGCACTCCGTCCTAGGAGGTGGCATGGGCTCAATGGGAGTGAGTTTGGCTTTTGATTAGGGTATCGAGGAGTCCCGGGGCACAACAGCTAGCCACTCAGCCGCTCACCAAGAAGGTGGCAGCTCAAGCCCACCGAGCAGCCCCATGGGAGGAGGAGCTGGCGACCTCGTCTGGAAAGATGATATGAACCAAACCTATGGCATGAGGCCAGTTCTGTCTCATTGGAGTAGAACTGCTCCCAGCCCCCGAGGCTGTGCATCTTTAGAGACGCCAAGAGCCTCCTCTTTCTCCCGCGAACAGCTGGCCTGTGGGGTAGCAGCCTGGTGCTCCACTCGCTGTGTCCCCAGACTCGAATCCTCGCAGGAGCAATTCATCTCTGTCACAGAGATTGCTGTGAGCTGAAACCGACTGGCCGGCACGCAACAACAACATTTGGACACCTAGATCCACGCCTTATCTCTAACTAGTCAGGGATGGTCAGTTGGGGTTGTGCTAATGGCTATAGTATTATAATATGATATCATACAGTAAGATAATATTTGGCTGCAATGATGGGTTCAGGCATGGGAACCATGGCTCAGTCCTGGGCAGTGTTTCATTCTGTTGCGCTTAAGCTCACTATATGGGTCAGAAATGACTTGATGGCACCTAATAAGCAAAACAACAACAAACAAACAACCACCACAACAGCTACTAGAGCAAACAAGTCGCAGTATTTGAATAGTTTAACTCATTGCAGACTTGTTACCTGTGACATGGCATCGGGTAGGTGTGCTACAAGGATAAATTGGATGAACGAATGAAAGACAGAATGAGTGAATGATCAAAGGTCTCCTTAGAAGAGAACCCCTGTGTGGTGGCCCCAGCACCAGAGGAAAAAATATTTAATGAACACCTACTATGTGTTCAGAGTCAGGGTGAGGATGGAAGTGAGTGCAGAAGGGAAAGAGTGGCCCAAGCTCCCAGCCTAGTGGGGTGCAAAGGAAAAGGAAGGGGCTTGTGGCTTGTCGGGAACCTACTATGTACCGCGGGCCTACTATGTGTTGTTGCTTCACATACCTGGATGGTGGTGTCCTAGAGCTGGTTTTAACTCACAGATTACTTGGCCTGTGAGAGAGGAGAATGACTTCGTTGGGTTTTCTCGGCCAGAGGGCCAGAGTTTTCAGCCTGGAGCTCCTGGGTGGATTTGAACCTTTCCATTAGCCATCGAGTGCTTACCTGTCATGCCCCCAGCACTCCTGCCACATATGTTAGCCCATGCCATTCTTAACTCAGTCTGGAAACATCTGCAATTGTGAAATGTTCTTTGGGGACCTCCTGTCACATCTCCTTACCTGTCAATTCAGCCATAGGTGTTGTGGACCGTTCACAGTGATAATTCTCCACCCTGGTGCCTGCTGGAGCAGTGTGCTGTCCACTTAAAGGGACAGCCAGGAGTGTGGGTTAACCAGTGCCCATGGAGAAGCCTCAGCCACAGGACATCAGAGACCAAGAGAGAAATACCCCCATCTTGGCTCAACAGCCACTGGAGAACGAACGGTGTGTCTCAAAGGATGGCCCAGAAACTGGCAGCTTCAGCATCTCCCGGGAGAATTCAGGGCCCAGCCTAGACTTGCTGAGTCGAAATTTCTGGAGGAGGAGACCCAGCCGTCCACTCTGACAAGCGCTTCAGGGGATTTTGAAGCAGCGTCCTGTTTGCACAGCATCGTTCTGGGAGGCTCTGTGACTGCCTGCTCTGTGTGTCTTCCTGGGGCTGGACCTCTCCCCCAACCCCCTCATCTGCATACTCTGTGTCTGATGAAGCCCTCTCTGTCTGGTGTCACCAATCCCCTGAAACACCTTCTTTACAACCACACCATGGCTGCACTTCACCCAGTCCACTGCCTGCTCGCCACGGCTCCAGTAGATTCTGCCTGCAAGGACACAGGCTGCCCAGGGCTGTAAGCATTGGAAATTTGTAAACCAGGCTTCCAGGACCCTCTCCACTGTGCCCTTGCCACACCGGGATTTACACATTGCAAGCGTGTGGGCAGCACCTGTTAGAGATATACACCAGTGAGTTTTACTTTTGCACCATAAACATGGATAAAGCTGCCACCGAAAAGGCTTATTTATTGCTACGAGTTCATTATATATGCATGAAAAAGCCAACTAATTTAAGTCCCTGGCAGTAACTTCCCACCTGAGGCTGGATTCAGGCTTGGAATTCGGGTTAAGATGAGGGGTAGCAGAGGTGAGCTGGAGAGGGTGGGAGAGAGCAGACCGCAGTCCAGCTGGAGGCTCAGGATCTGGAGAACCACGGCTGAGTTCCAGGTCTTGTTTGGCATGGATACTGGTGTGACTCTTGGTTAGTCACGTGGCCTTTCTTGGTTTTTGTTTTTGGCACCTGTAAAATGGGAATCATTGCACCACCTTCCTGAATTGGCTGTGACATCATCCTCTTGTTCATCAAACCAAAGGCGCTGACCATTAACTATAAGATGTCCTTTGATTTTTCATATCACCAGAGAGATCCTGCTAACCAAATTAGATCCAATGATTTTTTTACACTTAGAATTTTAATTTTATGCTTATTTTAAAGAACTCTTTTAGATTCAGTTCAACATAGATTTTTATCATCTCTCACATATTTGCATACATTAAAAGGCAAATATAAGCAAGATAAACTGATGAAGGTGTTCCTGAAAGTTTTCCACAAAGTTGTGATTCACTGAGTCACTTCTAGGCTCCTAGTCACCCATGTGGGTATTTTTCCTCCCAGTCTCATGCTTTGAGCCACCAAGAGCTCACTGCATCAAGTCAATGCAGGCTCAGTGGGACCCCTCCCCACCACCTCGTGGGTTTCTGAGAATGTAAATGTTTATAGGAGTAGAGAGCCCAGAATTTCTCCAGAGGAGCTGCTGGTGGTTTCGAACCGCCAGTCATGTGGATTATAGCTCAATGCATAACCACTACACCACCAGAGCCCCACACCACCAAGAGGGTTCATGGTATAGTGATTCTGAAGTGTGCTCTCTACTCTTTCCCCAGAGGTTCTCCCCCTCACCCCCACCCACCCTCCAGCTGATCATTCTGCACATTTCCAAGCTGAGATGTAAAAGTTTACCAGGATGTGTCAAGGGATGGTGTTTGGATAGCAGCTCTGGGACTCTGGTTTTTCCCAAAGGAGTCCTTATGGAGTTGATTGATTGATGTACAAGCAGTTGCCTTATTCACCTGGAAGAGGCTGTGAGCTGGAGCCTGCCCAGCAATAACTACTGTAATACACCAGCAACCATCAGACAGATACCCTGAGCTGTCAAAAGATGTCTGGAATTAATAACAACAAGGATGATGATGATGTGTGAGTCTGGGTATTTTAGAGAAATCTACAGAAACTCATATGTGTAAGAGAGTTTTATATAAAGGGTAAGTGTGCATCAAGAAAGAATCCCAACCCAGCGCTGCCTAAGCCCACAAATCCAACATTAACACATATGTCCGACACCATTCCACAAAGTCCTCCTGCATCTCACAAAACACACACTGTGATGCCGACTGCAGGAGGAAAGCCAAGTCAGTGAACGTGTAAACATCTCAGCACTTGCAGGGGTCTCCACATGGCTGCTCCAGCACCCAGGGCTGCACTGGGGTAGGTCCATGTGGCCTCTCCTTGGGGATGTCTTGCAGGAAGTCAGCCTTGCCAGCTGAAGCAGGGGACTGGCTAAGGCAGCTGCACCCTGGTTGAACCATCACAAAGCAAGAGACTCGAGAACTAGAAAGGTGAGACTCACCGAGCCATTTCTCTCTCTGCCCTTCATTTAACCCCACATGTGTTTATTGGCCAGGTTGGCACAATAACCATGAACTATCTCAATGATGATGATAAATTTTAACCATCTTTATATTGGCATGCATAACATTTGCCGTGTTAGCATGCTTTCACATGTGCAATTCAATGACATCAGTGCACATTCCTTGTGTTGTACCTTCATCATCAGGGTCCCTTGCCATGTTTTGCCATCATCCATAGAGGAGGCCTCTTAAGCAATGACCCCCGTTGCCCCCACCCCCTCTCCAGCCCCTGGTCATCACTAATAAATGTTGGTCTCTATACATCTGCCTACTGGAGCTATTAAATCTAGGTAGGATCATACAGTATTGCCCTTTGGCGACTGGCTTATTTCATTAAGTGTATGCTTAGAAGGATTGAAAGCAGTAATGCTAATAGGTACGTGTGCATCAGTGTTCAAGGCGGAGTTTTTCATAACAGCAGAGAGAGAGAGGCACAGCTTAAAGGCCTATCAACAGATGAATGGGTAACCCAGTGTGGTCCATCCATGCAAGGGGAGAGTCCCCATCAGAGAGAGATGAAGCCTTCATATGTGCTGTAGGTCCCTCTACTGACTGCCATTGAGCCCATTCGCCCTCAAAACAACCCTGTTGGATGGACTACAACTTCCCCAGTGGGTTTCTGAGGCTGTAACGTTTTATGGGAGGAGACACCTCGTCTTTCTCCCATGGAGAAGCTGGTGGTTTTGAACTGCTGACCTTGTGGTTTGCAGGACATTGCATAACCCATTACACCACCAGGGCTCCTAGCAGGTCCCTAGGTGGGGCAAATGCTCTCAACTACTCACCTAAAGCTTAGTGATGCAACCCCCTTGAGCTGCACTGCCAAAGAAAGGCCTGGTGATTGACTCCTACTGAAGTGATAGCCAAGACAAACCCTCTGAGCAGTCTTACACCAACACATAGGTCACGGTATTAGTCTGGGTTGGCTAGAGAAACAAATTCATAGAAACATATGTGTATGAGAAAGAGCTTTATATAAAGACTAATTCATTGTATATTGATAAAACATCCCAGCCCAGTCCAGGTCAAGTCCATAAATCTGATATTAGTCCATATGTCCATTACCAGCCCATAAATTCTTCTTCAGACTCACGCAACACATGCAATGAAGCTGAATGCAGGAGGAAAGATCATAGGCTGGTGGGTGGAAAATCTTGCGGATCCGGTGGTGGTGGAAGGTGGTGCCTCTGACTGCGGGCAGGGCTCTCCAGGTGGCTCCTCCAGCTCCACGGCTCTAGTGTAGCTCCCTGTGTCTTGTCACAGGAAGAGGAAGCAGAGAGTGAGTGTGTGTCCCTCCAGCAGTGGGCTATTTATCTCCGTAGCGCCTCTAAATGAGGTCATCGAGCAGCAACCTGATTGACAGGCTAAACTCTACCCATTCACTCTTAATAGTCTCAAGGGGGCACCCGATTATGTAACTACCACAGCCACGCTGAATCAGAACCTACTCGATGGCAGTGGACTTGTATTTTGCTTATTGACATATGCTGCAACGTGGACAGACCTTGAAATAATCCACTCGGTTGACACTAAGCCCTTGGCAGTGAGCCTGGCACCTAAGAATTGAAGGGACTTGGCATTTGCCGAGTGTCCTCCACGTCCCAGGTCCATTGTTTGCATTGCACAGTGATTGTGAGGGTCAGCAGGTGTGTCTGCATTTTGCCAATTAAGAAACAGAGACTCCATGACCTCCAGTTAGCTGTGAAAGACCACCCAGCTGGGGCTGGGAAGCCAAACCTCAACTCCAGGAGAGGCTGGCGTTGTCCACTGCCTGCAATTTCTCTTGCCCAACGGGTCTTTCTGGAGCCTGGGGGATGTTCCCAGCTGCAGAGGAGGCCTGAGTCTCTGCCCCCCACCCTACCCAAACATCACGTACATTCTGATTTCTTATTGGGTGGGCTTCCTTGTCAACTTTGATCAGAAGAATGGGTGGCTGGATTGAGAAGCCTGGGCACAGCTGGGTGATGTGATCTCGTTCACCAAGAGCCTGTGTGGAAGTGTCAGCTGACACGCATGCTGTGCACACCTGCAGAGTCCCTGGGTAGATGGAGCTGTTGATGAGCTCCTTGCTAACCAAGAGGTTGGCGTGCTAGTCCATCCAGAGGTGCTGCGGAAGAGAGAGCTGGCAGTGCACCTCCCCCAAACCCGCCGTTGAAAACCCCGTGGAGCATGTGTCTATTCTGGCTCCCGAGGGTGCCCATGGGCCACAGTCGGCTCCATAGCAACTAGTTTGGGATCACCAAGGGCGGGTTATACAATAAGCAGGGCCAGCCCAGGCTGGCTTGTGTTTACTTCCTTAGCTGTAATGAATGACACAAAACACGTGTGAAACTTCACCACGCAGGAGTAAATTAGCACAAGTAAGCCTGTGCTTAGCCTGCTGACTGAGGGCCTCGGTCCCTGTCAGTCAGGGACCGTGACTGCAGACAGAAGTTTTGATTCTGTAGGAGGGTGCGGTGGGTGGGGGTGGGGGGTGTAGGGAAAGGGTGAGGAGAGAGAGAGACAGAGAGACACCACCCATAGCCAGAAGCAGAATCTTGGCTGGGGTGAAAAACTGTGACATTGTTTACTACAGATGAGTAAGTAAGCACAAGTAAACCTGTGCTTACTCTGCTCACTGGGCAGTGGGGAGATGGCTCAGTGGGAGCTGCTCTCTCCGCTGCACCACCTGCTCACGCACAAGGCCCTGAAGCCCAGCATTAGGCGGGGAGGAGGCAAGGCCCACTACAGTTGGTAAATGTCAGGGGCACCTTCTTCCTCTCCCCATTACTGAGGGAGGCCTTGAAGACCACAGGGGTCTCGGCGTTGAATCAGCAGTCTCCCAGATTGCAATTCTTTCAATCTCTGTAGGTAGAGGTGCTTCCCAAAATATCTCATCCTGAAGCAGTTCCATTAGAAATGCTAGTTGCTCAGACCTTGACTTATTCAGGTTAACTCAGATCCTGGTGGGATTTTCCCCACCTTCTTTTGATGCCAGGACAAACAAAATTCCACATGGAGGCTGCGAGGCCCCACCTCTCCGGGCTTCGTCTGAGCGGCCCTGGGAGGGTATTAATAGCCCGGAGTCACAGAAGAGTGGTTATTTATATGTGTAGGTGATGGCCAAAGTACACCCTCCCGTAATTATTCACAATTAACAAGCACTTGAGTAAATGAACAAAATCTGTTCTCAATCCATTGAGGCAGCAATTCTTTATGCAGGACTCATGTACCTGAAACTTCTGGGTAACTAGCCCTCCCCCCAGCTCCAGAACAAAGCTAATTAGAGATTGTAATCATGACTTTCAGGCTCCTTCCAGGGCCTGAAGGGCATTTGAGTCATCAATAAAATATAATATGTTCAGTGGAGTTTCAGTTGACAAGTATAATAGAGTTGAAAATTGGTGATCTATGTGTACCCGTTAACTCTCTGAGAACGGAAGCAAGACCTGCTCTGCCCTAGTTTGGGCTCATTGTATGTGAAGTAGCCAGACCACACAGGGAGTATTGTCTTGATTAGGAGCCCCAGTGGCACAGCGGTTGAGCACTCAGCTGCTAACCCAGAGGTTGACGGTTCCAACCCACCAGTTGGCCCATGGGAGACAGAGGAGGCATTGTGCTGCCATACAGACTGACAGTCTTGGAAACCTGTGGGACAGGCCTGCTCTGTGCTGTGCAGTTGCGCTGAGCCAGAATTGGCTCGAGGGCAGTGGCTTTGGTTTGGTTTCTTAATATAACCCTTCTGACGTTTCTTTGTACAATGGAGATTTGGCTTTGGAAATTACCTTTGGGCACCCCGGGGGCCTTAGGGCTCCTTTCTACTGCAGGCCCATTCTGAACTGTGGTCCTTGGTCCTGTGGTCTTGGTGATAATTAGTGCAGTTTATGGAATCTGGAATGCCTGAACTCTGAGGGGACCCTGTTACCTTCTTGTGTTTGCTGTGAAGAGAGAGGCAGAGTGATGTGCTCCAATTTGTCCTTAGGGCCCGTGTCCTGATTCCTGGGCCCATGTTCTCTGTACTACTTCACAACACACATAATTCAGTTGCTGTCTTGTATCGATCAAGTCCTGGAGAGTGTGGATTTATTTTCAGCCCGAAGATAAGGTCCAGAACACAGATCCTGCTTTTTTGAAAAAAGTGATGATCAGTCTGTTAAGTTACCTAAAACTTTATGTGCTGACGATGTATGTTATGAAGTGTTGACTGAGTCTGGCTCCTTGTGTGAGAGGCATGACTTTGACACCCACCTGTGTAATTTGGCACATTTCCATTGCTCTTCTTTCCTCCACCCCCCACCCCCGCTCCTCACGTTCAAGGTTTCAGTAGTTCTGATAGCACACTACCTTTAAAAAAATCTATTGAAAATCTGACTTCTTTTATCCTCTCACCATACGTATTTAATCTGTATGCTGAGCAAATCCTCAGAGAAGCTGGATTATATGAAGAAGATTAGATCAGGATTGGAGAAAGGCTTATTAACAACCTACACTAGGCAGATGGCACAGCCTTGCCTGTGGAAAGTGAGGAGGCCTCGAAGCGCTTGCTGGTGAAGATCAAGGATTGCAGCCTTCAGCGTGGAGGATGATTCAATGTAGCAGAAAAACAAATCCTCACAAACGGACCAATGGGTAGCATCCTGATAAATGGAGGGAAGATTGAAGTTGTCAAGAGTTTCATCTTGCTTGGATCCACAATCAATGCACATGGAAGCAGCAGTCATGAGATCAAATGACTCATTGCTTGGGTAAATCTGCTGCGGAAGACCTCTTTAGTGTTGGAAAGCAGGGATTCTACCAAGGCACACCTGACTGAGGTAAGCTGTGGTATTTCCAATGGCCTCACCTATTTGTGAACGTGAGGCATTGAATAAGTTAGAATGAAGAATTGATGCATTTGAATTAGGGTGCTGGTGAAGAATGGTGAAAAGTACCATGGACTGGCCAAAGAAGGAACAAATCTGTCTTGGAAGTACAGCCAGAATGCTCCTGAGAGACAAGAATGGCGAGACTTCCTCTCATGTACTTTGGCACATTGTTAGGAGAGACCAATCCCTGGAGAAGGACATCATGCTTGGTAAAGCAGAGGGGCAGAGAGAGAGAGAGAGAGAGAGAGAGAGAGAGAGAGAGAGAGAAAGGCCCTCATCAAGATGGACTGACACAGTGGCTGCAACAATGGCCTCTAACATGGGGACAATTGTGAGGACAGTTCAGGGCCAGGCAGTGTTTCCCTTCCTTGTGCATGGGAATTGACTCAACGGCACGTAACCAGAAACGGTCCCATTCACCACCCCATCTATGTTTCCACCCAAAGATTATTGTGATTACTGTTATTGTAGGCTTGCGTATGGAAAAATATTTACGTTGTTCTCTATTTTTATTGTTTTAAAAACAGTTTCATTGACATATATTTCTTGTGCCTAGCAAGTCAACGCGTAAATGTATTTAAGAGTTGTGCAATCCAATCCAAATCAATTTAAGAAGATGATCCTCCGTCTTGAAGCCATGATTATTAGGTGCTCATTACTGTCCAGCCTCCCTTGCCATAACCCCACAGGAACTATGAATAGAGTTACTCTCTATGGATTTACCTGTCCCGGATTTCATATGAAGAAAACCACATCAAAAACCCCAACAACGTTGGTTGTCTTTTAATTCTTGGGCTCCTCCACGTGTCTTCTGTTGCCTTGGTCATTTGGGGCTGCCCCTGCCCCTGCCCCTTATTGGATACTGTCTTTCTCTTCGCCCACATTAGTACGTATCTACCCTTGAATTCAGGAGAAAGCCGTGGCTTTCTGCTTGGGAAAAGGTATACAGTCTCAGAAACCCACAGAGGCAGTTCTCTCCTGTCCTGTCGGATCTCTGTAGCTGGAATCAATTCATATGGTGAGTTTGAGTTATCCTCTACTTTAGCGGTTCTCAACCTTCCTAATACTGTGACCCTTTCATACAGTTCCTCATGTGATGGTGACCCCCCCAACCATCAAATTATTTTCATTGCTACTTCATCACTGTCATTCTGCTACTGTTACGACTTGGGCGACCCCTGTGAAAGGGTCATTTAACCCCCAAAGGGGTCGTGACCCACAGGTTGAGAACCGCTGCGCTAGTTAATGATTTACCCTCCCTCTGCCTCCCTCCCTCTACTCCTTACTTCTCAGGAGTAAACATTTTCTTGGCTTTTGTAATAGTGGTATCATGCAATATCTGGCCCTTTGTAGTTTACTCTTTTCTCTCAGAATCACGTTCATCTATGTTAGGGGCTGTTTGTCTGTTTTTATTCTGTAATGTTGCCTGGGATTCCACTGTGTCTACGGACCATAGCTTCTTCAGTAAGCCATCCACTGATGGGCACTTAGGGTGTTTCCATCTTTTTGCTCTTCGGAGTAATGCTACAGCGAACATGCGTGTGTCTTTATTTGCTCTTGTCTCAGCTCTTCTTTCTCTAGGACATATATCTACGAGTGAGATTGCTGGATCACATACCCTTTTAAGGAAACACTATATCATTTTCCACTACGGCTGCACCATTTTGAAGTTCTGCTGGCAGGGTATGAGGATTTCAATCTTTCCACACCCTCATCAACAGATATTTCATTGATTTTATCTGCATCTCTCGATGAATCTAGCTAATAATCATGAGCGTATCTTCCTGTGTTTCTTGGTCACATGAATGGATTCTTTGAGTGTTTATGTCCTCTTCTCATTAACAATTTAGATGGTCTTTTCGTTGTTGAGGTGTGAAGTTTTCTGTAAGTTGTGGATCTTATTCCCTTGTCTGATATGACGCGGCCATCAATTGTTTCCCCGTGTCTAGCTTCTCTTTTCATTCTCTTGGATGCACACACATCAAATATTCCCTTTGTAGGAGGTCTCAGGCAATTAGTTTGTCTTCAGCTATTTGTGAAATTTTATTTATGTTTGATAGCATGTTTGTGCCATGTGTCGGGCCCCTAAGTTTGTCTCTATTTTTTTCTTTGATGATCCTTATGGGTTTAGGTTTTACATTTAGGTCTTCAATCCATCTTGAATTCACTTATAGGGTGAGAGGTATGAGCCTGTCCCATTTATCTGCAAATGGCTATTCTGTTTTGCCAGCAGCACTTATTCAAGAGGCTCTCTGGTCCCCATGGAATGGGTTTCAGCCATTTCGAAAAGCTCCGTAGGTGGATTGATTCATCTCTAGGTTCTCAGTTCTTGTTTATTGACCTCTCTGTCATTGTCTGCCAAAGCTGTGCTGTTTTGACTACCGTGGCTCTGTCGTAAGTTTTGAGGTTGGGCGTGTGAGGCCTCCTACTTCGCTCTTTCTCTTTAGTAGTGCCTTGATTATGTGAGCTCTCTTTCTGCTCCCTATGAAGTCTGTCTTGGAGGAAGTACATCCTTAGCATTGAGGATTGTGAGACTTTATCTCACATACTTTGGAAATGTTACCAGGAAAGGCCAGTCCCTAAAAAAGGACATTGTGCTGGGTAAAATAGAAGGTCATTGACGCCATGGCTTTGAAAAGGGGTGTAAACATAACAACAATTGTGAAGATGGCACTGAACCAGATAGTGTCTTGTTCTGTTGTACGTGTCTGTGGATTGTTTGGGGGAGGACTGATATTTCCACAATGTCAAATCCAGGGACACGGTACATTCTGCCATTCGCGTCGATATCCTTTGGTTTCCTGTGTTGTAGTTTGCTTTGTAAAGTCATTTTATTCCTGATCATATTTACTCCTGCGTACTTTGTATGTTGGGTGGCTATTGAAAATGGTACTGTGTTCCTGGTTTCTTTCTTCGCTTCCTTTTTGTTAGTGGAAGAATGTGATGGTTTTGTTTGATAATATTTCTGAGGGGTATGGGTCTTTACATTTTTTTGGATGATAACTTTTGGTAATAGGATTATACTTGCCTCATAGAATAAGCTTGAGGGCATTCCACTCTTTTCTATATTCCAGAATTGTGTGAGTCCACTGGATGTCAGCTCTTCGTGTAGAATCCACTAGTGAAGTTGTCTAGCTCAGTTTAAAAAAAAATCTTTTCAGGTGTGTACATGCATGTGTGTGTGATGATTCTATTCGAGTCTCTACCTCGGATTGTACTGGTTTGGGTAGGTAGGGTGTTTCTAGGAATTCGTTCATGTCTTCTAGGCTTTCAAATGTTCTGGCATACAACTCTCCAGAGGATCTTGGCATTATTATGGTTAACATTTCAGGTGGTTATTCTGTGGCACCACCTATTTCACTCTGTGCTTTTTCTTCTTTTCCGTAGTTAAGTCAGTGGTTTGCGGATTGATCCGTCCTGTCAAAGAATGAACTTCCAATCTGGTTGATCCTTTCTCTTGTTTTTCTGTTCCATTCAGTTCTATTTCAGTCTTTATTGTTTCCTTTCTTCTGGTGGCTGTCAGCCTTTTTTCATTTTCTTTCTTTCCCCTCCCTAATTGTTAGAGTTGTTGGGCCTAAGTGTGGCTCTTGACGCTTTCTTCTTTCCATGTGTGAATTCATTGCTATTAATTGTCATGTGAGTTCTGTTTTTGCTATGTCCCCAATATTTTTTGTTGTGTTTTTATTCTCCTTTACATCAAGTAATTTCTTTATTTCATGACTTATTTCTTCTACTGCCTAATAGGTTTTAAGAAGGGTGTTAGTCAGTTCCCATGTATCTGATTGTCCCTTTTGATCTTCCTGTTGTTGATTTCTAATTTTATGGCATTGTGATCATAGAAGATGCGTTTCGGTTTTTCAATGTGTTTCCTTTTACTGAGGCTTGCTCTGTGGCCTAGGGTATGGCCCATTCTGGAGGCTGTCTCACGTGTGCTGGGGAAGAATGTGGACTTAGACAGTCGTGCTCTGGACATGTCTGCGAGGTTGAGTGGGTTGATTTTGACGTGCAGGTTTGGGCAACTGGGGCTGGTTTTCTGGCTCCTGCTTTGTCCAGAACACTGCTTGCAATCATTCAGAATGACCACACTGTGCTGGCCCGTTAGTCATTCACTGTTCTCTTGCCTCCTTGTCCACTGCTTTCATTCAGTCTTTTTCTCTAACCAGTATTTGACTTGCTTATTTATCCTTTCTTTGATGTGCTGAGTATCAGAATGGTCATTTTTATACATTTTACTTGGTTTCTTGGGTCTTTGTTGTGAAGAGTCTGGATAAGTCTATTTTTCTAGCCCACCTCTGGGCCATCCTAGTCTAATTATTCAGTGTAGGGACATCTTGGTCAGTTACCAGGTAATAATCTGAGAAACTAGAGTTCAAATTTAGGCTCCACTGCAAACCAGTTTGTGTTCGTGAATCAATGTTTAGGTGGTAATCAATTAGATTAAAATTTGTCAAGTGACCACTATGTGTCAGTGTTGTGTAGATTTTTAGGAGTCATAAGAAAATTAGTAGAGAGACAATCAGACATGCATAAACTCATTTAGTCTGTTCTAAGCGTGGCAAGTCAGCGTATGCAAAGTAAGACCTCACAACATTTTTTTGTTAGAGAATCGGGACAAACATTGATAATGTTAGAGTCCAAATAATCAGACATCAGACTTTTACCCTTAATATGAGATCTCAGGAGGAAGACTTAACCATGGCTCAGAGTAGGCAGAGGTCCCTTGTTGATCGCTTGCAAGGTCGACGATAGTGGAGAGCCTCTCAATTCCTACTCTGATTTTTCAGGAAGTAGGGAAAGCATTCAGGGTCTGGATGTCAGTTTGTCACCTTGGCTCCACACAACTAGGATCCACATGATATTAAAGGGGAATAGTCTTACTTCTTTTCTCCAGGATCAACAGATAGCCAAATGGCACCTCTTGTTCCAGGTTAGACATGAGGGAGGTTGTTTACATTAATATTTCCATACACTTTTTTACATTAATATTTCCATACACAGCATGTCAGATCAAAGTGAGAACTGAAAGGTTGCTTATGACTTACATCTTCCTCTTTATTCTTTTCATCTTACTTTTTCTAAGTTCCCATTACAAGGGCTTAGACATATGTAATTGGAAAGCATAACAGTGACTAAACCTTATAGGATTCAAGAACCTCATGGAACATACGGAGCAGTTAGTCACAGTGCTAGGATCCCTACCCTGCTTTATGCTTTCTGTCTCAATGAATTCATCCATCAACTGGAGATTACAGTATCTACCTCCTAAGGTTGCTGAGAGGGTAATAAGATGGCATATTGAATTTCTTGGAACAAATCCTGGTACCCTGTAGCTGTTCATTCAACGCAGGTGCCTCTTGCATCCACAATTGAGGCACAGCTTTGTTTATAAGTAAGTGACCACACAAAACGCTGTAAATTTTAAAACCTAGGATTTAAGAGTGCGAGGGGGGCTTGAAAATATTGTAGGAAAATGCTATCATGTTTGCAATCCTTTTTTCCCCCTATGATCTTTTTGAAACACCCATTTCTTATGCAATTCTTAAAAGCAGGACTTGGGGAACCAGAATGGGCTGAAATCCTAGCTTTTCCACTAGCTCACTGTGGGATTTTGAGCCAGTTATTGCATGTGTCTCAGTTCCTCATCTGTAGATTGGCAATAATAAGAGGACCTACCTCCTTAGGTTGCTACGCAGGTTAAATGAGTTAAGCTTTAGAATGTACCTGGAACCATTCTTGGCACGCAAGTGTCATGTAAAGATTTGCTAAAGAGAATATGCATTATACCTGATCTTTCAAGATCAATTCTTGACACGAGAGTTAGAATCAACAACAATAATATATTACTTTCTTCACTGAGATTGGGAAAATATGCTGCCAATTTTAGCTCCATAAAGGCCTGGCCAGTCCTTGGGAGTCAGCCCATGTTAGGATCCAAAGCCTTAGCCACAGGAAATATGCAGCAAAGCAATGGGGTAGGGGAGAGTGGAAGAAGGGAGAGATTTGACATCATAGAATAGAGATCAGACAGGGTTGCCAAGCCATGTTGCACTAAAGAATCCAAATTTACGTGTAACTAAGAGGGAAATGAGATTATTCTTCTGTTGTAGGTCAACGATCTCTGGTGGGTCATGGAGTGTTCCATATAGATGTGGAGGAGAGAGATTTCCCCACAGTGAGACGGTTCATGGACAGCCTCCGGGGGCTGTAGAATGCATGCAATTCAGACCCAAGGTTGCTAGTCAAGGGAAACATGCTGGGGTCTGTTTGTATTGCCTTTCCCTGACTACACTGGTTATTTAATATTTTTAACTTCATTTCTGCTTGAGATCATGGTGACTTGATTTTGAGGCTGTTTCCACAAACTGGCTGATAACAAATGGGAATCCAGCAGTACAACTTGTTTGCTTTGTCAGGCTCCTTCTCCAGGGGAATGGTTGCCAAGTAACCATTTGGCTTGTGAAATTTGACCCAAGTCGGTTGCCAGAACTCATGGTTTCATTTCTTCTTTGCAGTTTGTTCAGACGTGAATTCATGTTTATCTTCATTCTGTAAGAAATTAGGATGGATCTATGCCAGGCCATTGTCCTAGCTATGAAGATACGCCAGTGTCCCTGACGCTCTAAAAATGACAAATGAAAAACTACTAAGCCACCCCACCCGACAAACACACACACACAAAATATGCGGGGTGAGGATTGTTAAGATTTAAGATCTCAGGAGTATAGAGGAGGCAGTTTGAAAAATAGAGTTAGCTCTCCTTAGGGTGAAGGATGAACTAAGAGAATCAGACCTTAAGAGCTCCAGGGGGGACATGAAGAAAGAGGACAAAGGTAGCAAAAAAGACAAATCTTTGAAGGCTCTGCACGATGATCAGAGAGTGACCTTGGGAGACGTGTTAGAAATCAAAGGCATTGTCATCTTCTAAGATGTTTCTAGGACACGTTCAACCAGGGAGAGTTTAATAGAAAGACTAATCCCAAGGAGGGGCAGAAATTAGGGAAACAAACAGAAGATGGTGCAGTACCCTAGAACAAGGAAGGACGAGGACCCCTTCCCAACCTAGAACTTGGAAACGGGGTCAGCCAATTTATGCTTGACCCTGATGGGCTTAGAAACAACCTCAACCACAAAATAAATGAGTGATGGAAATCGATGTCTAACTACCTCAGCCTCTCCCTGCAAATGTCTCTCTGAGACATGTATTCTATACTGCTTTCCAGTGGTATTTAAATTCGCACGGCAGATAATGTAATTACACACACACACACACACACACACACACACACAGAGTGTTGCTACTATGGGGCCAAGCCTGGGCTTATTCTAAACAAAGTGTGTTTATAGGCAATGGCACATTCTTTCAGTAATACGCCTACTTTCATCAGGTGCCTTCAAAAAGGTCAAGTCAGAATAGTGGATCCCAACGGGAAGTGCTGGGCTAGTTCAGCTGAAGGCAGAGAGGTCAGCTCGGAAGGCAACAGCGACTTCTTTTAGGGGACAGCACAGGGGTAATCTGAGCAGACGACCTTATATGTAAGGCAATTTGAAAATTCGTTTGAAATGTTGCCCAGAGATGAACTTCTGTATCACCTTATGCTGCCTTGCCTTGTGCCATCTTCTCAATTGTGGACTTGTTTGAGTTCATTGCTACAGCAATTGCATCCGGTCATGTTGTGGAGGCTATCTGTCTTTTCCTTTGATTGGCCCTTTACCCATAAAGTCCTTGATCCCAAATTCTTGCTCCAAAGCCTATTTCTTTTTCCCTCAATTTATTTAAGAAATTTTATTAGGGGTCCATACAACTCTTATCACAATCCATACATACATCAATTGTGTAAAGCATATCTGTACATTCAAAGCCTATTTCTTGAGGGATCCCAGAATCTATTAGGCTCGGTTTCTCTGGAGAAGCAAAAGCAGTGCTGCTTGTGTGTTTATGCATGTAGAAAGAGACACATCCAGAAATGGTTCACGCCATTGTAGACGTGGGAAGTCCCTTCTGACTTAAGTCTGTAGGTCAAATGTCAGCTGAAGGCGTCTCCTGGTTTCCGTAGCTGCAGAGAACAGAAAGCAGAAAGATGAAGCAGGAAGACTGTAGGTTGGTGGATGTGGAGCTGAATGAATCAGATCAGCTGAATGAATTCAAGGTCAGCTGCCTGCTGGTGTCTCCTCGGATTGGCTGGTGATATCAGAGGAGGTCAACTAACCAGTTGCAGGATCCAAATCCAGCAGTAGAAGTGAGCTAGCATCCACACACGGTCAATCAATCCTAACCCTGAATGAAACCTCTCTCAATCGTATCAAGGCCATGCCCAGATGAAGGGTGTCTATTCTCCCACAAGCCCTGGTGGTGTAGTGGTTACACATTGGGCTGGTAACCATAAGGCCAGCAGTTCAAAACCACCAGCCGTTAGGTGGGAGAAAGGTGAGGCTTTCTATTCCTATAAAAAGTTAACATCCCAGAAACCCACAGGGGCAGACTCTCACCTATAGCTGGGACACGATGAGTGGTAATTGAATTTGTGGCAGCGAGTTTGGTTTGGTTTAGTCTCCCCACAACTGCTTGACTGATTCATAGAGTTGACCAGTCTATGTTCGATCACGTCACGGGAGAATCCTGGCCCAACCAAGTTGAAGTAAAGCCTAACTATTGCACAAACTAAGCAAACACACACAACCACCGAGATCCACAGAGAAAAGGAGTTTTGTGGGACCCCCATTCGGGGTTGGTTATTGAGATACCACGGGAGCATTTGATTTCTGAGTCTAGATTCAAATTCTGTTCTTTTGGGAGGATGGCTCAGGTCTTTCAGACTTTGGGAGCTGAAGTTTTCTCATCTGAAGAATTCTAACAACTAATTTACACGTGTGGGGATTAAATGAGCTTGGAGCCAATGAGCAAGGCTTTGGAACTCTGTGACTGCCCCGAAATGTAAATCATCAATATGGGCAGCGGGACCATGAGTACCAGGATGGTTAATCACAGGACTGTCTGTGTGACCCTCAAGGGGCAAGGCCAGATTTCATGATTTACTGCCTCTGGGCCTCTTGGGCCTGACAGGCCTCGGAACAAGTCCCTCCTTCTGCCTGGAGTGGCAGCTGAGGGCTCTTGGAAAGGAGCTGAGCTGGCAACCACCTGGCGCCCCTCCATGCAAACTCCTCAAGTCACTCTCTCCAGCCGAAGTATTGTGTTCCCAGGTCCTTTTGAAACAATCCTCTTTGGAGATGTTTACATACACACCGAGCAATACGTGTGTGTGTGGGCGGGGGGGGGGGGTGGTATTGTGGCCACAATGGAAAAAGCTGCTAAATAAAGTGTCGCCATTTATCTTCCATTCTCAGGGCTGCTCTCTGGGCTGCTGGGACTGTGGCTGGGCCTGGGTAGGCTTTCTTGGCCTGTAGCAGTCAGGCTGCCTGGGGGCAGGCGTGTGCTTACAGGGGAAGATTCGGCATCTGCCGTTTTCCAGCCATTCGCTCTGTGTTCCTTGGCTTCCTTGTCCCTGGGGCCTGGCTATTTCCAGCAAGTGGAAGGTCCACGTTAGGAAGATCTCCCCCCATCCCCATTGTAATCAAGGCTTAGGACATGTTGCGTCGAATTCTTCACAATCACTTGTAATCATTGTGGTGGAGAGTGCGTTGGGGGGCTGAGGAGGTGTGCATGTTGAGTGTCGCTTTTGATACACACGCGGCAGGTTACTCTCAGGGACTGTCCTGTTGACGCTGCCACCCTCAGCGTGTAACCTGAAGGCTCAGCTGCCCGGTATGTCCCCGCTCTTGCAGGAACTAAGCCCCAGGGAAGCACGTTGGAAGTGGTCAGGGGTGGGTATCGGTTTAAGTGCCCACTGTGTCCCTGGGACCACCACTTGTCTGTCATTTCATCATAGTGGGGTGCCTGTGGGTCGCTGTGCTGCTGGCAGTTATGTCACTGGCATTCCAGATGTCAGCAGGGTCCCCCTAAATGAGCAGGTTTCAGCGGCATTTCCAGACAAACAGGGAAGAAAGAAGAAGGACTCAGGTCCCTCCTTTGGAGGAAGGAGCCGCCGAAAACCTCGTGCATAGAAAACCACACGCAGAGCTTCGGATGCAAAAGGCCGGATGAAAGGAAGCAGAACTCTGTTGGCAACAGCGCTGCGGGAAGGGCCCCTCAGGTCGGAGGGCACTCAGAATGTGTCTGAGCAGGAGCTGATTTCTCCGGGTGGAGTGGACCACGGTGGTGTGAGTCCAGTAAAGCCCATGGGAATGGAGCCTGCGGGGTGTTCATTTGCTGAAGGCACATGACTCAAGATTAGGAGAAACAGCTGCAAAAATCTGCTAACGATCAGAATTCAGCACAGAGACAATTGTGAGGATAGCCCGGGACTCGGCAGTTTCTTTCTGTTGTACACTAAAGTCAACTCAATGGCACCTAAAAACAACAACAACAACAACAGCAACAACATGTAGCAGGCACGGTGGTGAGGATGGCTGTCATAATTAGTTCCATTCTACAGAGGAGAAAATTGAGGCTCAGGGAAGTGAAATCAGTTGTCCAGTCACACCCGTTCAAGGCCAATGCTGGAAAAGGGCTCTGAACCATGGCTGTTTCATACTGTAATTATGTCTCCCAAATGGTTCATTCGTTTTCCAAATGGAGGCAGACTGGCTCGCCCTCCCTCACTGCCATCAAGTTGATGCTGACTCACAGTGACCCTATAGGAGGACAGGGTGGAACTGCCCCTGTGGGTTTCCAAGACTGTAACTGTTTACAGGAATAGAAATGCCTGTCTTTCTCCTGCAGGGTGGCTGGTGGTTCCAATCCGCCGACCTTGCCTATTGCAGCCTAACGTGGAACCACTATGCCACCCTGGCTCCTTGGTTCGAAAGCACCGATATTAAGCAAGTATCACATCAAGTGACATTATGGAAACATTGAAAACATTTTGAGAATGACCAACATGTGACAGAGACCTGAAATGAGCACACGCCATTGGAAAAATGGTGCCAAGACTTGCTTGGCCCTGGGTGGCCACAAACCTTCAATTTGTAACAAAAGTGAGCTACCCTGCTGGTATAGTGGTTAAGCGTTGGGTTGGTAATTATAGGATCAGCTGTTCGAAACAGCCCCCTCAAGGCTTTCTACTCCTATAATGAACTATAGTCTCGGAAACCCACGGGGGCAGTTCTACCCGTCCTGTAGTGTTGCTCTGAGTCAGAACCTCCGGGGTGACAGTGGGTTTGACCTTGTGAAGTGCGGTAAAGCAAGGAGCAATCAAACAAGGGAGTGCCGTAATGCTCGAGAAACACACCACCGATGCAGGTCTAATAGACTCCAGGAGTGTTGAGCAAATATTAGCTTCCTCCTTTTCTCACTAGAGGAGTGTCCTTCCTTGCCCCATGAATGTTGGGCTCGGCTATGCCATTTGCTTTGGCCAACGAGATGCAGCATAGGCAAAGGTGTGAGGATGTGCTTTCCCTGTGACACTCCTGGACCAAAGCCGCTGTAGATAGTTGCTGGTACAAGCAGGAGGGAAGACCTGTCACATAGATCAGGACGCCTCTCCAGCCTGGAGTCAAGCTCCATTGAACCCAGCCAACTCGGCTCACAAGCAATAAGCATGCTTATTTGTTATGCAGCAAAAGCTGACTAGTACAAACCAAACAAAATCCAATCAAACAAACAAGACAAAACCTTAGTCAGATTGAATTTTAAAGCTTTGATGCATAATACCGTATGGTCCCAAACAATGATTTTGCAGCTAGTATGCACCCAAATGCTCCCAACTGCTCCTACAGACAACGTCCATGATAGCTGGAGAAAGGATTGAAGTTATCAAGGATTTCACCTTGCTTGGATCCATAATCAATGCTCATGGCAACAGCAGTCAAGAGGTCCAGAAAGGACGTATTGCCTTGGGCAAATCTGCAACACAAGACTTCTTTAAAGTGTGAGAGAACAAGAATGTCCCTTGGAGGACTAAGGTGGGCCCAAATGGAGCCATGGGATTTTCCATTTCCACATGCATGTGAAAACTGGACCTTGTATAAGGAAGACCCAAGATGCAGGGATGCCTTTGAATTGTGCTCGGCACAAATATTGACAGTACCGTGGACTGCCAAAGGGACAGACCCATTGGTCTGGGAAGAAGTACAGCCAGAATGCTCCTTAGAATCCAGGGTGGTGAGACTTCATCTCATGCACTTTGGACATGTTTTCAGGAGAGACCAGTTTCTGGAAAGGGGAAACCTGCTGGGTGAAGTGGAAGGTCAGTGAAAAAGAGGACGATTGTCAACCAGATGGACGGCTGCAGTGGCCTCACAGTGGGCTCAAATGTAATGAAGGACCGGGCAGTATTTTGTTCAGTTGTACCCAGGGTTACTATGAATCAGAACTGACTCAAGGACACCCAATCACATGTACTAGGCACTTGTGAGTTGAAGGTCAATGTTACAAGGTCTTTTACAAAGTGGAGCGGAGTCGGCATTCATTAGGGCAAGAAGCCGTTTCCTGAATCTGCTTATTTATGCACATGGGTGTGACCACAGGCCAAGGCCTGCCTGTTCCTCACTCTGAACTGTTGCCTGGTGGGCACAGTGGTGCGGACAGTATTCAGGATCCAGCGTTGAAGCAAGCTGGAATGCTGTGGATGCCGAGCTGGCTACTTCCTGCCTGGTATGATCCAAAGAGCGCTGGCTAGGGAGTCCAACATTGGGAATTCCTCCCAGCTGGAAATGAAGGGCTCTGGAACTGGTTTCAGTCCGCGTTCACCAGTCCTGTGACTTGGGCACAGTCTGTAACTTGGGGAGATCGCAGCTTTCTTAATAAGTACAGTAAAGCCAGTGAAAGTCGAAAGCCGAGCAAGGCAGAGACCTATCCGAGAAGGAAAACGCTGGTACTTTCCACAAAAACAAGCAAAAGAAAAGCAGCGAGACTCCATTCTGTCAAAGGCAGAAAGTTTGCAAGATCCAGAAAGACAAGGTAGGTAGCTTGGCTGAGTTCTGGCTTTTACAGGCTCCACAGCAGGGCTCCTCAAACTTTTTAAACAGGGGGCCAGTTCACTGTCCCTCAGACTCGTTGGAGGCCTGGACTATAGTTTTAAAGTAAAAAACTATGAACAAACTCCTATGCACACTGCACACATCTTATTTTGAAGTAAAAAAACACACGGGGCAAAAACACTGGGCAGGCCGCATAAATGTCCTCGGCGGGTTGTATGTGGCCCGCAGGCCGTAGTTTGAGGACAGTATAGAATGGGTATCATAATGTCACCTACCTCATGGGGTTGGGGTGAGACAGTCCATGGAAGGAGCTCGTTAGGATGTGCTGGCATCTGATAATATTTTCTTAGCTCTCTTGTCACCTGCAGGGTTTCCGGGCAGTTCCTTTACCTGCCCATGGCTTCCTACTTCACACACCTCTGATTTTCTTCGCCCCAAGACGCTCTCTGGCCCTCGGAGTAGGCTCCGCTCCCACATGAGGCTTTTAAAAGTGTCAGAGAGTTCATGCCCCCGTAGTGACTCTCAACACTAAAGATAGGCGCTGGTGAGTATCCGTCCTGCTCCCTCACTTCTCAAAGGGGGTATTTCTGTTGTGTAACGTGAGTTTCCAAAGGGTCCCCAGTGTATGGAGTCAAGTTGCTGGTAGAGATGACCTGCTCATTGTCGTATGCTTCCTTGTTGTTCTTGTTGTGAGGTACCATTGAGTGGGGCTTGCATGATAGCAACGCTATGTACAAGAGAACAACCCACGACCGTGTCCTGTGCCATTCTTTCTCGACTCTCCTCCAGTCCCTGCCACATCTCACCAGGCTTCCTGGGACCACCTCCCCAAAACAACGTGCACAAATCCCTGTCCCAGGATCTGCTTTGGGGGAACCCAGTCAAAGCAGACCCTTAGCACAATTTTGAGCATCTAGCAAATACTCAGCAGGCACATCTATTACTATTATCGCATGACCTCCCTATGACATCCAGGTGTCTCTTGTCCCCTCTCTTGGTCTGGGCCCAAGCTTGGAGATTCCGAGCTCTGACTAAGAGCAAGAGGGTGGCTGACCAAGAGCATCTTCCCTTCCTGAGCGTGGCTTCATCCCCTGTCCACCAAATAGTCCCTGCAATCACAGGGAGCTCAGCCAGCATTGGCAAGAGCATATCCGTGCTGTTGGACATGGCTCGGGCCTGGGAGTGAATGAATCTACTAGTTGCAGGCCGTGGGGTAGGTGGCTGAGCCTCATCCTTCCCGTCTGTACAATGGGGATGAGTAGAGGTTAGGCTGTTGAAAGGATTCATTGAGATCATGGAATGTTGACTACAGTGTCTGGCACAAAGAAAGGACTTAAGCGATGTCCAGAGGTTTTCTTTAGACCAAACTCTGCACTGCACACCTGGAAAACAGTCTTGGAGTGTAGTGACCCCGTCAGAAGTTCTGAGCATGCTGTGGTGCCCGCCATGAGCCATCGAAGGATGGAGTCGAAGGGCCCGGACAGAGCCTGAGTGACCGCCACGCTGCCTTGTGAAATCGCTGGCAACAGAAGATCCAGCGATCAAATATTTCTCAGCCCCAACAACGCTGAGAGATGAAGACAGTCCGCACCTGGTTCATGGCCGAGCAGCCGGCAGGTAACCAGATTTAGACCCACAGGTCAATATGTTCTGTGGGAAGTCTGCTCTGAGCACCCAGGTTAACATCTCCACCCTCTCTCTTTGAAAGTGAATAATAATGTGATTCATGAACATGTATGGATGTTTAGCTTGGGGACGCCGCAGTTTACATGAATGAACTCAGCTGATTCTTGTCACAGCCCTGTCACCTGCAGGCAGTTATTATTGTCCCCACTTTACAGAGGAGAAATGGAGTCCCACAGAGGTCATTTGGCGTGCTCAGAGCCACACGGTTTCTAAGTGAGAGTGATGGGATTTGAACCGAGACAGTCTGGTTCCAAAGTGTCTGTCTTTAACCCCCCTGTCAGCTCCACTGCATACTCAGTCACACATAGGACGCAGTTATTGGCACCTTTAGGGGTCCCTCTGGGGAATTTTTGTGCAACTTTAGCTAATGATGCTTGGGTTCATTTTGGTCCATGGCTCCTTTCTGCTGTTGGATAAATTGCGAGTTCTGGGCTTTGCGTTGCCTTTGTTGGGAAACCCACTTCATGGAGCTGTGCATGCACCTCTGCATAGTAGCTCTGGCCTGGTTTCACTGGAGCACCGTCTGAGCTTCCAGGGAAAGGAGTTTGTCATGGTTTCCAAGGAGATTCCTGGGATATACCCATCCCAGCTCCTTCCCTCCTGCAGAAGAAGGATATTGAACCTTGTCAGGGTCACAGGTTGGGTCAGGGGCTCCTTTGGAGTCCTGCCAAGATCCCCTTCACTCACCCATCTGTCAACTGCCGTGAGTAGCAGGGACACTGATGACTCAGTTTCCTTACTTGGTGTCAGCCAATAAAAACAGTTTATCTGTCAACCTTGCCTCTCTTGCAGAGAATTGTCTTTGATTGATGGGAATGGCCCACTGTCAAAGACCAACTGATATCAGGGTGCAAAAGGCTGGGGACAGGATGGGGCAACTGGTGCAGTTTGTTTATGCAGTCTCTCCCCCCTCCGCCCCCCAATGATCAGGACAAGCAGTCTCTCCCTCCCCCCGCCCCCCAGTGATCAGGACAAGACTACACTTATCTGAGATCTTCTTTTTCCCTTTGCTTACAAGTTTCTTCTGAGTGCCCTTCCTCAATGACTCACGCGGTCCTGAATCTTTGCTCCAGGTTCTGCTTCCAGGGAGTCCAGGCCCCTAAGAATGTTCAGCGCATCATAGACCCTATAACCCCACAAGGCATGGGTGTACCTACACACCAACACTTCCCCTAAGGGTTCACCTGGGAACGAGTCGATCACTTCCCCCTAGATTTCCCAAGCCCTTCCTGTCTCACCTGCTTAGAGCTGGTTGCCACTGGCAGGCAGCCATGGAGCGAGGATGAGGTTAATATATGAGGGGGCTTCAAAAAATTCATGGAACATTTTCATTATCTTTTCATTAAATCTCCATGAGCTGTTTGAAGTCCCTCATACAGTTAGGCCTGCAAATTGTTCACAGGTTTGTTGTTATGTTTTATAGCTAACCTAATTTCCATTATTTTCAGAAAGTCTATGTAGATATCAAAACAAGCTCAGTGAGAGGGAGCTTTCACATTGCTAAATGGCATGGTAAGAGATATTAGTTGAAAGGACACAAAAGGTAAACAAACGTGTCCTGGTGAACTCTCTGTTCAAAGCCATTGAAAGGCTTCCCGCTGTTCTCCTGATCAAGACCAAAGTCTGTGGCCATGCCCTGAGGGTCTACCCGGATGGGATGGGTCTCCCTTTGTACTTGTGAGCTCCATTAAAACCACTCCCATGACTCCATGCTGCAACCAGACTGGCCTCCTCTAGTCTCTCCCACCCACCCACTCCCTCCCCAGTCTTTGCACCCTTACGCCCCGCCCTGGGTTACTTTCTTCTACCTTCTTGATACTCAATGGCTTCCAAAGCACTTCCCAGACCAGATTACATAGCATTTTATGACTCCTTGTAATTATCTAGCACGGCTATAACAGAAATGCCACAAATAGGTGAGCTTAACAAACAAATTCATTTCCTCACAGTTTAGGAGGCTGTACTCCCACATTTAGGGTACCAGCTCTAGGGGAAGGTGTTCCCTCTTTGTCTACTAAGGAGAAAGGCTTTTGTTTCTTTTAGCTTCTGCTCCTGGGTGATCTTCATGTGGCCCGTCAGCTCTCTTCCTTCATCTCCGCTTGTCTAATCTGCTCTCTTCCCATCTGGTAGGAGACTGGCTCAAGACCTACCTTACACTAAACCAGACCTGTTGACATAGCAAAGAAAGCCCATGCACAAATGAAATGATAACCATCGGCATAGAAACGAGGAATCACAGCTATTTTGGAAGGACACAAATTCTAAACATTTGACCTTTTGCTCCCCATCTTCCAAATTCATGTCTTTGTCGTATGCCAAGCATATTCAACCCATGACATCATTTCAAAAATCCTAAGTAGACTTCAAGTCCTAAATCTCATCTTTAGAATTTTCTAAGTCAAAAAGAAGAACACACCATATCTTAAACTGAAAGAACTAATGAAAAAAATTCAAACCCCGCGTTGCAATATCAAAAGATTCTCCGGGCAAAATACTGAATGATGCAAGCATCAAAAAAAAGAAAGAAAGAATACAGAATCACTGTACCTAAAAGAGCTAGTCAACATTCCACAATGAGCATATGAGCAAGAATCAATGGTACTGAGGGAGGAAGTCCAATCCGAACTGAAAGCATTAGCCAAAAACCAGGCTCCAGGAATTGATGAAATACCAATTAAACTGTTTCAACAAGCTGATGAAGCCCTGCAAGCTCTCAGTGATCTAGGCCAGGGAATTTGGGAAACAGTTACTTGGTCAACCCACTGGAAGAGATGCATACTTGTGCCCATTCCAAAGAAAGGTGACCCATAGAATGTGCAAGCTATAAAACAATATCATTAATAGCACATGCAAACAAAGTTTTGCTGAAGATCATTCAATAACGGTTGCAGCAGTATGTTGACAGGGAGTTACCAGAGATCCAGGCCAGATTCAGAATAGGATGTGGAACAAGGGATACCATTGCTGATGTCAGATGGATCTTCGCTGAAAGCAGAGAATGCCAGAAAGATGTTTGCTTGTGTTTTATTGACTAAGCCAAGGCATGGGACTATGTGGATCCTGACAAACTATGGATAGCCTTGAGAAGAATGGAAATTCTAGAATACTTCACTGTGCTCCTGTGGACCCTGTGGATCAGGAAAGATGCATGGCTTCAAATTAGGAAAGGTGCGCATTGAGGATGTACCCTCTCACCGTATTTATTCAATTTGTACACTGAGCAAATAATCAGAGAAGCTGACTTGTATGAAGAAGAAGGTGGCATCAGGATTGGAGGAAAGTTTATTAACAACCTGCTATATACAGATGACACAACCTTGCTTGCTGAAAGTAAGGAGGACTTGAAGCATTTGTTGATGAAGATGGAGGATTGCAGCCTTCAGTGTGGATTACAATTCAACATAAAGAAGACTATGGTAGTTACATAATCTTCTGTCAACTTGCAAAGGGGTGGAGTTTAGCCTGACAATAAGGTCACAGCTTGAAGACCTCATGTTCAGGTGCTATGGAGTTAAATAACTCTCTGGAAACAGGACACAGAGAAACTCTCTGCGAGACATTCCTGTTGACGAGCCACATGGAGCTAAGCTGATAGATCCAGAGTCCTGGAGATGGAGGAGCCACGTGGAGACCCACGCCAATACTGAGATGCTTCCACCACCACTGGTTCCACAAACCTTTCTACCCACTGGTCTGTGATCTTCCTGCATTCAGCATCATTGCATGGCTGTGTGAGTCTAAAGAGGAATTTATGGATTAGAATCAACATATGGAGTAATATCGGATTTATGGAGTTGGTCTGGACTGGGATGGGATGCTTTCTTAATGTATAATTTCTCTTTGATATAAAATTCTCTCTTATACACACATGAGTGTCTCCCTGAATTTGTTTCTCTAGTCAACCCTGACTAACCCAAAGACCCACATTCTCATCATCATACCAACAGGTAACATCATGATAAATGGAGAAAAGATTGAAGCTGTCAAGTACTTAGTCTCCCTTAGATCCATAATCAATGCACATGGAAGCAGCAGTCTAGAGATCAAATGGCCCATGGTATCGGGTAAATCTGCTGCAGGAGAATACTTTAAAGTGTTGAAAAGCAAGGATGTCACTTGGAGGACCAAGGTACACATGATCCAAGACACGGTATGTTCTGTGGCCGCAGATGCATGTGAATGTTGGACATTGAATAAGGAAGACCAAGGAAGAACTGGTGCATTTGAAACATGGTGCTGTCAGAGAATATTGAAAGGATCATGGTCTACCAAAAGAACAAACACATCTTGGGAGTGCAACCAGGATGCTCCCTAGAGGCCAGTATGGTGGGATTTTGTCTCACATACTTTGGACTTGTCAGGAGAGACAAGTCCCTGGAGCAGGACAAACTGCTTGGCAAAGTAGAGGGCAGCAAGCAAGAGGAAGGCCCTTGATGAGACGGATGGACACAGCAGCTGCAACAGTGGTGCAAACATAACGACCGGTTGTGAGGGCGGCCAGGACCGGCCAGTGTTTCGTTCTGTTGTGCATGTAGGATGGCCACAAGGCAGGGCTGACTGGACGGTAACAACCACAGATCAAATATGGGTGAGACTTTTGGCACATTAAACCCTGGGGCAAACGTCCACTTCATCTCTGAACCTAGACTCTGCCCTGTTCCCAAAGTATAATGTTGGAAAAAGCACCAGGGAGATGTTCCTATTGCAGATAGGAGAACTTGGAGAAGAAGAGGTCATCGACATCACCTAAGTCCAAATCCCACAGAAAAGTGTACATGATCTCTCAAGCCTGGGAAGCAATCCTCTGTTCTCTAGGGCCTTCGGGGCTGTTGCTATACCACCTAGACTCTGGGTCTTGGCCAACATTGTCTGGCTTCTGAAAGAGACCCCGAGGCTTCAGCTCTGCCTTCCGGCTCCACTGGGACAGCAACTCTCTTCTCCCTTGGCTTTGGTTGGCCTCTTGTTTCTAGTCCAGCTGAGTGCAAACCCCACCTCCTTGGCCGCAGTAACCCCCCCCCCCCCCCGAACCCGTCTTCTGCTTTGCAGCATAGTATCCCTAATTTTAGCTTTGAGCAGTGCCCTGTCCTCTTGTTCAAACTGACTGGCAGCTCCACACCCTACAACTAATTTGGTGAAGATCTGATCTATACCTTGGAGATCAGGGCTCTCTTCTTTGACTCTCCTGGGGCTGTAGCGCTAACTTAAGGCATCCTAGAAGTGGTCACCTTACCCTTTCCGACGAAGGATGCTCTGTTTTCCGACAGTTCTGCTGGTCTCCAACGTGCTCCAGGGATGGCCCTTTACTCTTTTAGGAGGATCAACAATGAAGCTTCTTAGGTCTATTTCCTGTCTTCCAAGAGGAGACAGCATTCATTGCCCTCGTTCTCCCCACCCCCCCCACCCCCCTGCCAACCCCTTCAGCAGTCTAAACGATGGTTTTCCTGTTGGGATTGTTGCTAAGCTCCATCAGTCATAGGCTTAATCTCCTTGACAAGATTTTGTAGCCACATCGTTGACAGACATATGTCCTTGATTTGTATAACAGAATCCCCCAAGTCTTTAGGTTATGTTTTCATTTTGCATCGTTCATTTCTAAGTCCCATCTCTTTACTCTCAATTTTACTACAAGTGGCAGGTGGAAGTCATGTGGCTGCTTTAAGGTCTTGCTTAGAAATCTTATTAGCCAAATATCCAAGTTCATCACTTACAAATTCCACCTTCCACATTAGAACACAATTCAGGTAAAATTCTTTGCCACTGCGTAAAAAGCATTGCCTTTCCTCCACTGTCCATTCACATATTCATCTTCCCATCCCCCCAATTTTTAAAGCCTTATCAAGAGCATGGTTAGCATCCACCTTTCTAGTAAGTCTGTTCTGTTGCTAGAAGATAGAAAATATAGCTCTATTGCTTTCCTCACTTCCTTCTGAACCCTCACCAGAATTGCCTTTGACACCCATATTTCTTTCAGCAGTCTATTTTAAGGCACCCAAGCTTTTACTATTAAACACCTTAAAATTCTTCCAGCTTCTGCCCATGACTCAATTCCGAAACCACTTCCACATTGTAGTTACTTGTTAGAGCACCCCCCTTTCTCAGCACCCAATTCTGTCTTCATTATTGAGAGCTGCTGTACCGGTAACGCCACAGTGAGTGGGCTTCAACGAACAGGAATCTGCTTTCTCACTCTTAGAAAGCCCATGCTCTTGCGTGTCATCGAGTCAATCCTGACTCAGAGTGCCCCCTTACGACACACCAGAGCTGCCCACAGGGCCTCCAAGGCTGTAAGTTTTATGGAAGTTCACGGTCATAGCTCCTCCAGGGCATCGGTTCTAGGTCTTCTCTCTGTCAGCTCTAGAAGAAGGCCCTTGTCCTTGAGTCCTTGGTGATAGGGCATCTGTCTTCTCTCAGCTCTGCTTATTTTGCTTGCTTGCTTAATGTCTTATAGATAAGTGATTGACTCAAGGCATACCCTATGCTAACTCTTTTCAGGGACAAACACAATCCATTCCCAAATGGGGTTATAATCTCACGCATAGAGGTTGGAAGGTACAACACACATTATAAGGGCGTGGGGGAGAGACACAACTCAATCCACAACAGTGGGTGGTGCAGTGATTGTGCATTGGGCTGTGATCTGCAAGGTGGATAGTTTGAAACCACCAGCAGCTCTGAGAGAGGGAGACTCCCATAAACGACTACAGTTTCAGAACTCCCTCCACCTGGAGGTCACCATGGGTCAGCATCGACTCGAAGGTAGTGAGTTTAAAAAAAAAATAAGTTACCCTAAATTGAACAGCTTGAAACAACAAATATTATTTCTAAGGAACGGGAGTGGGTTAGCTTGGTGGACTAGCTCAGGGTTTCTCACAAGGTTGCTTTTGGCCAGGGCTGATATTATGTGAAAGCTTGACTGGGGCGTTCGGATCTGCTTCCCAAACCACTCATGTTTCTTATCACATGTCCTCTCCATCAGCTTCTTGAATATCCTCTCAAATGAGAGAAAGAAGAGAGAGAGCATCCCAGATAAGGATAGCAGTCTTTCACTAACCTAATCTCAGAAGTGACAGCTCATCATTTCTACTCCCTAGAAGTAAGTCATGGAATCCAGTGGGACAGCCCTGAGGCATTGGATCTAGATTGGCTTCGAGAGTCCCCCAGGAGATGTAAGTTCCGGTTACCCACAGGGACAAGTCCACGGATCATTGTTGGCTACCATGGCGTCTGTTCCAACTCAGAGTGACCCCGCTGTGCTCCCCAGGAATTCCAATGCTGTGACCTTCTGGAACCAGATCACCGGGCAGGTCTTCTGAGGCACCTCTGGGGGCTCTGCAGCCGACCATATTCTGGGTAGTAGTTGAGTGTTTAACCATTAGTGCTACCTGGACACCTTTTTCACTCTTTTCCTCCCTCCCTCCCTCCCTCCCTCCCTCCCTCCCTTCCTCCCTCCCTTCCTTCCTTCCTTCCTTCCTTCCTTCCTTCCTTCCTTCTTTCTTTTCCTCCTCCTCCTCCTCCTCCTCCTCCTCCTCCTCCTCTCTCTCCTCCATACTCTCCCTGCATCCCCTGCCATGTTGGCATTCCTTGGGATATCTGTTGCCTAAACATACAACTTGCACTTCAGTCCTTGTCTCAAACCAACTTCCGGGGGGAGCCCTCCCCAAGACAAGGGCTCAGAGCAGACATACTCCCCCCAGAGCAGACATACTCCCCGCTCTTCCCTTCCCCACCTGGCTGGGAAGAACGTCCAAGCCCTAGAGCAGGTTGAAGACCACTGGGCTGATAAACAAAACCAACTCCGTCACTGGCAACCCTCTCTTGGGTTGTGCCCTTTGAAGTCGCACACCCTTCTCTGCTCTCGTCCAATGTGGTGCATGAGGAAACCTTCTTGCGAGAGTCCACGGGGCGGGGACGAGGGGCTTCTTCTGCGCCCCAGAGGCATCCCTGGGCTGGCTTTGTGCAAGGGTTTTTAGGAGCTCATGGTCTCGGCTCACTTGCTTTATGCGAGCCAGTGGACAAATATCCCAGTCTCCGGGGGCTTAGGGACAATGAAACCATCTGGATTGGTGATTTTCTTCTCCACTCTTTCCCAGGCACATGTGGAGGAGAGATGAGAACACACAGGTCCTCAGAGGGGCTTCTCCACAGCTGGGAAGGGGGAGTACAAGCACATGGTGTAGCAAAGGCTCTCAGTACAAACCCTGCTTGTGCTCTCACCCTTATCACTAAAGGGCACCATGGCTTAACTTGCCTGTCTGGTACATGGCAGGATTGTACACACACACACACACACACACACACACACGCGTGGGCGCACACACACACAGAGCACCTGCAACAAATGAATCACAATGTGTCTATAGATATACTCGTGTATAAGGCGAGTTTTTCAGGACATTTTTTAATGCAGTTTTTGTGGCAAAATTAGGTGCATTGGTGATTATTCGGGTCGGCTTGTGCTCGAGTATATATGATATACTTTGCCCTGTATGCGCAAGGCAAAGAGCCTTCTTGGTGGTGCAGTCGCAAAACACTTGGATGCCAATCAAAAGGTCAGCGGTTCAAATCCACCAGCCACTCCATGGGAGAAAGCTGAGGCAGTCTGCTTCCGTGAGGATTGACAGCCGTGGAAACTGCATGGGTCCGTCGTACTCTGTCCTACAGGGTTGCTCAGAGTTGGAATGGATTTCATGGCATTGGATCTTGATGGAAGGCATGCCCAAAGGACTTGCTTTGGCCAATGAAATGAGAGGAAGCCTTGAGAGCTAGTGCAAGAGTGTATTTTTCTGGCTTAGCTCTCATGGAAGGACAGAGCGAAAGCCCCCTCCAGCTTGGCTCCCTGGGTAAGGACCCCACAGCCTACTCACAGCAGACCGGGCGTGTCATTGAGCAGTGCCTTTTCTTTGTGAAGGTCCCCAAGCGCTGAGATTGTCGTTACCCCGCCTCTCCGGGCTGAAATAGCACACGAGGGCGCTATGGAACAGACAGAGGAGACTGTAACTCCAATTCTCACGAACTTTTCGAAGCTCCCTCACAGACAGTGACTCGCCTGTCTTTCTAGCCTTTCAGAATCCAGCAAGTCTCCTGCATGTTAAAGAACCTCAAGGCATTTTTGTCGAATGAAACGCACTGAGCAACTCTTTCTTGATTGAGTTCACCACTCTGTGGCTGAGATGATGAAAAGGGTAACGGGGGCCTATCTTGGAAATTAAGGTGGTAAAAGATTGAATTTGCACAGACTGAGTTAAGTGAGGCTTTGAATGACTGTCCATTGCATTTCCACTGGAGTTGACCAATGAGGTATCTACAGCCTGGGAAATGGAAAAGCTGCTTGCCAATACTAGTTTCTTTCTCTCTTTCCCGCTCCACCCCCTTCCTCATTTCCATCCCTCCATCCATCCATCTTTCCAACCACCCATTCTTCCTTCCTCCCTACCTTTCTTTTTCTCTTCCTCTTTTCGCTCCCTCCCCCACCTCTATTTCTCTCCCTCTTTCTTCTTTTAAACCTAGCTCTGTCTTTTGGTTGAGCATGATAAGCTTGTATCAGAAGCAAGAAGAAGCAAAGCACATGTTTGAAAAAAATATTTTTAAGGTATGAATACAGAACAGTAAATCTTGCCATAAGAAACATAAATTTGTATTTTGGAAACATTCATCTCTGAGCCAGCAGAGGCAATTCTGATCAGATCTTTCATCCCTCAATTTCTCAGCCTCTATATCTCAAAATTTCACCCCAAAAGCAAAAGGGATAAGAGTTTCTAATGGCAAAATAAATCAAATATTAAATTTTTGTGTCTCACTTTCCCCCTACTTTCTGGGGTTATTTTCTATCATCATGGTCCAGGATCTTTGAAATATCTTTAAGGAAAAAAAAAACAACCAACCCAAACACACTTTTTTTCCATCAGCGCCTGCAACAAATGAATCACACAGACAATTTGCTACAATGGGCTTTTCTTTTTTGTGCAAAGGCAAGAAATCCTGAGGGGGGATGCTCACACTTCACCAGTCTCATGGTCCTGAAATTACTCATCGAGACATGAACTAAAATTGAAAAATCACAGAGATCTAGTTTGAAAGAAAAAGGATTGTGGAGGTTCTGAGAGCAAAGGAAGCTCCTCATTTTGCTTCTGCGCTCCTGGTGAAGACGGCGAGAGCAGAAGAGGACTTGGGGCCAGCCAGGGATTGACAGGCAGGACTCAAAGGCATCAGGTAAGTGTTTCTCTCTCTCTCTCTCTCTCTCTCTCTCTCTCTCACACACACACACACACACACACACACACACACACACACACACACACACACACACACCTGGACTGTCAACAGAGGCACTTGGACCAGACTGCCTTGCACCTCCCCTCTTTCCATAACAAACACATTGACAAGAACTGCCATTGACTGTGCTTTATCTTCTGTGCACTACTAGGAGGGCGCATTCCAAGTGCCTCCTACGTAAATTGAGGTTTGCTTCCTGACCTGGGAGATCAATTCTCTGCCAAAGAGAGCCGGCTGATGGATCACCTTGTGGCTGCCACCGCATTGAAAATCACATCAAATGCCTCCTCAAACACACTTCTGAGTTCCATGCGGGAACCTCTAAAGAGGAGGTTATAGATGAATGTGGAGAGAGGTGTATTCATCCGTGGAGCGCGCCAACCTGCGGGTCGCACAAAGCCGATTAAATGAGGCTGATGCTCACTGGTTTGGGGGTGGGGGTAGGTGGGGGTCATTCTCTCAGCCACAGTCAGCAGAGTGTAGTTAATGGCGTGAGGCTGGCGGTGAAGCTGGATCGGCTGCTTGCCAGATCTGTGGCCTTGGGAAAGTTATTCAACCTCTCTTGGCCTCAGTTTCCTTGGCTGTAAAATAAGGACGATGAGGCTGGTGCCTCTCTCCTGGGACTATGTGTTATTCAGAGACGTGGATTTGGGTGCAGGCGGTCAACTGGGAGGTGAAGGAAGATGCGCAATAAAGGGAGACAGTGAACAAATGGCCAGCAAGTGATGGGCGGCTGGGTGACTGGAGCGTAATCCTTCTGGAGAACTTGGCTGTTATTGCTGTTAGGGCCGTGGGGTTGCTTTTGTCTCCTCGCCTTCCCATGTACGACAGCATGACACACGGCCCGGTCCTGCGCCATCCTCACCATTGTCCTCCTGCTTGAGTCCATGGTTGCAGCCATGGCGTCCATCCATCTCATTGAAGCCTTCCGTTTTTTAACTGTCCCTCCACTTTACCAAGCATGATGTCCGCTAGGGGGTGCTGTATGTGACGCGTACTGTGTTAGACTGGGTTGACTAGAGAAACAAATACAGAGACACTCCTATGTGTGCAAGAGAGAGCTTTATATCAAAGAGCAATTGTATACTGAGAACACATCCCAGTCCAGTCCAGATCAAGTCCCTCTGTCTGATAGCAGCTCCTTTGTCTGATACTACTCTATTCATTCCTCCTCAGACTCATGTTGGATGCCACGCAATGACGCCCAGTGCAGGAGGATCACAGGCCCGTGGGTGGGAAGTCTTGTGGATCCAGTGGTGGTAGAAGCATCTCCAGGGCTCTGGTTGCCATCAGCATGGCTCCATGTGGCTTGTCAACAGGAAGGTGAAGCAGAGAGAGAGTGTGCCTCACCTTCAGACAGGAAGAGAGGAAGTTCCCAGAATCCTCATGAGAAGGCTACTCCCACAAGGAGGGGTCACCAGGCTGTGACCTGATTGACAGGCTAGAATGCACCCCTTCGTTCTTTTATCAAGGTGACATGAAATGGTCTAACTACCACCCATACCTTGCAGTGGTTCTCAACCTTCCTGGAGCTGTGATCCTTTATAATACAGTTCCTCATGTGGTGGGGACCCCCCAACCATAAAATTATTTTTGTTGCTACTTCATAACTGTCATTTTGCTACTGTTATGAATCAGGTGACCCTTGTGAAAAGGTCATTCAACCCCCAAAGGGGTCGCAACCCACAGGTTGAGAACCACTGCCTTAGCGTGTCTCTTACACCTGAGGGGAGAGAAAGCTGGCCTATTTATGCATCGTCTCCAGTCCATCCTTGATTGAGGGCTGCTTGTGTGTGCTCATCACATGTGACATGCATGTAAGGAGGAGGTGTCACAACCCTTTGGGGGTCAAACGACCCTTTCACAGGGCTTGCCCGATTCATAACAGTAGCAGAATAAGACCCTTGAAAGGGTGTGATGGGCCCTCGGCTGGCTTGCTGCTCTTTGGGATGGTACTACCTTTGGATGGGCCTGATCTTTTGTTTGCATTTTCTTCCTTGAGACCACTAACCACTCTTAAGTGGGATGTGGGCACTGTGCAGAGGCCAACTGCATTACACGTTGTCTTGAAGTTGATTGTGTAAATGTAAAGCAGGTTTCATGATGACGATGCTCAATCAGAGAGGCGATCATCCTCTCATGGTCCATGTGAGAAACACCGTGCCTCACTGTCAGTGAAGCCAACAAGCAGCCTCCATCCCAGCCAGGCTTCACTCCCCTCATATATCCCAGAGCCTCAATGACGTACCAGTAACTAACACCAGCTTAATCATTCCTCCCACCCAACCTGCACTGTGAGCTCCTTGATGGGCATTGGATGGATTTTAGTCAGTACTGTATGCTCAGCACCAAGCACAGATCACAGCGCAAAGAGGAGGCAAGGCCAAACTAAGGAATGAACGAGCAGATGAAAATGGAATCCCATAAGCTTCATACTCAAAGCTTTCCTTTACTCAAAATATTTGCTTCTTCCCATTATACCTATATTGCTGTTGGATGCCATTGAGCTGATTTCGATGCAGAGTGACTCTGTAGGACGGAACAGAAGTCCCCTCTAGGCTGGACTCCTTGGGGCAGGTTACCGGCCATTCTCCTGCAGTGACCGCTGGGTGAGCTGGAACCACAAACAGGGTTTAAGAGTCCACCAGAAAGTCTACTCATCTCCCTTGCTACTTCCTGCTTGAAGCTTTTCTTGTCCAGCCCTCTGCTGGATTCTGAAATCATCTCCCTCCTCTAACTGCCTGAATGCTCAGGGTCTCCTCATCGTGCCTCCCGGTCTGGCGTGCATTTTGCCAATCCGTGTAGGTGCCAGACCTTGCCATCCTGCTCTCAAATCCCCCCAGAGGCTTCTGAGCACGCATAGGCCACTCTCCAAGTCCTGCGCTGTGCTGTGAGACTCTGTGTTCTCGGTGCCGTGTCTCCTCTCCCACCTTACTCTCATCACAGTCACCTCATGGTAGTTCCTGGCATGTCAGGCATGGTGCAGCCTCAGGCCCTTTGCACCTGCTGTTCATGAAGCCTGGAGGCCATCCTCTGTCTGCAGAACACTTGCTTCATTCATTCAGATCGCTGCTCACCTGGCACCCCTTGAGCTTCAAAGCACACCTGCTCCTCCCTGAGTACGCATTATGCTTGTTCATCTCTGTGTTTACTTGATGGCCCTGCCCTCTCATTCCAGCCACAAGAATGCAAGCTCCCCAGGGGAGAGGCCTTGCTTTATTTCCTGTGGGATCTTCAATTCCCAGAACAGTGGCTGGTATTGAACAGGAGCTCCGTAAATGTTTGCTGAATAAGTGGGCAAGGATTAACTTCTCAGCTTAGAAATGAGATAGCTGAGTCTTGGAGTTTGGAATAGAGCGGTGGAAAGTCACGTGGACATCTATGTTTTATTTGCATTCCAGTTGATAGATGCCAGGCCCGTTCACTCATTTGATTGTTACAACAACCCATGTTTTTGCCTGAGGGGAAATTCAGGCAGAGAGAGGTCATGTGACTTGTCCAAGGTCACGTGGTCAGGGAGTGGGAGAGCAGGGATTTGAACCAGACCCTGTAGCTGCAGAGGTTATGATGTTCCCCATTATGCTGTGTTCTAGGAAGCAGCCCAGAAGGGAATCCCTAACACTCTCTGAGTAAGACACCCTTACTCTCACAAACGTGAGGCCAGATCCTGCGTCTCCTCAGAACTTTACACAAGGCCGCAGGTAAACATGAAGTGCTTAATAAGCGCTCAGTGAAGGCACTCCAGAAGCATGAGGTGATATTTTCTACACACACTGGATATCTTTTATAGAGTCGCACCGTGTCAGTCTGGATTGACTAGAGAAACAAATCCAGGGAGACACTTATCTGTGCGTAATAGAGAACTTTATATCAATGAGTAATTAAATATTAAGAAAATATACCAGCCCAGTCCAGATCAAGTCCATAAGTCCGATATTAGCCCCTATGTCCAACACAAATCTATAAATTCCTCCTCAGACTCATGTAACACATGCAATGATGCTGAATGCAGGACGATCACAGGCCAGTGGGTGGAAAGTCTTGTGTATCCAGTGGCAGTGGAAGCATCTCAGCACTGGCGTGGGTCTCCATGTGGCTCCTCCAGCTCCAGGGCTCTGGCTCCATCAGCATGGCTCCATGTGGCTTGTCAACAGGAAGACAAAGCAGAGAGTGTGGGTCTGGCCTCCGGTGAGCTATTTATCTCCATAGCGCCTCCAAATGAGGTCATCCAGCTGAGACCTGATTGACAGGCTAGACTCCACTCCTTCAGTCTTCATAGTCTCAAATTGACACCAAATTATGTAACTACCACTCACACTCACACAGCTGACACATTCCATGTCACCCCGGTACCAGTCTCTCTCCCTGCCAAGACACCCCGGTACCAGTCTCTCTCCATGCCAAGACACCCCGGTACCAGTCTCTCTCCATGCCAAGATACCTAACTCAGGCATCCAGACGGCTTTCCCAACCCCAGCTCATTCTTTTGGACTTGAGATTTTTTAAAGAATTCCATGAAGCTACCCAAAGCCAGCACTTGACAGGGGTCTGTGTGGCTTGCTGTCAGGTCCTTTTTGACTGATACTGATCTCATGTGATGGAGTAGAACTGCTTCATAGGATTTCCTAGCTTGTCATATTTACTATTTTCTACCCCACCCCTACCCCTGCTAGCTGGGGGGTGGGTTTGAACCCCCAACCTCTTGGTTAGCAGCTGCAGGCTTAACTGTTACACCACAGGGCTCCTCTGACAGGGTCCTGGAAGCCATTTGTGACATCCTCTCCACCCTTCCCTGCCACAAAGTTTACAGTATCTTAGTGAGGAAGTCATCTCATAGCAACCTTGTAGGGCAGAGTGGAACTGCGCCGTGGGGTTCCCAGGGCTAGAAATCTTTACAGGAGCCGACAACTTCATCTTTCTTCTGAGGGGCCGGCTGGTGGCATTGAACTGCTGACCTTGTGGTTAGCAGTCCAACACGTAGCCCACTACATACACCATCAGGGCTCTTGAGTGGAATGCCGCCCGATGGCAGTAAGGTGGGTTTGATTGGGATTAGTGAGGGAAAGTGAATTAGCCAAGGAAGCAGCGGGTTACGGGTGCAGCCAGTGCTCCAGCCTCGGTCTCCGCATGCCCAGTCCAGTGGCAATCCCTCTTTCAGGACGACAGGGCGCAGAAGTCGAAGTACAGAGTCAGCAGCTTTCTACTTCAAGGTGGCAGAGGTCTCCCCTCACCTGTCATGGCAACTGTTCCCATGCCATTTTATCCCCCTTTGCCCTTTGGTCCATGGGCTAGATAGTTAATCAGCCTTTTGAATAATTAAAATTATTTAAAAATGCCTCGGTACCTGCTAAAATAGCTCCAGTGATGCCTGCCTTATCAGGAGATGGATTCAACAGGCTGGAATAATTTTCCCACAGATCAAGAATATTTTCGCTTGTGGCTGCATGGGAACAGAGCGAAGAAGGGGTGCCTGCTATGTTAGCAAGTCCCTTTGAAGATGAAGAGCTCCCACACCCGACTTCACAATCTCCAAAGGACTTGCTCAGATTTTAGGGAGTAGATTCCCTAACAAGATTGAATAGCGGGTACCATTCTTTGCTTTCAGAGCCTAGTGATCACTAATTAAAATATTGGATTGACTTATTGGAACTAGATCCCGCACTTGGGCCTGGCTTCCAGATTCCACATTCCCTTTGCAATAAGTTAACTCTGGAGGGAGCAAAGCAAATGACAGGGCTTGCTTTGCAATCGCCCCCTGGTTCTTCCTGACCTGTCTGACATCTGCCACTGAGTTCTGAGGCTTAACGCACTGCCCCCAAGGCCGCACTACTCAGTTGTCACGCTTCCCAGTGACTCTTTGAAATCCAGGTCCAGAATGCCCAACCTAACAACTTCGTGCTGGATTCAGAGTGTTTTAGGGAAATCTAGCCAACCTTCCCTGGCAGTGCAATGTAATCTATCCTTGGATTCTTTAAGACAGATCAATTTGGGGATCTGTAGGGAGATCCCTGTAGGGAGGCTGTCCTTAATTTTCACATGCTTGTAATTTCTCCTTCATGAGGTAGGGAGTGCATGTTTGCAGGACGGCGAATGATAATGGAGCTAGTTATAAGGCGTACGATAAATGAGCATATGAGTTCAAAGACTTTCATAGGGATTTCTGTTCAATCCTCAACTCAAGGAGAGTCTACTCAACCCCCAAGCTTCCAGGGGAACAAATTATGTTGTGGCACTTGACCATGTGGGTGGACAGATTTTTTAGTTTTGAGATTGCTAAGATCAGTGGCTATCCTAATCACTGTCATTTCAATGAGGACTGGTTTATCTTTAAGTCAGAGATGCCTTTTATGGTTGGAATATCAAATTCATCAGCATTAGCTGTGGTTCATCTTAATGGTGGTCCAGCAGTTGATGTGAGCCAACCTAAGCCCTTCCTCCTTTGCATTCGCTACCTAATTGTCAAGACTTCTGTACCTTCTTCAACTAGCCTTTCCCTCCCTCACCCCCACACCATGTCATTCCTACCTCTTGGGAATTTCTTGAATCTGTTCCTTTGTGTCTGTCCCAGTGACTGCTGCCCTTGATGAGCCTCATCCTTTCCCATCTGGTCATGATTGAATAGCAAGGTCCTGACAATGAAATGTAAGAAGCTCACTCATGGATTTGAGTACATGTGTTAGTTGGGGACACATGCTGGTAAAATATGGTATTGCAACCCAGCTCTATGATACATCATGAATATCTCGGAAAGGTACAGGAGAGGAAAGCAAAGTTCTTGGAGTTGTAAGTTTAGAGACATGTCCTGTGTATAACTTTGTACTTATTCTATTTAGAATAAAATCTTCATAAAGTAAAGGCTCCTGAAAAGAGTTAGTCTCAAAAATGCACAGGGGCAGTTCTACCCTGCCCTAGAGGGTCACTATGAGTAAGAATTGACTCAACGACAATGAGTTGAGTTTATTTTATTCACGAATTTATAGCCCATATTTTAGCTGAGATTAGCATGAGATCAATGAAAAAAAGTAGTTAAGATATAGGTGAAATCCTCATTGGTAACAGAGATTCCATTATAGATAAAGTTTGGTCGACTGTTTGGAGATGTCGAATCAACAACTGCAGGATTAGACTTGAGGGTGGGGTGGAGCATCCAGGCACAATCTAGCCACCAACCAACTACACGTGAAAGCCCTGCAGTCAGTGCTGGCAAAACTGGATCTTCACCTGCAGAAGCATCAAACAGGACCCATACCCCATGTACAAAATCAAACTCAAGTTGAATCAAAAACCTCCATGCCCATCCCCGAGTTATAAAGTAGGGACAGACTTAAGGGTCCTATTACAGGACATACACACACTATCAAATATAATGAAGGCGGCACACATTGTATGAGACCATCACTACAAGGACAAATACCAAGACAATGACAGACATCTGTTCTCAAGTCATGTAACCATTTAATCTGCTCTCCCAAACATTGTGGTGTGTCTGTCTAATGCCTATGATCCATTTATCACTCCCTCATCTATACACTTTAACAACCTCTTCTTCAGAGAGGGTCACACCTCAGGTGGGGTCAGTTTTTTATTTAGGAGGGAGAGGGACAGGATCAAATCGTGCATGCACTATATCTTTGTCCCATGGTCACTCCAAGTTAACAGACACCTCTGTAATGGCGGACAGTTAATTTTAATGGGAATTCAGGAACAGCGTGGGGGCATGTCTGTCTCTGTGAAGGTGATTTCACTTTTGTTGGTGGGCAAACCAGGGAGGGCAGCCTGCCCTTGGAAAAATGCATCCCTTTTTATACAGACTCCTAATGGGAGAGTCTGCCCACTATTCTGTTGCTAATGACGCATTTTTGACTGAATTTCTTTCAGCCCTCGGTGACCGTAGCTATAGACTACCTAGATTTTTCATTTTGTCTTTTTGAGGTGTTCAGTCTTCTTCATGGATCGCATCAGATTGATTTGGTTGGGAAATCCCAGTAAGGGAATCAGATGTTACCTTAACCACACCTGTCACCCACGACAGGCGCTCAGAGACTCCTTTGGACTTAAAGCTGCAACACTAGTACGAGAACAAGCAGAGGACTGTTATCTCAAGGTCGCAGACTGGGAAGTCAGTGGACTTTGGTTCAAATCTCTTGTCTTCGAGGTTGTCCAATCATTGCCAACTTAAGACTACCATATACCTGATGTTTTATTGGTTTCTTTGCTTTTAGTGACATGTCTTAGTCCTGCAGACATAGTTTTGCCTTAGTCAATGAGTGTTACTGAAATGTTGGCCTTTGCTTGACCTGCATTGTTCTTAAGAGTGTTCAGTTACTTAAGTTTTGAATCTATGTAAGTGAACATCCCATGTATTTTAGTCTAAAAAGTTTACCAATATGAGTATGTCTTCCTTTTTTCAATAGTACTTTAAAATATTATTGGCTAGATGAATTATACTATTATTATAATTACCAAATGTTTCAAGAATGTTAGTTAAATTATTTCTTAACAAGCTGATAATGCTGTCTCTAAAGTGGGTGGACCAGGGATATATATATATATAAAATATTTGCATGAATTTTGATCTCACACTTAATTATAACCCATAATGTAAGAACTAGTTCTTACCATGTAGCCCCGCTCAATACTTGCCCTCATGAAGTGATACTGATGATATGCATGGTAAAAAAAAGTGTAATGGAGAAATCAGATGGTGCTTAGCTATCAGAAAGAATAGCATAAGAGTTCTTAAAGCCTTGTCTTAAAACAAGCAGCCACCTAAGGGAGGAGTCAGCAAAGTCCACATGGAAGGAGCATACCAGCCTGTCTGATCCAAGGCTATAAACAATCAAATCCAAGATCAGACAAAGGAATTGTATTAGGGCTTAAAATCTGAGTGCCTGGTTTGCAGAAGATGCCTGGTTTGCAGAAGGCTATTATAGATGACAATGAAAGCCCAAAATCTATTTGCAGAGTCCCCACGTGAGCTAAGCCTCCACTGACTCCCTCAGATCATTGACCAAGGATGGGAATAATCTTGCCCTCAGTGAATAGTCTTGTCCCATTTTTAACCTGTTCCATTTTTTTTACAAAAAGATCATTTTATTGGGGGCTCTTATAGCTCTTATAACAATCCATACATTAATTATATTAAGCACACTTGTACATATGTTGCTATCATCATTTTCTAAACATTTACTTTCTATTTGAGCCTGTGGTAGTTACATAATCTGGTGTCAATTTGGGACTTGAGAGGACTAAGAGTGAAGGGGTGGAATCTAGTCTGCCATTTGGGTCACAGCCAATGAGGCCTCTGTGGGCATGGCTTTCTCCTGAGCATTCTGGGAACTCCTGTATTTCCTCCTTGGAGGCAGGAGAGAATCTCTCCCTCTGCTCACTCCCTGAGAGACGTTTGACTGACAAGACACATGGCTCTATGCTGATAGAGCCCGTTGTGCCCTGGGAGCTAAAGGAACCACGTGGACACCCCTGCCAGCCCTGAGATGCTTATAACGCTCCTGGATCCAGAAAACTTCCGACCCACTGGCCTGTGATCTTCCTGCATTTGGCATCATTCCATGTGTTTCATGAGTCTGATGAGGACTTTATAGATTGGTATCGGACATATGGGCTAATATCGGACTTACTGACTTGATCTGGACTGGACTGGAATGTTTTCTCAATATTCAACTGCTCTTGTATGTAAAGCTCTTTCTTTTAAAAATCATTTTATTGGGGGCTCATACAACTCTTATCACAATCCATTCATACATTCATTGTGTCAAGCACATTTGTACATTTGTTGCCATCATCATTCTCATAAATAAAGTTCTTTCTCATACATGTGAATATTTATGTATTTGTTTCTCTTGTCCATCTAGAATAACTCATGGCCCTTGGTATCAGTTCCTCTTTATTCTCCTCTCCTCCCACTACAAGCCTCATGACCCCTTGAGAAATTATAAATTATTATTATTTTTATATCTTACACCAACCACTGTCTCCCTTCACCTACCTTTCTGTTGTTTATCCCCCTCCTTCCTAGGGTGTGCATGTCATACATCGATCATTGTGATTGGTTCCCCTTCCTCCCCTACTCACCCTACTCTAGTATTGCTACTCCCTTTTCTGTTCTTGAGGGGTTTATCTGGCCTGGATTCTGTGTGTCCTGATATTTTATCTGTATCAGTGTACATGCTCCGGTCTAGCCAGAACTGAAAGGCAGCACTGGGCTCATGATAGCGCAGAGTGAGAGAGTCTCAGAGAACCAGAGTAGTATTGTGTGTTTCGTTGTTGCTTTACTCTGCCCTGGTTGACTCATCCCTTCTTTGTGACCCTTCTGTGAGGGATGTCCTATTGTCTACAGATGGGTTTTGGGTCTCTGCTATGACCCTGCCTTGTTCTCAACAATATGATTTTTTGTCATTGTTTAGGTTCTTCTTCTGTTTTTTAGGCTGCAGAATGTCTGCTTTTTTACATTTTATTGAGGGCTCTTACAACTCTTGTAACAATCCATACATCAATTATATTGAACACATTTGTACATATGTTGCCATCATTATTTTCTAGACATTTACTTTCTATTGAGCCCTTGATGACAGCTCCTCTTTCCCCCCTCTTCCCTACCACCCACCACCCTTGTGGCCCCTTGATAAATTATAAATTATTATTATTTTCATGTCTTACACTGGCCGCTGTCTCCCTTCCCCCATGGTTTCTGTTGTGCGTTCCTCTGGGACATGAGGGTGGTTATGTGTTGGTCATTGCGATGGTTTTGCCTTCTTCCCTCCTTTTAGGGTCTTCTTATGCCTTTTACCTGATCCAGTTGACACCTCAGGATCACACAGGCTAGTGTGCTTCCTCCCTGTGGGCTTGTTGCTTCTCTGCTAGATGGCTGCTTGTTTAACTTCATGCTTTTAAGACCTCAGATGCTCTATCTTTTGATAGCCGCACACCATAAGCTTTCTTCACCACATTTGCTTATGCACTCATTTTCTCTTCAACAATTTTCTCAGGAAAGTAAGCATCACTCTGTTCTACTTTTCGTTACCTCCCTATTTCTCTTGGATTGAGGTTTTTCTGTGTTTTATGTTGTTGATATTGTTGTTTTCTGGTATGGCATTCTTTATTTGAAATCCAGGATAGGTAAATCTATACAGACAGTGACTAGACTTATAGTTCCTTGGTGTCATGGCAGGGGAAGTAGAGGGCTAATAGGGGAATTAATAATAATGAGTTCAAGAGTGAAGGAAGGTGATAAGAGCTGTAAGAGTCCCCAATAAAATTATTGAAAAAAAAAGAATGAAGGAAGCACACATTGTATGAGACCATCACTATAAGGACAAACACCAAGACAAAGACAGGCTTCTGCTTCCAAGTCATGTAACCATTTAATCTGGTCTCTCAAATGACGTGGTGACATGTCTGTCTAATGCCTTCAATCCATTTATCACTCCCTCATTTGTACATCTTAAAAACCACTTCTTCAGAGAGGGTCACACCTCATGTGGGGTCAGTTATTTAGGAGGGAGAGGGACATAGTCACCCCAAGTTAGTAGACACTCCTATAATGGTGATCAGGGAGGCCTTGTAAAAAGTGGCCATGTCCAACCTAAACTAGGGTTATCAGGCAGGAAGGAACCCTGGATTACCAGTGAGAAAAAGTCCTCTATCTTTGAATTGGCATTAGATATACAAGACTAAAATAGAGACTCAGACACAGGTGTGAGGCAAGAACTTGGTTTTAGATCTGGAACACAAGGTTAGAGCTTGGTAAGAATCAAGCCAAAAACCTACTCTCCAGGGCCAGAATAAAGACCTGGGGCCGACAATTAGACTGACTTGATAGGAAGACACCAAGCTTACCCAATATTTCGACTCACTGTAATCCTGTCACATGTGCAGAGTTTAGCGGCTCAGGATGGTGTTCAAGGTGGGGACCTTTCAGAAGCTGATTGCCAAGCCTGTCTCCCAAGACACCTCTGAATGTTGAGTTCCAACCACACGTCTTTTGGGGCTTGTCCTTAAATGCTTATCTGTTTGTGCCATCCAGAATACCTGCCCAACCAGATAAAAACCAAACCAAATTCACTGCTATTGAGTGGATGCTGACTCATAGCAACCCTGCGAGACAAGGTAGACCTGTGTCTGTGAGTGTCTGAGCCTGACTCTTACAAATCACAGCCCAACATGTACCCACTGGGCCACCATGGCTCCTTTCCTACCCCACCGGGCCACTTCAACCCCTCCTGACCCAAGACTGATCCGATCCTAACAGCTGGGAAAGAATAATCATGCAATCATAATCCAGGGGGCAGACTAATTCAGATGGACGTGATGCCCATGGGATGATGTAAGGGACATGGGACTGTACGGTGGCTCAGAGCATTTGTTCCCTTGCTCTGGAGTCAGTCTGGACGTTGAACTCAGTCCATCCAGCTCTCTGTCTCTGGGCAAGTTAGACTGCCTCTTGGAGTTTTGATTTGTACATCTAAAACATGGAGGCCAGAGTGCCTACCACCTAGAGTTGTGGAGACCATAAGCTTAGAAACGCTTTTAGACAGTGTGTGGCATATGGCAAATTGAGCAATAAATGACAGTTTGTATTACAATGACCATTATCGAATTGGGTAAATATGTTGGCTCGTGTGAGGGAGAGGAGAAGGGTGACTTAGTGGTGTGGATGCCAAGAACAGCGAGTAATGGACAATGATTTCTTTTACTCTCCTAAAATGCCTGGCTGTTTGAGGCCAGTGCTCTGTACTATGTCTGATGAGTAGATGCCCTGGCGTGCAGCTCAGAAGAATCACTGCTTCAAGTCCCATTCTCCTAGGGGCCGTCAGAGCAGTCTCAGCTACATTGCTGCCGGAAACATCTCTCAAACTGCCATCGCGTGAAACCAGTGGGTTACACATTGGCCTGCTAACTGCAAAGGCTGCAGGTTGAAACCCCCAGCTGCTCCGTGGGAGAAAGAGGAGGCTTTCTACTCCTGAAATGATGTTAGTCTGATTACATCAGGCCGTTCTATTCTGCCCTGCAGGGTCGCTCTGAGTCAGAATCGACTTGATGGTAGGGAGTTCGAGTTTTGAGAAACACCAAAAGGTTTATGCCTTGCTCATGCCGCATGGTTACTGTGCATCGCCGGAGAGCTCGGCCTTAGGTTCTTCTCACTCTGGGACCCAGGCTCGTGGAGCAGTCAATACCTGCAACATTGCCAGTTGCCGCCCAAGAAGGAAAGAGGCCAGCCGATTACTTGCTGTATGCGAAGTGACCCCCTAGAAGTACCATATATCCTGGTGTCTGCTTTCATTCTGCAGATCCAAGGAAGTCCTTCAGTCACACCTCACTCCAAGGGGCAGGGAGAGGCCGTTCTACGATTTCTCTGGAAGAAGTGGGACTAATTGGTGAACATGACTCATGACCAGCATACTATCTCAACATCCCAATTCAGGCCGTGAAGAGAAGAGGCCATACGGTGGGAGCTTTGATGGCTTTGCCACTCAGAGCTTGCCCACTGATTCTCAGCCAAACAAGCCTCATCTCCAGCGATGAGTCCAGGACTGAGTATCTCTCTCATATGGGTTGGCAGGGTGGGCCCATGGGCCAGCCTAGGCCAAGCTAGATTCTTCAAATTGGAGCTGAGAAAGGAAAGTCTTTCTCTGACTGTGGAGTAGAGGCTGTGAGGGGAGTTCGCTTGCAGCCATACCCTGCTCCATGGCCAACAGGCCTCTGAGAACCCAGCTGGTGGACGGAGGCCACCAGAAGATGGACTGACTGCCTGGCCCCTGACCTTCCCACCTAGCCGGTCTGGTCCTGTTTACCTTCAGATCCACGTGGTGCCTTTCTGTCCTGATCTGTAGTCAGATGGGCTCAGGCTGGAGAATGTTTTCTCCCCTGGGTTTGGCCAATGGGAGGCAGTGACTTGATGCTAAAGAGTAGCGGGAAGAGACACTCAGGGGCACATCTCCTCTCTCTCTGCGTTGGAAGGAGCACCTTCTTTATCTCCAGGCACATGAGTCACTGCCTCAGTGTCCATGAATTACTGTGCACCCCCCACCCCTGGGCTTCCAGGCCCCTTTGCCCCTCCAACCTAGAGGTAGTCAGTGTTTCCTGCTCTTGTGTCTTTATGTGTTACATTTTCACTTTCCCACCCCTGTATTATCACCTGTCTAATCAGACACCTGCACCAACTCCCCTCTGTTGTAATAATAGTTCATGCAGTCTCTGTTTCTCGGCTTAGCCCTTGACCGTTCAACCACGGTGTGATCAGCCACTGGTGCTAACTGCCATGGCGTCAGCACACGGATGACCCCACTTACAACAGGACGAAACGCTGCCCCACCATGCGCCTTCCTTACGGCGGAGGCTGTGTTTCACCGCAGTGTTACTTCATCTCCTTGAACTAACTCTTCCTCTTTGCTTCTGGCCCTCCACGTTACCAACCTGCTTGATTGGGCTAGGGAAGCCAATCCGTTTCCTCTTTGGTGTTAAGTGAATTTGAGGTGGGTGTCCCTCACAACCTGGAGAAACTGGATACATGTAGGAGCCAAGGGGGGAGGCCAATGGGAGTAGGGGTGGGGGGAGGCGGTGTTCTCAAATGGATTGTGGGGGTGGTTGTGTAATTCTCCTTGATGTGACCAAACGATCGAACTCTTGACTGGTATCTACGTGTGACTTAGGCACCAATAATAGTGTAAAATCATAAAGTTAAGCATGGGGGTGGTGGTAGGGGCTGGGAAACCATCCCACAAGATAGGAACCAATTCCAAGGATCTACATGTGACCTCCTCCCTGGGGGATGGACAACAGAAAAGTGGGTGAAGGGAGACGTCAGACAGGGCAAGATGTGACAAAATAGTAATTTATAAATTATCATGGATTCAGGAGGGAGCAGGGAACAGGGATGGAAAGGAAAAATGAGGAGCTGATGCCAGGGGTTTAGGTGGAGAACAAATGTTTTGAGAATGATGAGGGCAATGAATGTACAAATGTGCTTTACACAATTGATGTATGTATGGATTGTGGTAAGAGTTGTATGAGCCCCTAATAAAATGATTTAAAAAAAAAAAGAGATAGGGAGGATGCTCCTTGCTCTGTAGAGGAGAAAGTGGAGGCGCAGTCAGGTTACATCATTTTCATGTAATGATCATTTATTTTCTTTAAACCCATATCCACCCAGACCCAGGTGCTCCGTTAAACAGGTAAAGGATCCTCCAGGTGCGTTGAGGACCAGGGCTGGCAAGACCCAATGAGTGGGCAGCGACAAAAGGCTGGTCTGCCTCGCGAGTTGTTAAGACCTGGCCAATAAGTTTCCCACACTTCGCCCAGCTGGGAGCATAATGGGTCAAGAGACCTCCATGCAAATGCGCTCAGAGCAGCGCCAGGACCCGAGCTTCCAGTCAAGCTCTTGCTGCTAATTGCACACGCGTTTTGCTAAAGGTAGTAAACAGGCATCACTCACGTGTCCTCAGAGACCACGGCGCCATTCAGTATTCATGGCAAATATATCACCGAGCTTCATAAGAGAATCATTTTAAAACAAAGCTTGGTCAGCTGTTTAATAATTTACTGATAGTGACAGCAGGGAGAATATCTAATAACCAGCGAGATTGGCTTTCAAATGGAAAATAAATTCATGTTAGAAGAGTTAGAGGAAGGGGGAAAGGGGGGGGGTGTGGGGATGGGAGTCGGGGAAGAGAGCAACATTATTAGCAGTAAGGAAACATTTAACATTTGTCAATTCCTGATTTAAAAAAAATCTATCGGAACAGAGAGAATGGATTAAGGAACAGGTTGCAAAATCCCACCCACTTTCTACTCTAGTCCATTCATCCGCCTTGGGGTTGCTTCTCCCAGAAAATGAGGCTGATCTAGAGGTCTGGTCTCTCCAAACGGAGGTTCTGCACTCAGAGGCGCCTGGAAGTAGCCTGGACCTTGGTTGATGGGGACTTTGGGAAGGGCTTATGTGATCTCCTTTATTATATCACAACTTCTTCCTGGGGGGTTGATAGGGCCTGGGGGCTGCAGAAAGCCTCCAAGAGGCAAGATCAGCCCAAACAAAGATGCAGACTTTTTGGCTCCCGGGAGAACCCAGCCCAGAACTTATTATGGGATAATTGGAACCTTATTTAGTTTGCTTACTGGCAGGGCTCTCTTGAAATGCCTATCAAATGGAGAGGACTTTAGGGTGGGCGGGCAGAACACCCTCCTAATTCTAAATATCCTTGGCCTCTGATTGAAGAAAACAATGGCAGCAATTTTAAAAGGTCCAGGATAATGTGGAGCGGCCAACAAGCCCTAAAACTACCATCCATCGCAATTCCCGAACCTCTCGGTGACTCAGTTTCCCTACCTGTAAATGCGAGATAGTGAGAGAGTCGGAGGGAAGATGGCCACCACCTGTCAGTTTGTTGCCCCATGGTGGCTAGCATGTTGTGATACTGGCAGCCATGCCATTGGCACACTAGTGGGGTCACCCGTGGTGGACAGGCTTCAGCAGAGCTTCCAGACTAAGACAGACTAGGAGGAAAGGCCTGAGGATTTCCTCTTGAAAATCAGCCTTCGGGTTTTGAGATTGGCTCCGAGGTTGCGCTCAGTAGACAGAAGTTCAAACATTTCAGAAAGACAAGAGCTTTGATGGCAGACAGTGATGAAGGGGGTCTTTGGGTAAAGGAACACCTGCCCCCTTCTTCCTATCCCTTCCCCCCCCCTCTCCCCGGAACACTGGACACACTCTACCATCAAGCCAGTCCCTAAATCTGCCACTCTGGGGACAGGTTTCCAGAACCGACAGATGGTTTTTGTGTTCCCGGTGGGATTGTGTGTGGCTTTACATTCTGAGAGGGCACCCTCCATTTTTCACATTCATTTCAACAAAAGACACTTTCGTGCTGCCTTGAGTTATTAGCATTTTTTGAGGGTGTAGAAATAATGATTCATCAACGTTTTATTTGACAGGAGAATGGCTTCAATAAACGTGCACCATCTAGCCTGTCATGCCCATGAGCCATCTCAGTGTGTTCGTGAGTCCTGCACCCTCATCTCCACCATCGTTCCTCTGGGCCCCATCTGGGGCGGGGCGGGGGAGGCTCTAGGTGCTGAGCTCCCCTGTTATCCATTTGGGTGAAGCGTCTTTCTTTCAGATGCTATTTTCTGAATTCAAAGCACCTGTAGATATGTATTCCACTGGAATATCTGTGAGGATAACTCATGGTTTGGGGCAGAGGAAAGGGACGCTGTGTGAGAAGTCTTAATGTAGGTGGAGCGCAGTTTGGGAGAGGGGCACTGTGTGTCTGATTACTTATAAAAGGAGTTTCTGAACATTCTGATTTGTAATTGCAGTGGAGAGATGTTATTTGATGACCCAAGATCTCTTTAGAGGAAACACCCCATTCCCTCCTTTCTTGGGTCTTGGTGGGGCTGTCAGTGAGGGTGATCATTCTCAATCAAGAGACCGGCACCTATGACCTAGGGGAGCCCACTGGAATGCCCACCCATTCACATCCCGGGCCCACACGATCAGCTTAGGAAATCAGTCCGTCTTTTTCTGGATAGAGTGGACTGGTGGGTGGAGGGTGGTGCCTACTTTTCATGGAGGGTGCCAAGGGGTGAGAACTGGCACAGGAATTTCCAGTGTCCCTGACTACCTACCAAGAAGCAGAGCTGAGATACGGAGACTTCTTGGAATCGGCTGTCCTGGCTGCTGTGTGGGTCAGGGTTAGGGTCGGGAGGGAGGAAACCGGGGGTTACAGGGGGCTGAAGTGTGAGCTAAGGTCGTTGCAGGTGGTGGGGAGAAGCAGTGGGCCCAGCCACTCAGAGTGCACCCTGACCTGCACCTTTTTGAATCTGAGGGTGATCAGGAACCAGGTAAGAGACCTAGGAAAGTACCTGTCTACGTCCAGGGGACCAGGCCGCCATGAGAAAGGTGGCATTTCTCCTGTTTCATCATCGAAGACCCTTGGCTGGAAGTTAGACGGATAGGCTGGGGCCAATTGTGTTGGCCATCCATTATTTTAAACATGGGCTAGAGGGTAGGATATATTAAAATTCCAATCCCTAGTCAATGTGATCTTATTTAAAAATAGAATCTTCGAAGGTACTATTTGTTAAGTCAGCATGCTGAGGTGGGTTCTAATCCAATACGACCAGTGTCCTTGTCCAAGAAGAAGCGTCATCCCAGAGACAGAAAGGTGACCAGGAGAAGACGGGGGAAGGGAGTGGAATGAGGTGTGGACAAGTCAAGGAACGCCAAGGAGCCAGCACACGCGAGAGAGAGGCAAGGAAGGATCTTACACTGGAGCCTTCAGCGGGAGCACGGCCCCGCTGACACCTCCATGTGACGTGCAGACGTGAGACAGGACTCCTCTGTTGTTTTTGAAGCCCCCAACCATGTGGTGTGGTGTTGCAGGAACAGTAGGAAATGAGTCATCCTGAACCTAATCCCACTTTGTCTCAGGTGTGCTGGCTTTACCTTCTCATCCTCACCGCCCAGCACAAGGCTGGGTCCCGCTTAGAAGTACAATCATGCATGGTGGGTGCTACCTGACAGCACCTCTCTCTCTCTCTCTCTTAATGCAGAGGAACAGCTGTCTGGCAGGTTCTATTTGCATCAGGCAAGATGCAGTTCTCGCATCACATTCAGGGCATCCCTGGCTCGAGCTTCACTTGCCAAGAATCTGGACTGTGCGCTGGTGTTTTGGCCCAAGGATGAAGTAACTGGCTCACCACGTTGTGTTGGCACCAGGGGCCGAGGAAGGCTGGCCTGGTGTCCAGGCAGGTGGTAGGGACACTAGGAAACGAGTCCAACCTCAGGCTTGGAAGCAGGGACAGGAAGGGCCGGAGATGATTGCCAGTGGGCCAGGCTTGGTGCTCCTAGGTGTTTTCATGTCCATGAACTTGCTTAATTCTCACATTAGCCCGTGAGATGGGAATAATTACCCGAGTCTCCTAGATGGAGGGGTCACAGGACCAGAAGGGGAGGCAGTGACTGGTTCGTGGTTTCCCGGTTGGTAGATGGAGGTCTGAGAAGACCTGGCTTGGGACAGGACAGTACAAAGGCAGCACGTCTGATAAGATGGACCAGGTGTTTGGGGTCTGAAAAACCCAATCAAGAGAGGACTAGGAAAGGGACAAGGAATTGAGCATGCTCCCTGGAGGGTACACCTGGTGAAATCACTTAGCTGTTAAGCAAAAGGTTGGTGGTTTGAGCCTCCCCCAGGCATCTCAGGAGGAAGAAGTGGGGATGCGCCTCTGCAAGGGCAGCCATTGAAAACCTGCAGGACCCTGTGTTCTGTGGGCCCAGCAGGGGCACTACGCTTGAAATCCCTGTGGCAGCAAGTGGTGAGCTGGTCAAGAACTTTATACCCTTATAGGTGGCAGGCTTCAGGCAAGTGCAGTGGGGCGTTCACCTGGAGCAGACTCAGCCTCCGCAGGCAGGACACGTAGGAGTGTGTCCAGGCTTATTCTAGAGCGTGCCCAAAGAAGACCCACCTTTGGATGGACGCAATGATAGAGAGACAGCGCTGGAGCCTCGGCAGGGCGAGCTTTCCAACCACAGGGGCCTGGAGTGAACAGATAGTCTCTTTCGTGAAGTCCCGATTGGGGACATGGCAGGATTGTTGGCCCATGCATGTTTTGTGAAATGGTCCGATCATGAGGTTACACTTGACAAAAAAGCAAACCAAACAGATAAACAAAACAAAACCAAAAACCCGTGCTGACTCCTAAGCTGCATTTGAGTTATTTACATGTGCGGGCTCTGATAGACAGCATCGATGCATATTAATATTCCTGCCATCAAAACAGTCCTCCGGCCAGCGCGGCTGGCCCTGGAAGAGTCCACGGTGCCTGTGCAGTCACTCTGCTAATAGAAAGGTTAACTTGTATTTTTGAATTATTGATGGCTTGCTTGTTACTCATTTTTTTTCCTCCGAAAGGAGGAAATTATTAATGAAGAGATCATTGCCAATGTGTCTGACATCTATTAATGGTTTCATCTTGCAACCAGATTAAAAGAGACAGCTGGTCCCTGAATTTATGCGGGCGGGCAGCGCCAAATGTGCTGCCAACCCCGTGGGAGGCGGGGCCAGCGGGCAGCAGCAGGGCCTGGGCATCCGTGGGGGTGGCTGATGAGGGGTCCTTGCCCTGTTGGCAGAGGGACCAGGCGGATTCTAGGCTCCTGCTCTTCTGACCTCGTTCTTAAGTCGGCCACTAGTCACAGTAACACTCGAGCAAGACGGTCATTCGACCGCCATTTACCCTGGGGTGTTTTAGATTGGTGGTTTTCAACTTGAGCCGGCAGCAGAATCACCTTGCCACATCCGAAACCCATTGCCATTGAGTCAATTCAAACTCCTAGGGACCCTCTAGGAGCCCTGGTGGCATAGGGGTTATGCATTGGGCTGCTCACAGCAAGAGAAGCAGTTCAAAGCCACCGACTGCTCTAAGGGAGAAAGACGAGGCTTTCTACTCCTGTAAAGCTTTATAGTTTTGCCAACCCACAGGGGCGGCTTGACTCAAAGGCAGTGAGGTTGCGCTTTTGAGTTACCCTCTGAGACAGAGTGAGCTGCTCCACAGGGTTACTGAGACTGTCAGTCTTTATGCGGCAGAGACAGCTTCAACTTTCTCCCTCGGAGAGCGTGGTGGGTTTGAACCACCCACCTTGTGGTTAGCTGCCTCCCTCCAGCTTTCTTGATTCATTATAGAGTGTCGCTGAGAATCTGAGTTTCCAAGAAGCTAACCCTTTGTGTGAGATAGAGAGGTGGCGACCTGCTTCCGTAGAGATTTACCATCTTGGAAACTTATGGGCCTGTTCTACTCTTTCCTAGGTGTTGCTCTGCAGAGTAGGTCTGTATTTCCAAGTTCCCATGGGGATGCCGATGCTGCTGGCCCAGGCCCGGCACTTTGAAAACCGCTGCCTTGGACTCATGGTTGTCAGATCGGGTGGGAAGGCCTTCCTCTAGAAAAGCCTTTCTGTAAAGGGTAAGACTGTATTTCTGGCTTTTCCGGCCACACCGTCTCTGCCTCGGAACCATGGTTCTCTGCCTCTGATTGGTAGTGTGTAAATGCTGTGTGCCCATAGAACTTCATCTATAAAAACAGGCAGTGGGGCTGAGCATGCCCGCAGGCTGTGGTTTCCTGTCCTGCGCTTGGGCTGGCCTGGTCTCACAGAACCTTCTGTGCTGAAGGAGATGCTCTACATCTGTGCTGGCTCACGCCGCTGGCACGTGGCTAGGGAGCACTTGAAATGGGGCGAGTGAGATGGGGGTACTGGATTCGTGCCTTTTAAAAAGAAAGGGCTGCCTGGGCCACAGCAAGGAGATGGCCGTTGTGGTACGCTCGTTGAGTTGACGTGGCATCCTGGGAACTCTGAGGGACAAAGCTTAACTGGCCCCTAGCTTTTCCCAGGCTGTCATGGTTACAGGAACAGGTCCCCAAATCTCTTCTCCCTGAGGTCACCTGACTTCAAACCACAGGCCCTTGAATTAGGATCTGAATGCTTAGCCATGGCCTTCAGGACTCCTTAGGAAGAAGACAGGAGGCCTCAGTGGAATGGCATCTTCCAGAGCTTGGAGTTTGCCCACGTGGTGTCTCGATTTTTTTCATCTGTAATATGGGGGCAAAGCCTGGGCTTTCTGATGACTAAAAGGCACCTTGCTGAAATGTCTTTCCCCTGGGAGGGGCTGGGGGCATGGAGACCACCTCTGGGCCCTTCACGCCTCCTCTGTATGGCTTTCCCAACTAGATTGGTAAAGCTCCTGAGGGCAAGGACCCTGTCTCTTGTTTCAGCTTCAACCCCATTGCCGTATCATACCTGGTTTATCGTAGACAGGCGATACTGTTTGCTGCAACAATTCCTACATTTCAGATGGTCCTGCAATTGTGCACAAACCTCCGAACGCTCCTGGCTGGGCCCCAGTCAGGGCTGGAAGGGAAGTCATCGTACAGAAGGGAAAGCTGAGACAGAGTCATGCTGGGAACAAGGAAGCCCCCCAGAGGGTTAAGGTTAAGGGGGAGTAGACAACTGCAGGTTGGGGTTCCTTCCCATCATCCCAGAGCTCACCCAGTCCTGTCTCCTTCTTGAGACCAGCCCTAAGCCAGGGCTGGTGGTGTGGGCACCTCATAGCCCTCCGGGATGATGGAGGCAGCAGGAAGGCATGCCCTGTTCCCCCGAGCAGGCCCAGGGGTTGTGAGATGCTGCTCAACACCACCCCGCCCCTAGAAACCCCTTCTTAGGGGCTTGGCTTCAGGCATCTCGGACCCTGTGCCAGTGCCCCATTGCCCTCTGGGAACTGAGAGCAACCTGTGGCCCAAACATATCCCTTCAGGGTAGAATGAAGTGCTTCCCCCACTGCAGCTGGCCTGGGGCAGGGGCAACAGGTCACGGATGGAAAAGGGCCTGGGGACAAGCATCAATGGAAGCGCCTTGGGGCCCGTTTATTAGGGAGAAACAGCAGGGAAGGCAGTGGGATCAGCAGATTCAGAAGCTTGACTGGCTCTGGACGCCAGAGCCCTGAGGGCAGAGTTGGGAATGGGAGCTTGGGGTGGGGTTGCCAGAAATGGATGAGGCTCAGAATCTGCAAGGGTGAGGGTGCATACATGGGCAGGTAAGGATCAGTGTGTGGGGTTAGGCCTTGTCCTGTGCCTCCAGCTTGGTTACCATGGCAATGGAACTTGTTCTCCAAGCCCCGCTCAGGCATAGGAGCCGTCTGTGTAGTTACATTATTTCTCTGAGATGTGGGACTCAGGTGGGTTACCCAATAAGCAAGGTCAGATCGGCCTGAGTTGTGCTTACTGAGTAATCTGTAGTGAACAATTTCCCTGTGTTGTCCCTGCCGGGGACAGTGGATGTGAAAAGAGGCTTTAGTTCTGTGGGAAAGTGCTGTGGGGCTGGGAGAGAGACAGGTGCGGGCCGTACCGAGAAGCAACATCTTTGGTGGCGTGAAAACAATGTGAAATTGTTCTATACAGATTAGCATGTAAGCATAAGTCAGCCTGTGTCTACCTTGCTTATGGGGAAGCCTGACAGTGGTGCTGGAGGGTGCATGCTGGGGAGGATGCTGAGAACGGCTATTCCATGCTTTCCAGAAAGCTGGAGAGAAGGAATATGTTGGCAGCAGCAGCAGTCAGCACAAGTTCTGACCTTCCCCTGCGTCAGAACCTGGGGTCAGCCACATCTGGGGTCACAAGTCATGGGCCTTGGACCAAACCTCTCCTTGGAGGTTTCTGAGGCGAAGGGGTTAAAGGATGACAGGACTGGACTGGCAGTTTAGCACTGAGCAGGGGTGGGGATGGGGACTTTCTTTCCAAATGTCCCCGAGTGTCCTCTGGTGTCCCCAGAGACCAGCACAGACTGTGGCAGCGTCTGGACTCCACCCATATCTGTGGACTTAGGGATCTTGCAGGCAGCTGGTTACAGATGGAGCTCCTGGGGTCCCCTCAGCCAGGTAGAACCTGCCCCTCCAGGCAGGGGTCTGGGAAGCTGCCCTCTGAGAAGGAGCCCTGGTGGGCTTTGTTTTGTTTTGTGGTGCCGCCCCAGGTCCTTGGATTGGTTGCTCCCAGCCTTGCATCTCTCAAGGTGGTCACTGCCCAGGATGCGTGCAGGTGGGCAGTGAGGGAAACCTGGGCTTCTTGGCAAGGGGACTCTCCCACGCCACCTAGTGGGAAGCAGGGTCTGGGGGAGCGGTGAGGCCTGGGGTCCAGAGCCTGGGGCTCCCTGCTTTCCCACACCCAAATGGTGTCTGATTTTCACAGGACTCCCCGCTAGTCCCACAAATCCAATCCTTGGAACTTCACCTGGGATTCCGGCTGTGTTGAACCTGACAGAAGCCCCGGGCTAGATAGCAAAGTGCTCATCAGGTGTGAGTACCATTAGCCTCTCCCGGTGAGTGACCACGGGGTCTCCTCCCTGAGACCCCGTTTACCCGCTCTCCAGAGACAGAGAGCCCCAGCCCGGGCTTTTGGGGGCAGCTCGGCCTCTCTGCTCAGTGGTTTTCGGCTTGGCAGCCCCAGCCAGGTCTTTGTTTAGACCAGGAAGGAAAATGGAAAAGCGAACCAGGTTCTGGCTCCTGAGAAAGGAGGGCGGTAGGTGGCCAAAGAAAGGGGGGTGGGAGTGGGGTGATGACTGATGCCTGGCGTGGGGGTGGGGAGAAGGGAAAGATGTGGGGGGAATAAATAGGGTCGGTTATTGCCGCACTGCCAAGGATCTCCACCCCAGTCCCTCTTCCCCTGTCCCCCAAGAGTGAGTTAATGTATGAGTGTGTGTGTTAATGCTTGGAGAAAATTGCCATCCCAGGGTGTGCGGAAGACCGCACCCGCAGCCACCTGCCCGCCCCGTCTTCAGGCAGCCTGTCCCTCATCCCCACCCCATTCGCTTGTCCCTCCACCCCGAGTTCACGCGTGTGCTCCCTCCCACTGTCCACCCCAGCGCTCCCAATTCACCTGTCCCTCAGCCAGGGAGTTCGAACAACAGCTCTCGCCCTCCCTCCTCTCCCCCACCCGCCGACGCCCGGGTACCTGCGCCCCCGCCGGGAAGACGGTGTTAGGCTGAATGGCACGGCGCGGGGCGGAGAGGCGAGGACCTTGCAGACAGTGCGGGTGCGGGTGTGACGAGTGTACCGCGCGTGACTGTGCCCGCGGCTCCGCGGCCAGCCTGCCCCGGAGAGGGTGCGCGGGGGAGCCGGCGTGTGTCGGTCGCGGATGTGTGCTAGCCGCGGGCGTGTGCCAGGCGCGGGCGTGTGCCAGGCGCGGGCGTGCGCGCTAGGGTGTGTGCGCGACCGAGGCGGAGCGCCCCGGCGGGCGGCGGCGGCGGCGGCGGCGGCGGCGGCGTTAGGACTCGGGGGACACCGCCCCCGCCCCCCGCGTCCCGCCCCCGCCCAGCCTCCCGCCTCAGTTCGCGCCGCGCTTCGGCTGGGAGCGCAGAGGCGCCGGCTCCCGGAGCCCGAGCGGAGCCAGCCGGGTGCCCAGCTGCGCGCACAGCCCGCGGCCGGCCGGCGATGCGGGGCAGCCTCGTGCCCGCCCCAGCCCCGGCCCCGGCCCCCGCGGGAAGGGGCTGAGCCGCCCAGCCGCCCGGATGGCGAGCCTCGCGGCGCTCGCCCTCTGCCTGCTCCTGCGGCTGTCGCTGTCGCCGCTGCCCGGCGCCGGGGCGCAGAGCGCCGCAGGTGAGTGCGCCCGCTGGCCCCCCGCTTCCCCAGTGGGGTCCCCGCTCCTAGCACCCGCCGCGGGGCGAAGAGCAGAAAGTTAGCCCAGCCCGGGGCGCGCGGGGTCGGGGCTGAGCCAGATGCCGAGCGTTGGACGCGCAGGGAGCCGCGGCCCGGAGCGCCCGGGCAGCGCGCGAGGCCCCCGCATCCCCAGGTCCCCAGGCCGCGGGCGTTCGCCAAAGTTCTCCGCCTGACTTTCCTGCGGGGCCCGGGGCGGGAGTAACTTTCTGTCGCGGTTGCGAATATTTCCACTTGCTGCCTCCCACTTGTCGGAATCTGTCACTTGCGTGTGTGGGGCGGCGAGACCAGAAGCAGCATCGACGCCCGGGGTGGAGCATCCTCTCCTGGGAGGCTGCTGGGGCCGCGCGCCCTGCGAGGGAAGGACAGGTCCCCCGCCGCAGAGACTGACAGGGCAGCGGCGCCAGGTCCTTTCTTCCCTGAGAGAGCCCCAGCCTGGCCCTGAACGCGCCGCGCCCCTCAGCCGACCAAGGCGCCTGGCCGTGCTCGCGTTCTGGACGGGCCAGCAGTGACTCCCCACCCACCCCGTGCTTGAGTTCAATTGGAACCCCTGGCTCGGCCCTTCCAGTGTGAGGTCGCCGGCGCCCGCGCAAAGTTTGGCTGATGTGGATTTGGGGTTGACCATGGGAAAGAGGCGAGCTCAGGGAGTTGCCTGTCAAGGGGTTGTCAGGGGGCAGAGCCCCTCGCTGGCCCTCCAGGATCTCAGCGACTGAGCCCCCAGGGGCTAGGTAGGCGGCGGGGGGCGGGGGGAGGCGGAGATGCAGGTATGCTTCCGAGTTCGAAATCACCTCGAAGTTTCTTAGACCAGGCAGGCTCCTGGGACCGGCTGGGGTAAGCAAGAAGGACTGTGGAAAAGGCTCTTTTGGGATCGCTAAGCAACAGCCGTGCCCATGAGGCTTGAGAGCTCCGAGGGGGACAGAAAGGGAGCAAAGACAGGGCCCCCCATCCCGTGTAGAGGGTCTTTTGGATCCAGGCTGCCGCCGAGGCCGAGAGAGCGCCTCCAGAGAGAAGCACCGTCCGGATTGCGTTCCTTCGCTTCCCGGAGAAGCCAGCAGGAGAACAGAACGAGGGACAGGCTATTTCGGTGGCTGGGAAGTTGGAAGACAAGGGTGCGCATTTGAGGCGTCACGAAGCTGAAGCGTTGAGTTCTCTGGTGAGAGGAGAGGGGCGGCAGGACAGCCGTGTGAAGATGGTGCGCAGTTCTCCTTTGCGGGTCTGTAGGAGGCGCAGGGAACGAGGACCTGGGGGGTGGTGGCGGTGGCAGCCTGGGGAGCTGGGCTTGCGCCTTAGCGCAGATTCGACCGTCCACCCCCAGGGCCTGATGGTCGGGCCACACATCCCCGACTCCCTGACTCCCTGGGTCCCACAGCGGAGCCAACCTGAACGTGAACCCAGCCCGAGTCTCCCTCAGTTCTCCAGGAGCCTCTGGTCTCCCGAAGTTATCCTGGGCCGAACGCGCGCTGCTTCCAAATACTCCCGCCAGGTGACGCTCGCCCACAAGGGTTTGAATGCAAATCGGGTTGTTTTCATCTCTGAAATAGAACTACTTTTCAATTTTTAAATGAGTAATGTGTTTATTCAGCAGCCTTTTGTTAAAACATTTAGAGAAGAGCGAGGAGCGAGCACCTTCGCTTTGTTGGCGCTTGGGAACGCAGGGGAAAGGGAAGCCATCCCGGAGTACAGTTTGGGAAGAAATCCACGCAGTAGAGGCGCCATTCTGTTCCACCGGAGCTGGTTGGCTTCTGCAAAGCGACAGTAGCACGTACTTCATCAAGGGGCCGTGTTTGTGGCATGGACTCCTTAAAAAAAGTGGGATTAGCTTGGGCTGAAGATTCGGTGGGGACTAAGCCTGGCTCATTTGCAGAAACGGGAGCTTTCTGTAGCATTCCTTCCTTGCTTTCTGCTTTAATGCTAACCAGACCATTGAAAGGAGATTATTTTTCAGCGGTTTCCTCGTGAACATTGCCATTTGTAGATACAAGAAAGCTGCAATCGTTGGCTCTTTTTGTGTGTGTGTGTGTGTGTGTGTGTGCGCGCGCGCGCGCGCGCGCGCTTGCCTTTGATTTCAGAAATAATCCTTGCCATTCTTAAGCATAGAAATGGTTAGAATTAACATGACAAATTGCTCAGCTTTCTTGAAAGCATCTTAGTTTTCAAACTTTTGGCAAGTTTGGGTGAACAGTGCATTTACAAACCGGTGGCTGTTCTCCAATGTGTTTGCATCTGAAAAGCCTCAGTCGCCCTGTGTACAAGCTCAGACTATACATTCGCAGTGAGGACTCCCTCTTGCTCTAAGAGTCTGACTACAGTGCCTAGAAGTCAGGAGCAGACCCATGAGGGCAATTGGTAAATTCTTTCTTTCAAATAGAATCTGCTTTTTTATTAAAAAAAAATCAACAAAACACGTAGGTTAACCAGGCATTTTGGTAAGAAATGAGAGTAAGACGGCTTTCAGGCTTTCAAATTCAACCTGTTTTCACAGAGTGGCCCAACAGGATGTGGAGTGCAGAGAGGGCCCACCAGGTAGCAGGTGGCCAAGGCATTTACTAGTGGCTTCGGTGCCAGGACACTGAGAGCAACAATGGCTCTCTGAGCGGGCTGCCGGGAGATGACAATTGCTGGCAATATAGTCACTTAGCTCGGTAATCACTGCCAGATATCCCTGGGGAACCCTTAGCAGTACAGTCAAATTTTACTTTCTGTCGTGAATTGCTTGATTTGTTTCCTAATAAAAGAACAATTAATGTGCAAGCCCGGTTTGGAGTTCTGTTTCAGCCACACTCACCAACATCTTCCTAGTGAAAGCATGCTCTCTTTGGGGGCTATACCTTGCTATCGCCTCTCCTCTACTCAATCCCTTCCTGTACACCCTCAGCCCAGCTCCCCTGGCCTCCAAGCCGCCCACTGAGATGGTTCTGCTGGGGTAGCGTAACTGACACCTTTAAGAGCCACCATTGCACGACATCACAGCATCTTGCTTTTCAGCGCGGGATACTCCCATGACTCTCGGCAGTGTGTTGCTGTGGAAACGAGAGCAATGCCACACTGGCGATGGGTACTTGATACATATTTATTGATGATGAAGAGGAGATGGTGGAGTCACACTGATGATGGGGGATGGGAAGGTGGTAGTGTGTGTGTGTGGGGGGCGGGCGGTAAATTTACGAGGCAGCCAGGTTGAGAGTAAAAGAGGAGGAAGGCTGGCAACCCAAGTTCTCAGTTTGAATCCTGTTTCTGCCTCATACTGGTGATGTCAACTTGGAGGAGTCATTGACCCTCCCTGACCCCTAGCTTCTTATCCAGGAAGTGAGGCTGAGTTGGTGAAGCTTGAATAAAAGGGCACGTGGGGTGAATGGTGGACTGATATGTAGTAGGCGCCATCGGTATGGCAAATAGTGCCTACGACAAGGACTGAAATTGAACTCACCTTTTCGATAACTGATATCAGTTTTACTGTGATAACAGCTCAAGAAGTACCTCCGAGTCAAGCACGTTACTCTTTGACTGTGCACGTGGTGGCGCTTGGGGAAAATGGCCAGGGCACCTCCCTTGCGCTCCCTGATGAGCACTGGGCTCTGATGCGCTCAAAGGCAGTGCCGTTTCTCTCTACATAGCAGAGGCAGGATCGCACAGCCCGCCTGGGCCTGCGGACGCTGCCCAGTAGTGGTGTTCATCTGCTCAAGGATCTCACTGCTGGAGAGGAGATGGCTGTGATGAATAGAAACTGCTCCGCGTCGCCCCCTTCAGGCGGTGCCCGGGACAGGAGTGATGCTCGCTTATATCCACCTCTGCACTTGGCCAGAAAGGAGTCGCTGGTGATCAAACAGTGCGCTCTGCTGATCACGGAAAGTGTGGAGGCTCGACTCCACCCAGAGGCACCTCCGAAAAAGGGCCTTGGTGACTTGCTTCATAAAAGCCAGCCACCGGAAGCCCCTGGAGCACAGTTCTCTGCTGTGTGCATGCACGAGTCCACTTTGAGTCGGCCCCATGTTAATGGGATCAGGTTGGCTATTTCTTACCTTGGTATGGGTGCCTGGAAATAGGCCAAGCGGGACATGGGTGTTGGGCTGAGGTTATGCATTAGTGATTGGATGGCTGGGTTTGCATGATAGGTTTAACACTTTTTTTTTTTTTGCTTCTTTTCTGAAGACTTGATTCCCTGTAACTGCTTTTGGAAATAGATTTAAAATGATGTTCCCCTCTCAGTAACACTAAAAATGTATCCACAGAAGGGATTGGATTGGGAAGTATGTAGTTTTAAGTGCACCACGTCTTCTGAGTTAGAACTGCCAAACACAAAACTTAACAGAAAACCAAATGGTTGCACATCGCAAGCAACAAGAGAACCTGTGGTCTTCTTGCCTCCTCCTTCCTCCCAGCCCCCCCCCCCCACATCTCCTTTCTGACTTTGGGGTTCTTTCATTGCTTCTTTCCCAGCTGGAATCCAACCTACAGAGAATGTTGGGGATACTCTTGGGGGTTTGGGGGGGATGGATGCTTTGGGGGCTCAACAAGCAAGGCAGGCCATGGCATTCAATGGAATAAAATAAATAAAGGCTTCTGGGATTATTGAAAACAATCCACGGCCTACAAGTATAACAGCAATTGCAAGCGCACCATTGAATTGAATCTAGGAGGCAACGCCATGTGGCGAGTAGAAGGCGAAGAGAGCTGCTAGGTTTTTGTGTATCGTCTTCACCAATGCAACGAAGGGGACAGTTGTGATTAGTAGGGTGGCATCCACGTGGACCATGCACAGGGGCCTGTAGGGGTCATGGGATTCAGCATCACAGGTGGGCTTGCTGGAGGCATTTATGTGGCTGGAGGAAGGAGAAATGAACATGATGATGTCATTGTTGGAATTGTGAAAGAGAACCCAGGAAGTCCCACAGAGGATTCTAGACATCAGCTACCAAGGATCTGCCAGTGTTAGCTAGGGGAAATGGAAATTCTTGTTCCCACATGGCAGGATGATGGCAGAGTGAGGGGCCATTGGGAAATAGAGATCGTTCCAAAAACTCATTCCAAACTCATTGCGGTAGAATTGAGTCTGACTCACAGCGACCCTATAGGACAAGGTAGAACTGCCCCTGTGGGTTTCTGAGACTGTAACTCTTTACAGGAGTAGAAAGCCTCCTCTTTCTCCCGAGGAGTGACTGGTGGCTTCAAACTGCTGACCATGAGGTTAGTAACCCAATGTATACTTACCCACCATACTACACCCAATGTTAGTAATCCACTTTGCCACCAGGACTTAGGACTTGTTTTCTTCCAAAATTCCAGTTTGTTTTTGTTTTGTTCAACTGACCCATTCTTTTAACTCTCATCCCCCCCGCCCCCCGGGAACATTTTAAAGTCCCCTCATATACGCAGTAAAGGACTGCTCAGGAGTTTTGCCACATCCACCCTGATGGTGGGTTAACTGGAAAATTCAAATGAGCCCACAGTGCTGCCGATTTCATTTCTCTTCACACCGGAAGCCGGCTGCTGAAGTACACGGGACACACACGTTCCTCTCCACTGGCGCATGAGGGAAATGGATAGAACGTCTTTTATATCCCTTGCATGTCCCCTGTAGATTTTGTTTTGGATGCTGGAGGGCATATCACAGGGTGAGGCCACTTCGGTGAATAGCTGGGCTTGTTTCTTCACGCAACTCAGCCTGATCTGACCACCCAGCCATTCCACTTCTAGGAAGCCACTCAACCGAGGTGAAGCCTGAGGTCCACCCGAGGCATGGCGGTGAATGGCTATCCAGGGTCATTCCCAGAAGCCTCACACTGGACACAAGCCAGGTGTTTCTCTACTGGGAATCTGTACCATGGTGTGCTGCTCAACAGGGAGATGGACTGCAGCTGCATCCGGGATGGAGCTGAAACCTGTTATGCTAAGTGAAGGAAGCCCGATGCCAGGGACAGCAAGTCCAGGACAGCGGTTCTCAACCTGTGGGTCGTGACCCCTTTGGGAGTCGAATGGCCCTGTCATAGGGGTCACCCAATACATAACAGTAGCAAAATGACAATGATGAAGTAGCAGCAAAAATCATTTTATGGTTGGGGGGGTCACCGCCACCTGAGGAACTGTATGAAAGGGTAGCGGCCTGAGGACGGTTGAGAACCACCAAGCTAGAGATATAACACTTGTCAATAGCGGAGCACTCAGTAACTGGTGCTACTATCATGTGCTCCTCGCGAGTTTCCAGAACAGTTTGTGAATTAGCTGTTTGCAGAGCATTTTGTTTCTCAAAGGTTATTCTCTCTCTTACCACCCTCCCCCCAACACACCTCAAAGGTATTTCAGGTTGTGAATTGAATCAAACTAGCATTTTCGGGTGCTCAACTTTTGATGAGGATTTGAGCAATTAGGTGTGGCTTTCCTTGTTGGGTGGGGAACATGAAAACCACCACTTTGTGTCCTATTTTGGCGGTGCCAGAACTGACACAATGGCAGTGAATTTGGTTTGGGTTTATTCCATTTGAAGATGAGGGTACTTGGCACCTGCTGGGTCTAGTAGGGATGGATTCATGGAGGGAGAGAATAGGCCATTCATTCATTCATTCATTCATTCATTCATTCTCTTCCTTTCTCGCTCAGCCAAGGATGAGATATTTAATGGAGTACAAGTTCTCCTGAGCAGGAACAGTTAATAGCTTATTTTTCTGGTGGACTGGAAACTCTGGTGACATGGTGGATTATGCATTGAACTGATAACGAACGGTAAGGTCAGCAGTTCGAGCCCACCAGGAGAAAGATGAGGCTTTCTGCTGCTGTAACGACTTACAGCCCTGGAAACCCACGGGGCTAGTTCTACCCGGTCCTTTAGGGTCATTAAAAGTCATTATGAGCCGGCACCAACTCAAAGGCAGTGAGAGAGGGAGCATTTCTTTCTTTCTTTTTAAAAAATAAATATTTTTATTGGGGCTTATACAACTCTTATCACAATCCATACATACATCAATTGAGTAAAGCACCCTTACACATTCGTTGCCCTCATCATTCTCAAAATTCGCCTTCCACGTGGGTTCCTGGAATCAGCTTGTTTTCCTTTTTTCCCTCCCCCTCCCTCCCCTTTCCCCCCTTTCCCCTGCACCCTTAATAGTTTATAAATAATTATTTTAACTTATCTTACACTGCCCGGCGCCTCCCCTCACCCACCTTCCCATTGCCCATCTCCCAGAGAGGAGGTTACACATCTGTGTTTCCAGATCCCTACTGCACCACTGTACATCCTCTGGTCTAACCAGGTCTGCAAGGTAGAATTGGGGTCATGATAATTGGGAGGGGAGGAAGTGTCAAGAACTAGAGGAAGGTTTTGAGTTTCATTGTTGGTACACTGAACCCTGAGTGACTCATCTCCTCCCCACTACCCCTCTGCAAGGGATGTCCAGCTGTCTACAGATGGGCATTGGGTCCCAGAAGCAATAAAGCCCACAGAGAAGTACACAGCCTAAGCGAATACAAGGTGTTGAGTGGACCAGGTAGCAGATGCCCAGGAACAAAAACAAACATTGTGTGATCACCTTCCTCACATAAATGCTGAAGACAAATGTGTGCATAAGCAAGTGTGGTGAAGAAGGCTGATGGTGCCCGGCTATCAAGAGATATAGCGTCCGGGGACTTAAAGGCTTGAAAGTAAACAAGCAGCCATCTAGCCCAGAAGCAACAAAGCCCACACGGAAGCAGCACACCAACATGTGTGATCATGCCGGGCAGAGGGGACCAAGTCTCACAACAAAGGTGGTGGGGGGAGGGGCATCACTGCGAATGAGGGAGAGAGGGAGCATTTCTAACAGCAGGGGCCGTTGCTGGGAGGGAGAAAACAACATCTTGCCTGCTCTGGTGCTTCTTTGATAGGGGACTTCCCTCAGCGCCTGGCAGAGCGTCACCCACCCAATCCTGCTTGTGGTTGACTGCCTGTGAGCTGGCCCTTGGCTCATGTGACCCCATGCCCAGCAGAATGAAACACTGCCTGGGTCCTGTGCCATTTCCAAGACCCATAGAGGTTCTGCCAGCTGAGTTCTGGAAGAAGCTCACCAGGTCTTTCTGAGTATAGAACAGCAGTTCTCAACCTGTGGGTCGTGACCCCTTTGTGGACCGAACCATCCTTTCACCTAAGACCATCGGAAAACACATATTTCCAATGGTTTTAGGAACTGAGACACTGCTCCTCTATCTGTCACACATGCAGACACGCTCACCTACGAGTACCTGGTGTGAAGATTATTACTCATGCTACATCATGCTTCAAGACAAAATTTAATTTATTTGTCATTAGAAATAAACATTTCGCTATATAAAATTACATATTGTTTTTGTGACTCATCACTGTGCTTTAATTACGTTCAACTTGTGACTATGAAAATACATCCTGCCTATTAGATATGGACATGACGATTCATAACAGTAGTAAAATAACAGTGATGAAGGAGCAACAAAAATCATTTTATGGTTTGGGGGAGGTCACCACCACATGAGGAACTGTTTGAAAGGGTCGCGGCATTAGGAAGGTTGAGAACCGCTGCCCTAGAAGCTCCATGGAAACCTATAGCAATATGGGAGGCTCTGCTGACTAATGACCCAGAACTGGCAGAAAGGAGCCCCTGAGCCACCAGTGTCCTTGCTAACCCGGTCCCTGCTCATAGAGGGACGTTCTTGGGCATTACGCATTCCCAGCCCCAGTGAGGCTCATCCTTGTCCACAGGGAGATGCAGGTTGATGGCCCACGTGTCCTCAAGTGGAGTCTTCAGCTCCAGCTGTGGAGGACCCTGGGCAGCCTGTTTTCTCTCACGTCACCCCCAGGCCCACTCTCTTTTTATTCTAGCCGTCATGAAGCCAGGTGTGAGATGACAAACCCGCCTCTCCTGATTCCCCCAACTCTCCAAGGGTGGGTCGATGCCGTCCCGTGAGGGTCATTGATTTGCCCCTGTGGGACCACGCGTGAATTACTGAACTCACCTCAGCAAGCAGAACTCCCCAGAGTGATGGATGTTCCATCATCGGTATGAACGAGTGGCCTCTCACAATCTCAACTGGCTTTCCTGGACTGGAGTGACCATCAGTGGGGTTTTTTGTTTTGATTTTGTTTGGCTCCTCAAATGATCACAGGTTGCTCAGCAGGAGTCCCTCCCAACCAGGTTCCCTTCTACCCCTTCCATACGTGAGTGAGAGCGGTCTCACGTTCCTGTGGCAGCAAGCATTGAGGGGTGCGCAGCAGCCTGGAAAACAACACCCAACACCCAAACTCAACGGACATTTTGACTCATAGTGACCCTATAGGACAGGGTCAAACTGCCCCGTGGGCTTTAGAGACTGTAACTCTTTACAGGAGTAGAAAGCCTCGTCTTCTGAGTGGCTGGTGGTGACAAGCTGCTGACCTTGTGGTAGGTTAGTAGCTCAGCAGGTAACCAGGATGCCCCCAGGGCTGGAGGAAAGCACAGATGTGATCTTGGAACTATGTTCAATCAAGAAACACACACACAGACTCACACAACCAGGGCACTCAATACATATGTACTGTATATGTATATATTGAATAACAGGATCTGCTACGTGTTAAGTGTTCAGTTTTGGGAAGGCCTTGGCATAGAGAGATTTGATTGTTTCAGGATAGTTTCAATCCCAATTTGCAAACGTTAATTACAAATGTCAAAAAAAGGAAACGTGAATGCAAAGAATCATTAGATAACTTTGTAAACGTTAGCCTCAGAGTTGACGTACTCAAATGCTTTTGTAAGATGATAATGTTTTTACCCTAATAGCTAGGTTCTACATGTACCTATAGCTATTGCGATATAAAAACACCAGTAGGTTAGGGTTGTAATGCAGTTTAGCTGAGATTTGATGCTTTAAGTTCCATTTAGAGAGCCCAGCTTTTAAAATGAGTAATTCTTGTGGATTTTTTTGGTGGGGAGGGACACGTTTTCAGAGGGTTTAAGAAATTATCACAGAAACTGACATGGTGAACTGAACAAGTTATAGTGCTTGGGGAAGACAGTAGACGCAGAATCCTGTGTGCATGAGAGCCTGCCCTCATGCTGGGATGCTGAGCTCTGCACCAATGGCAGGTGTTTCATAGGAGACACAGGGTGTTCGGCCGGGTTGTCTAGAGAAACACCAGTGGTATCCATACATGTGTAAGAAAGTGTTTGTTATCAAGACATGGGCTTTTGAAAATTATTAATCAGTTTATTGTGGGGGGGCTCTTACAAATCTTAAGACAATCCATCATTTAATTGCATGGTGCACACTTGGGCATATGGTGCCGTCAACATTTCCAAAACATGTTCTTTCTTCTTGAGCCCTTGGTATCAGCTCCTCTTCCCGCTCCCCGCCTTGTGAATCCTTGATCAATTATATATTTTTTGTTATTTCATGTCTTACACTGTTGTCTCCCTTCACCCACATTTCTGTTATTTGTCCCCCTGGGGTGTGGGCGATATATGCGACCTTGTGATGGGTTCCCCCTTTCTTCCCCCCCACCCCCATCTCTACTTCCACCATCCTCCTACCCTCATGATATCACAATTCCCACTACCGATCCTCAGGGTTTTATCTGAATTTCATGTGCTCTTATCTGTACCAGTGTGTGTACCCTGCTCTAACCGATTTGTAGGGTAGAACTGGGTCATGGTATTGGGGGTGGGGGAGGGGAGGAAGCATTCAGGAGCTAGAGGAATGCTGTGTTTCATGGGTGCCATACTGCACCCTGGTTGAATTGTCCCTTCCTTGAAATCCTTCTGTGGGGGTATGTCCAATTGTCTACAGATGGGCTTTGGATCTCTACTCCTACTACCCTGATTCACAGCCATATACTTGTTTGTTTTGGATCTTTTGATACCCGATACCGTCGACACCTTATGATCACACAGGCTGATGTGCTTCTTCCGTGTGGGCTTCTTTGCTTCCCCGCTAGATGGCTACTTGTCTAACTTCAAGCCTATAAGACCCCAGATGCCATATCTTTTGATAGCTGGGCACCATCCACTTTCTTCACCACATTTGCTTATACATCCATTTTGTCTTCAGTGATCGTGTCAGGAAGGTGAGTTTCAAAGAGTGCCAGGTTATTAGAACAAAGTGTTCTTGTGGTTAGAGAGGCCTTGAGTAGAGAGATCCAAAGTCCTGCTATCTTAATACTTAACATATAAATATATGTACATTGGCCTCTCTCCCTTTCATTATACATTCATATATTTACATATATACATGCCTATAGCTATCTCTCTATAGGCAGCCCAACCTAGTCCTATTCAAGTCGGAGAGTCCAATGTTCATCAGACTCAAGTAGCTGCAGGCCAGTCACGCAGAAAGGTGAGGTGGGTTGCAGGAAGGTCGCAGGCCGGTGGGTACAGAGTCTCGGGCACCCAAGGTCAGTGAAAACCTGGCAGGCAGGGCACTGACAGCTGTTAGGGTTAGGTGGTCCACATGAGGTCACTGCTGGAGGCATGCATAAATCCCAGAAATCAGGAAGTTGAAGGACAGTGGCAGAGAGGGGAAGGGGGTCTCTGGTATCTCTTTTATAAAAAGCTCCCTCCCCCCCGAGGAGGCATCACCAGACTGTGACCTGATTGATAGGTTGGCTTCTGCCCCTCCACACGTGCAAGTTGACATAAACTCTAAGTACCACGCTTAGTCATTGTATTTTCTCATGAAACCTGCAAGTGCAGGGTGGGCTTTGTCTCCTAGCGCTCCGACACCAGAAATCCCCCAGGTCGGTGGCTTTTGCAAACAGAAATCTGTTTTCTCACAGTTTGCGAGGCCAGAAGTCTGAATTCGGTGCCCTCACTGGTTTCAGGGAAGGGCTTTCCTTCTCTTTTCGCTGTGAAGAAAAGTCCTCCTCTCTTTAGTCTGTTCCTGACATGATCTTCAATGACCATGGCAATGCATCTCTCCCCATCAGGATGTCTGCGTTTGGGTCCTCACTCTGAATCTCCCTCTCTCAACCCTAACTGAATGAAGATGCATCCCGTAACCATTAACGTGATGAAGAATCCTCCATTCCCAAAAGTAATCCCATCCACTGGCAGAGGGATCAGGATTGGCACGAAATCTTACTTGGGAGACACATTCAATCCACAGTGTTTCGCTTTGTCCAAATCCACAGTGCCCATCCAGATTCCTTGCCAGGAAAGAAGTCTCTCTGTGTGCTCAGTGGAACGAACCAGAGCGTCTTGAGTTCATGCTTCACCTGCCGTGGACAGGTGTGTAATGTCTGGGCAGTGTCTTAGCTTTTCACTGGCTTCTGCAACTCTGCTGAGTCAGGCTGTACCAGGGTGGGTGCAGTCATACCTCATGGGGTGGGGTGTGTGTGTGCACGCTTTGCCTGGGTGTTTGGGGTGGGACTGCTGCTCCATGGACGCTGTCCAGGTACATCTCACAGGTCTTCATCACACTGCCCACCTTGCTCAGCCGTGTCAGCTTTGCACTCAGAGCCGTGTTCTTTCTTACTCCATCCCTCTTCTGTGTTTTGAGATCCGGAGCTAAATCTTATGATCATTTTTCTTTTCATCAGTGGCTCTTTCTTCGATATAATATTATTCTTTCAATCTCTCTTCATACATTACATTTCATTTTTTCAACTTTCATTACAAGAAGCCCAGGCAAGGGTGCTGGTGGTGCTGGCGGTCAGGGTGTAGTTCAGTTCAGAAAACCAGTCAAGATTCTAAAGTGGCTCAACCCTAGGGGGTTGGAGTGAAGAGTAACCCAGTCTTTCCCCAAAGCTTCTAGTCTTAAAGAACCCGGGCCCTTTGCCAGCCTCCTCCCCGTATCTCTGCTGGCACCGCACAGGATGGCTATCTCCCCCTACCCAAGATCTCCTGGAACAAAGCGGAAGCCAGCTCCTAACACTTGGGTTGCATCGTCTTGAAGGAACCATGGACCCCCCTGGAAAAGAGAACACAGAGTTTCAGTGACTGGATGCTCAGCTTGTACATCCAAGCACCTTCGTCCTTACCTCAAATCGAAGTCTGAGCGATGTTTATGTTTGTGTATGCAACAATGCGACTTTCCCAGCTCAATTAAGTCTATTAAATTTTCCATCCAGAGGGTGTCTGTTCCAAGTAGAAAATTATTTCTGGGACCTGACCCACTGAACGCTGTTTTGGGTGGAGGAGTGCAGTTGACGCGAGCAAATCCCAGAATTCCAAGGGCACTACTGCCAGTACAAGGTGTCTACATTTCAACACAATTTCTTAACTGAAAACCTGTAACTCGAGGGCAGCCTCCTGACTGGCCACTTTCCCAGCAATGCTTGCTGGTCAGACCTTCTGACGTTTATCATCCTACCCTCTCTTTCCATACCAAACATTTGGTTTCTATTTTCAATTGCCTTGTGTATTGTCTCCATATTGCTATTCTACCTGTAGAGTTGGCTCAGTGAGTACTACTTCATCTCTCAATCCATCTTCATTTCTTTTCACCTCCAAAGTCTTAGCAACTCTCCTTTATCCCTACTGGCCATCTTTTCCACCTGGGGCTCTTGGTGTCCTCGGGATGCCCATCATCCCAGGGTACCTCTTCAGATGTGTACTTCAGTGCAGCCTATTGGGAATCCCCATGTTATTTCCACCTTTTGGGGTGTCCACTCTCATTGGGAATCTTTAGTCTTTAAACCAAAACTCAGCGACAGGGTGGATTTTGATTCATAGGGATCCTGTAGGATAGGGTAGAATTGCCACTGTGGATTTCCAAGACTGTAACTCTTTACAGGAGTAGAAAGTCTCTGCTGACTTTGCAGTTAGCAGCTCAAAGTGTAACCCTGTACAAACCAAGGCTCCTTCTTAGTCCTAGCCTTTAGCTTTCACATAAGTTTCTAGGAATTATTTTAGGCTCACTGCCCTTGGCTCAGCCGTGTTGTATTTTATGCCATCCATATGGTTGCGGGGAGGGAACCAGTGTATGGGCTGGCTTTGACTCAGCTCCTACCATACAAATCCTCTTGTTTCAGGAATGTTTTCCTTATTGCTTCCTACATTGGCATTCTGATCCCTAGCCAATATCTAGCCACGGTTGTGGGCTCTGCATATATGTCCCACTTCTGACACCAACAGTGTACTTGCCAATGGGTTAAGCTTATCTGACAGAGACCTTGTATGTATTCCAGAACTTCCATAAGTTCATCTTTTTTTTTAAACCCCAGACACCAGATATTACGCAAATGAGATGACTACACAGAGCAGAAGCAGATAGAGTGTATTTTGGCCTCTCGGCTCACTAATGGGATACAGAGTTGTCAGTGACATCTTGTGCACCAGCAAACTTCCGCTTTACATTAACACAGTCTAATCCATGCTATGCCACTTCTCTTTTATACCAGCATGTTGGAATAGGACATGCTAATAACTCGGACATATACTTAAGGGGTGTTTACAGATACCAGGCTCTTCTGGCTCATGAACTAAATGGTACTAATAAGGCTTCCCCCTTTTATATAGGAAGAACTCAGAAGTAATATTATGGATATCATTGTTAGGCACCATCAAATCGATTTGTCTCCCATTGACCATGCTCACAGCAGAATTAAACACTGCCTGATCCTGCACCATCCTCACAGTTGCTATGTTTGGGCCCGTTGTGGAAGCCACTGTGTCACTACATCTCATTGAAGATCTTCCTCTTTTTCACCCCCTCTCCTGCTTTACCAAGCCTACTATTGTCTTCCTCCAGTGACGGTCTCTCCTGATAACATGTCCGAAGTCGGGGGGCGGTGTGAAGTCTCACCATCCTTGCTTCCAAGGAGCATGCTGACTGTGCTTCTTCCACGTTATCGATGTAGCACTTCAGTCTTCATTCAAATCAAAGCACATGTGCACACACACGTACAACAGGCAGAATAGAAGCGACACGCCTTTGCATAGGTTTGGAGAGAAGCAGAATGAGGGTGAAGGATAAAAGGAGTCGATGGTATTCTAACGTCTTCTAAAAATGACCCTGCAGTGCTCTATGTCTTTTGTAAAGGGGGGGAAATACTTTAAGGAAATTTGTTAAAATTAGTTGGCAATTCCTGATAGAAGAAAACGTAGATTTTAATGATACTTTTCTTAGTAATATTTTTGGATTTAAAATATCCTCTTGAAAAGTGATACTTTTGGATTCTAAGGTTAGTAAAGTGAAAATGAGAGGGCTTTAAAAAAATCATTTTATTAGGGGCTCATACAACTCTTATCACAATCCAAACATACATCAATTCTGTAAAGCAAAACATGTGTACTATTTTCTTTAATCATTGTGTCAGCACCAATTTAGGTCCTTTTTTTTCTGGTCTGGAAAGCCCTCTTTCAGAGCCTGTATGGTGGATTCCTTTGGGAGTTCTAAGACCTGAGCCTCTAGTTAGGGAGAGAGAAGTAGAGAATTGTATCCTAGACAAAGGTGGCATTTGGGCGTGAGCTCCCGGGGCTTCAGTAGAATGGAGCTTATGAAGCATCAGTAACTGTCCTCTCGCCCCACACCCTCCTCTCTCCTGAGGCCGCTGTGGAGGAGATCCTTGTATGTCAGGGCAACAACGGATATTCTCCCACGGGCCAGCTCTGGCCCTGGCTTGAGCTCTCTGAAAGGCCCATTCAACAAACTCAACTAACTGATGTTTCACAACATTCTCAATCAGTTTCCCCCTCTGTGAACAAACCAACCAACCACATATTTCCTCTTTTCAAAAAACCTTATTTATTTTTCCATTGTTGAAAATATGCCCAGCAGAGTCCACACTGATTTAACAATGCAGGGGCAGCGGTGATGTTCTTTAAGTTGCCTGCCCATTCTCACCGTCCCCTTCCACGTGGTCAACAGGGGCTGACCGTCCCCCCCTAAGCTTCCCGTCTCACCTTTTGAGTTGCCGGTGTCAAATTGCTCTCGTATAGATAATTCTGTAAAAGAGTGTCATGCCCCGGGCAGGCCTTCTTTGCTAATTAAGCTAAGTTATTGTTTATAACAAGATGATTTCTATGGTTCTTAAGGGCTGGACTTCTGTGCCTCCTACTTAAGGATGCTGAATTTTATTCCCTGAAAGGTAAATGAGTTGAGATCTCTGGTAGAGGTTATGTGATCTGTTTTGCCATTTAACACCATCATAAGCTCATTGGTTCCACGGGATTCTGTTGTGAAACCCCCAGGTCTGGGAGATTCAACAAGCAGAATTTCTGCCCTGCCCAAGAATTATTCATGTCAAATAACAACCTAGTAACACAGTCCAGATAAGCTAACAAGAGTCTTCCCTCTCCTGGGATGAAGATTTTGCTATCCCCATGAGTGTACAGGAGAGAAGAGCATTTGGCTGTTGTTGGAAGGAAAAGCCGAAAATACAAGGGGATGATAAATTAGTTGGTGAAATGATGGATGACAAACGACTCTTGTCCAACAAATCCATTGCCTTCAAATTGTTGCCAGCTCATAGCAACCTTAGAGGAGGGGGCAGAACTGACACCAACTGCCACATCTTTCTCCCCAGGAGTGGCTGGTGGATTCCACCCACAAACCCTCTGATTAGTTGCTGAATGATTAACCACTGTGCCACACAGGCTGCAGTGGGTGAAAAATGAAAACCCACTACCACTGAGTTGAATGCAGCTCATCGTGGCCCTGGAGTGGCCCTGGAGGACAGGTAGAACTGCTCCGTGGGGTTTCCGAGGCTGTCAATCTTTATGGAAGCAGCCAGCCTCATCTTTCTCCCAGCGAGCAGCTGGTGCGTTCAAACCTCAAACCACGGCTCCCTCAATGGATGATCTACAAGCTGAAATCCGCTGCCATCCCATGAATTCACCCTTCCTTTATAGACTCACCCTTTATGAAGAGATAGCCTCATCTGTTAGGGATAACATGTGAAAGTTTATTTTCCAGATTTGAACGGTAGGAAGATTGAAAAGTTAGGAAACTGACAGGCGCAGTTGGGTACCTCTGCAAGGCATGAGAGAACAGCACTGAATGCCGAGGGAATAAAAATACTATCATGGAGGGAGCGCTAACACGATCGCAGACTTCAACGAGTCAGGCCCGTTTCCCAGCGCTCGCCATACCAATTGTTATTCTTCAGCTCGGTCCGATGATGTGAGGGCAGTTAGCACGGAACTGCAGAGCCGAATGGGGGTAGCAGCAGCCAGCGCCACCCAGCTGGGAAGCTACAGAGCCAGGACTCGAAGAAGGCGATGTGAGGGTGGAACTGTGTCCTTAGCCACCGTTCTCTGTGTTACTCTGTGCCACACGCTGTGCCAACTCACACTCGGGGAAGAATAAGGCCCTGTTGGCCATTCTGTAAGCATTAATTTAGGGGAAGCCTAAGCCTTCCTTTAATCCTTGCATTGATTCCATGAGGTGCGCAGGAAACCTTATGCACCCTAAAGGACCTAGGGTTCTCAACCTTCCTCAGCCCGCGGCCCTTTCCTACCGTTCCTCATGTGGTGGTGACTCCCCAACCACAGCATTATTCTCGTTGTTACTCCATCACTGTCATTTTGCTACTGTTATGAATCGGGCAACCCCTGTGAAAGGACCGTTGGACTACCCAAGGGGTCTTGACTCACAGGTTGCTATTGCAGAATGGGCTTATGGAGGATAAAGGGGCTTGCCAGAGTCACCGCGTGGTTGTCCCACTTCTGAATCAGATTTGTAATCACCGTGTGACGTTTAATGTTAGACGGACTTTCTGACTGTAAAGTGTGTTACAGGGGAGAGGGGCTAGATTCCTAGGTAAAGATCCCCGTCTCCTACAAAAATAGTTTCAACTATCCCTTTATTGGAGTCCCTGCATGATGCAGAGGGTTAAGGTACTTGGCTCTTGACCAGAAGTTTGAAGGTTCGAGTTTACTCTGGTCACCATGAAAGGCCTCGTGCTCCACCTCCAAACCAGCCGCCATGGGAAGCCCTGGCGATCACAGTTCTACTCTGACCCACCTTGGGTCATCAGCGGTCAGAATCAGCCCACTGGAACCAAGTTTCAAAAGAGGATAATTTCAAGGGATGCCCCTCCCTTATATTCTGGGAGAAGAAGGAGACCTAAGTCCAACGATAATTTATAGAGACACATTTATCAATCTTAAACAGGACAAAGAGACATTATCTGGATGAGAGAGAGATCATCGGCACAAAACCATAACAGTGCCCAAGAATTTACATGGAATTGAATGTGGAGTGCAAGCGAAATTGTCATGAAATTGATGGCAGATCAGTACGGCACAGTTACAGGTGGAACTTCGGGGCCAGGAAAGGGACCATGATGGGGATTTGCACACTGCTTCATATAAAGAAGCGTCCGAGATTGGTTCGGAGTCCTCTGACCAAGGCAGTCATGACATGCGGCTCACGATCATGTTGACCTTACTACCCACATTTCATCAAGAGCACACTTCAGGTGAGTCCCTAAGGCCCTGTCTGCCCTGCCCTGGACTGGCTAGGGGAGTGGTAGCAATATGCGTTCTAACACACTCTGCTTCAGGGCAAAGCTGGTCACATTGCCAGTTAATGGTCCCATAGGATTCAACGGAGGCTGAAACTATGTGGAGACTCAAAACAGGATTTGGTTTCCGACTGTAAACGGTAGCTTTCCACAAAGTGCTCAGAGGTTAATCTCTAGTATATTTGTCCCGGAGCGAAGGTTGATCTCTTGGATATGACTGTCGCTGATTCAATGCCGGGGACTCAGCAGCTGCAGGTGCCCCATCCTCACGCACTTAGATAAAAACCCAGATGTGGGGTTCATCCCAGACTGGTCTCGGGACCTCCAGAGCACTACACAACACATGCATCATTTCCTTATTCACTTTTTGGCTAACTCAACTGACTGCCGTTGAGTTCATCCTAACTCATAGTGACCCTATAGGACAGGATAGAGCTGCCCCTGTGGCTTCTGAGACTAAATCTTGACTGGCACAGAAAGCCTCATCCTTCTCCCGAGGAGGAGCTGGTCATTTTGAACTTCTGACCACCAGGGTTCTTTTACTAGACCTCATTGATTGGCTCATTTAATTGACAGAGCCACCCTGTGGCTAGCAGACAGGCGATCGCTGCTCCAGTTTTACAGATGTGCAGGTGGAAGCTCAAGTCACCGTGTGGGATTGGCTTTGAATGTGTAGGCGACGTTGAGGTATGGATGTCACACTTTGCTGTGGGAACTCTGACTGGAGGGGGACCAGGCCCTATGCCATTTTACCTCTGATTTTCCCAAAGCAGCAAACAACCCCCATCTAATTTTTCACTGTGTGCCCTATACTATTAAACGTGTTGGTCTCCTTTCAATTACTGCTTCGTTCAGGCATCTAAGACCCAGAATAAAACCATACCCAAGGTGAATGGGAGGGGGCCATGGAGTGGAGACCCAATGCCCATCTGTAGACAATTGGACATCCCCTCAGAGGGGTCACAGGGAAGAGAAGAGCCAGTCAGGGTGCTGTTTAGCACCGATGAAACACACAACTTCCCTCTAGCTCTTTGGTGCTTCCTTTACCCCATCATGACCCCAATTCTACCTTAAAAATTGGATTAGATCAGAGCATGCACACTGCTACAGATAAGAGCCTGCAACACAGGGAATCCAGGATAGATAAACCCCTCAGGGCCAACAATAAGAGGAGAGATATCAGGAGGATTAGGTGAAGGTGGGGGGGAGCAAAGGGGAATTGATCACAAGGATCAACCTAGAACCCCTTCCCAGGGGTACAAATAATGGAAAAGTGGGTAAGGGGTGATAGAGGATGATGTAAAATATGGAAAAATAGTCTATAATTTATCAAGGGTTCATGAGGGAGGGTGAAGAAATGGGGAGCGGCTATCAGGGACTCAAGTGTGAAGAGAATGCTTTGAAAATGATGATGGCAGCATACGTGCAAATATGCTTGACACACTGGATGAATGTATGGATTGTGATAAGAGATGTAAGAGCCCCCGATAAAAGTATTTAAAAAAAATTTTGCTTCGTGATACAGCAGTACCACCTGGGGAGTTATAAGAAATGCAAATTAGTGGACCCTGCAAATCCATGGCAACTCATGAAGAATTCACTTATCTGTCTTGGAAGAAGTAAAGTTAGACTGCTCCTTAGAGGCAGGGTGGTGAGCTTTTGTCTCATCGACTTTGGTCATGTCCACAGGAGGTACCAGCCCCTGGAGGACATCATGCTCCGGGGAGTAGAGGGTCTGACCGTCAGTGAGATAGACTGACAACAGTGGTTCTGCCTCAGTGGGATGAAACACAGCGACGATGGTAGGATGACACAGGCCTGGGTCGCTGTGATTTAGAGCGGACTCCCTGGCACTCACGGTGACAACACCCCAGATCTAAGGAGCCTCGGTGGCACAGTGGTTCAAATGCGCAGCCACGGACAGAAAAATGGGCTGTTGGAACCCGCTCTGTGAGTGGAAGGAGTGATGCTCTACGTCCATAAAGATACCACGCTCGGACACCCTGTGGGGCAGTCCCGTCCTAGTCTACAGGATGGCTCTGAGCTGTTGTGATTCACTTACTTACCTGGCAAGGCTTTGGCTCAACCCCAGATCGACTGAGTCAGAAATTCCCTGGCAGGGGCAGGGGGTACATGGGGGGACAATTTGTACCTTAACCAGCCCTCCAGGTGATTCTGATGCTTGGGAATGTTTGTGAACCAGTGGTCAAGAGACCAGAAAGCATAAATTCTGGGTGGGACTTTCGATCAGTGAAGTCCCCAGCTGGCCGGGAAGCCAGCTTCCCTCACTGTCTCTGTCCACAGCACTTGCTTCCCCGAGAGGGTTGCCTTGCTGACTGATGTGCTATTTTTTTTTTTTTGGCCTTTTCTACTAGAATTTAAATTCCACAGACGGTAGGACTTGGTTAGGTTCATGCTGGACCTCTGGGGCTCCGCAATGTCTGCACGTAGTAGGTACTCAATGACTTGCTGAGTGAATGACTATTCAATGGTTTCCAAGATCCCTTTCAGCAAGTTTAGTCTTGGAATCAAAGATCCTGCATCTGTTTTACACAATAATAACTGGTTTATCTTAACTGTCAATCAGAAATCTCAACCCCATACTTTCATTCTATCTTTTTTTAAAGGGAAAATAATAATTGATGAATTAAGGAAAGAAGGCTTAACACAGCCTCCAGGTACTAGGAGCTGTGTCACGTGTCTGCCCGATGCCTGGTCCCATGTAATCCTCAGCATGTCCTGTGAGTTGGAGCACTGACAGTGAGGTTGTATCACACACCAAGGCCCCACGGGGGTTTGAAACCACCGGTCTTCACTTCTAGGGGAGTGTCGATTCAATTTCAAAGCCATGCAAGATTCGGAAGAACCTTCTGATTTGTAAAGCTTGATTACACCCTAATAAGTATAGGTTTTCCCCAAACACATTTTATCTGTGATCATCCAATATATTGGAAAGACAGTAAGCTTTGGAGTTAGAGGGGCCTGAATTAAAATCCTGGTTCTTGCCGCTTACTGGCTGTGTGTTGAGGTGAGTTACGGCGTACGTCTCTGAGGCTTGTGTTTCCCATCTGTCAGTGGGAATGATGAAGGCAGAGGGCCCGTGAGGATTTGGGGTGACGCTTGTAAAATACCTGACAGGTGACAGTAGCAGCGGTGGTTACACCATGGTCACCTTGTGGAGACTTGGTATCTCAAGCAAGAATCACGCGGTAAGCCTCTTTTTGGTGGGTTTTAGAATTACTCCTTTGTTAGGAAAATACTGAGAACATCAGCTGTGCTGGGGCTGTCTCTGGAGACACTTTCACCCCCATCTGGGCTAGCTCGGGGTCACACTCTTCGGCTCCTTACTCGCGCCCCTTAATTGCTGTGTGTCCTTGAGCAAGTCGATTGGCCTCTCTGAACTTTGGTTCCTTGAGTTAGAAAATGGAGAGTAACGCCTACCTCCCTGGGCTGTGATGCACATTCCGAGAAGGATTGCCTGTTTCCGTCCTGCCGGCCCGGCAGTATCTTTATGCTTCTATCACCCAAGCTGGGTCGGCTGGTAGTTTCAAACTGCTGACTTTGTGGTTAGCAGCCCTCAGTGAAGAACCGGTGTGGCAATTATTAGTGCCGTAAATGGCGATTTCAAACTCACCCCCGGCTGCTCTATCCTGGACGTGCCGCCGTATGAGCATTCCCGTAGGGATGTCCAGGTGAGGCCCCCCATCTAGAAGGAGCGCTTGGAAACTAGGTGCTTCCATGGTATGCAAATGTTTGATCAAACCCCAAACCAAACTCACTGCCACTGAGTCAGTGCTGACTCAGAGCATCCCCCTGTGGGTTTCCGAGGTGGTAACTCTTGCCCGGAGTAGAAAGTCCAGTCTTTTCCCCCTTGGGGCTGCTGGTGGTTTAGAACAGCCAACTATGTGGACTGCAGCCCAACCCATCACCCCGACCCCACCAGCACGCCTACTTTACTCAGTCAGGAGGCACGTTCTCAGAAACTGTGGTGAGCCTCTAACCTTCCAGATGCAGGCGGTTGCTGTCTGTTGTCCGTGAGCTTATTCTGACCCCAGGTGTGCAGAGGAGAACCCCCACAGGGTAACTACAGCTGTGACCTTTAGGAAGCAGATTTCCAGGCCTCTGTGGGTGGGTTCAAACCACCTAGGGCTAAATTTGTTGCACCATTGTGTGAGTCTGGGTACCTTAGAGAAACAAATCCACAGAAATTCATGTATAAGAGAGAGTTTTCTATAAAGGGTAAGTACACATCAAGAAAACATCCCAACCCAGTGTTGCCCAAGCCCACAAGTCCAACATTAACCCATATGTCCAACACCAATCCACAAAGTCCTCCTCCATCTCACAAATACACACACACAATGATGACAACTGCAGGAGGAAAGCTGGATCAGTGAATGTGTAAGCATCTCAGTGCTGGCAGGGGTCTCCACACGGCTGCTTCAGTACCCAGGGCTGCATCGGGGTAGGTCTATGTGGCTTCTCCTCAGGGATGTCTTGCAGGAAGTGAGCCTTGCCAGCTGAAGCAGGGAACTGGCTAAGGCAACTGTACCCTGGTCCGACCATCAGAAAGCAAGAGACCCGAGAACTAAAAAGGTGAGGCTCACTGAGCCATTTATCTCTCTGCCCTTTAATTAACCCCACATGTGTTTATCGGCCAGGTTGGCACAATAAACTTTACTCTCTCAATCATCCAGCCATGAACCAGATGGGAAACACACACATGACACTCTTCTCCTTGCAAAGGGGAACTCCATTCAGTGCCTGCAGCGCCCATTTTCCTTTGGGTTTGAACAAGCCTTTGGTTTCCACGCCCAGAAGTTTCAGTAGCAGGCTGCTGGCCATCGTGCGTAGGGTGGCCAGACTTCAGGACAAGGAGGAAGGGAGCCTTTCAGAGTGGCCAGGAGATATCAGTCATCTCAGCTGGCTGAGCGGCGTGGCCCATGGGCAGGGGTGGCCATGCTCCCACAAAGGCCCCGAAGACCTCACGGCATTGCTTTGCTGCAGACGACTGGTGGTCACGGCAGTGGTGATGTCAGGGGCAACCTCATGGGCATGCATTGCCCATACAATTGCTCATCTCTTTCCCGGTGACCTAGCGCAAGGAGCAGTGACTAGATTGTTTTGTCTCATCGCAACCACTCTATTTTTATAATGCTTTCTGGAATATTTCCAGGCGAACCACGCCGTAGAATCCTGGGCTCCTGACAAAGGAGTGAGCCTTTTGCAGATGGGAGGCAGGCTCCTAGATGGATGGAAAACCCAGCTGAGGCCACTCAGGCACTGAGTGCCAGGGCGGGGCACGAACTGAAACCTGTCCAGGCGGTCACAGAAGAGAGGCTGGGCAGACGCAGCGCTCTCCGCATGCTTCCCGGGATCGAATGAGCAGTGGGAACAGCAGATCGAATGAAGGAGAAAGTCCTGATCCTGGTAAAGGCGCGTTTCTTCAGGATGGTGCAGACCGAGATGTGGTGGAAGGGGTGGAGTAGGGTGTGACGGAGGTGCGAGGAAAGAGAATCCCCAAACCAATCTCACTGCCACTGAGTTGATCCAGGCTTGTGGTGACCCCACAAAGGGCAGAGGAGAACTTCCCCAGAGGGCAGGACTTTTTGAAGTCAAGGCTGTCAATCCCTAAACGCAGAGGGCCTCGTCTGTCTCCTGACAGTGGATTTGAACCACTGACCTTTTGATTAGTTGCTGGATGCTTAACCCATTTCCCCACCCACCCAGCTCCCATGCATCTGGGGAAGCTCAGGTAAACGGGAGTGGGAAGAGGGCCCAGGTCAGGCAGGGGACAGTTAAGAGGCAGAGGGTCTGGGAGCTGGCGTTCTGGAAGAGGCTCTCCCGGCTTGCTCTGATTGTACTGCAACCAGTTCTTCAGGGGGAGCAAATTGGCTGCCCGAGGCTCTTCTAGTTAGCAAACTTATTTTCTGTGAGGAATTCACACAAATAATGAGACAATAGCCACCGGAGGATGCCTCACCTCTGGCCTCCCCAGGGGCTCAGTCTGATCCATAAGGCCTGGCAGGGTCCCTGCCATGAGGCAGGGCTGGCTGGGTACTCTTATGATCTCTGCCTCCCAGGCCCAGATAGCTACTCTGGGGTTTGATTTTCTCTTTGTCACTGGCATGAAAGAGGAAGATTTGGCAAATGACCTCCCTTTGTTGGAGGAGAGAGATGGAGATTGGTTTAATGTGGTGGTTCTTTGGGAGAACTCAGTCTCTAATCTCCTCTGTCAGATCTCTGAAATGCTTCCAGGTGTGTGGAGAGAGCCTCGCCTATGACGGCCGAGCTCACCTGACTTCAGAGATTCAACTTGAAGTGATGGACTGGACCCGGTGTTCGTTAATCACTGCTGCCTAAGTAATGATCACAGAGGTGGCCCATCACTCCAACACTGATTGACCATCTCAGGGCTCGTGGGGGCCAGGAGTCCAGGCACAGACTGGCTGGGCCCCTCATAAGGCTGTCCTCAAGCTGCCGGCACGGTTGGGGGGTCTCATCTGAAGGCGCAGTTGGGGAGGAATCCGCCTCTAGCCTCACGGGTGGTTGACAGGCTGTGGTTTCTCCAGGGATGTTTGACTGTGGGCCTCCTTCACTAGGTGCCGTGGGCTGGAGACCACCCTCAGTTCCTTACCACGTCACCACTCCTAACATGGCAGCTTGTCCCAGCAGAGCCAGCAGAGAGACAGTCTGCTAGCCATAGGGCAGTGGTTCTCAACCTTCCTAATGCCACGGCCCTTTAATACAGTTCCTCATATGGTGGTGAACCCCCCAATCATTTGTCTAGCCAAGGAGTAAGTCTGCTAGCAAGATGTCACAACCTCGAGCTGGTCTCAGCCGAGAAGTGACATCCTGCCATCTTTGTTGCATTCTGTGGTTGAGCATCAGGGAGCCCTGGTGACATCCTGGTTATGCACTGGGTGCTAACTGCCAGGCCAGCCGTTGGAACCCACCCGCCTCCGTGAGGGAGACAGACAAGGCTTCCTCCTTCCACTAAGAGTTAGAGCCTTAGAAACTCACAGGAGGCAGTTCGACCCTGCTTTTGGATCACTGTGAGTCGTCGTCAGCTTAAGGGCAGTTAAGCTTTTGGTGGATGAGAAGCTGTTCATTGTTGCAGCCCACCCTCAGAGGGATGGGGAGAGGATTGTGCATGCACTGGAGTGTCCCCGAGAGGAGATAGCAACGCACACCTTACAAACCCCATTTCCTGGCCAGTACAAATGGTCACAGGAGGGAGCGACATTTACCTAAGAGACAGAAAGTCAACCTTGGTTGGTGTCCTGCAGAGGGCTTAAAATATCAGACACCCTTTCACCCCGTGGTCACCTTGAGTGATCGTGATTAGATATTGCGTATGAGAGGTAGCGAGATTCAGGACCAAGTTTGAATCTTGTCCAAGAGTTGAGAGCCTCTTGTACTTTTAAGTGGCGACGAGGTGTCAAGAGTAAAGGCTGGGTTGGGGTTGATAGACGCGAGGTGAGCTCTGCTGGGTGAGGGCTATCTGGACGGGGCTCCTGACCCCTGGAAGTCAAGCTGCCCAGTAGGGTCCACGGGCAGATATGCAGGTGGGCTTTGGAGGGGACCCTGAACGGTGGGACTCAGGAAGGGTGGCCAGAGAAGCACAGTAAAGTGTTGAAAGGGCCAAGTCCCTTGACGGCTCTTCTCATAAAAGGCAGCATTAGGGAGAAAAACCTGCCCTCTTTTTCATTGTCTCTCTGTGCCCCGCATGTTGCATGTGGACTTCGTACCCTTGCTGGAAACCATGGCGCGCTGGTGTCTGCCAACCAGAAGGTCTGTTTTTCTCTTACCACCTCGGTTTGGTTGTGATTGAATTTTCCTTCTTTCAGTTTTGTATGATAAAGATGAGTGGGAAATGGAAATGTGGACGTGCTGGCCCTCCTGCTAATACATTCGCGGCAAAGATGGAGCCTGTTAGATACACAGAAAGCGCGTTGGCTGTTTAACACCCGGGTGCTACTGGCCAGATGACTGGGATGGGGGAAGGAAGTCAAACAAAAGAATGCGTCAACAAGGCTAGAAACGTTTCCTTCAACACATGGAGCTGTGGGAGACAGTGGAGGGAGGTCTGTAAAATTATGGATGGAGAATCAACATTGAAGGAGGGGGAAAAAAGCAAAACAAACTCCCTGTGACTCAAATACAGAGAAAAATCAACAGATCCATACCGTGCTTTTGATGGGAAGACAGCTTGTCCCAGGCTCTTTAATCAAGACGACAGTGTGCAGCTCGCTATTGACACATTTTCTCGGGAAAGTTGATGACACCATCAGAATCACCACCCAACTGCCAAAGGAATTTTTAAAAGCATAAATCAGAGTGTGTCCCTCCCCTCCTTCCAATCACTCCACTGGCACTGAAAATAAATAAAGACCCGGGGCCAAAACCCAGCTTCTGGGCTGTGAGATCAAGCCCTTGATCTTGGCTTTGGTCCTTCCTCCCATCACTATCGTCCGCTGTCCTTGATTGGGTCTGGTTGTTGTTGGGGGGCTTGTTGAGTCAATTTCATCTCACAGTGGCCTCTGTGACGGAGCAGAACTGTCCCCTGGGGTTCCCTGGGCTGAAATCTGTCCTAGGAGGTCTAGCCCCTGACTTTGACTTTGATCCCACCTCCCTCTGTCCTTCCCTCATCCATCATACCAATGGTGTGCAGCCTATAGTCTTGGGTGCCCTTGAGTGCATTTCAATTCATATTGACCATGGTGACAGAGTAGAACTGCCCCATGGGGTTCCCTAGGTTGTCATTAATCTCCATGGGAGCAGATGGCGGGACCAAACCACCAGCCATTTGGTTAGCAGCTGAGGGTTCAATGATTTGCCACCCATTCTTCTTGGGTTTGGCACAGTATTGCCTATTGGTCAAATCAAGCTTGCTACCGGTTTTATATGTTTGTTTGCTTTTTCAAAACATGTAGGTTTGAATGGCTGAGAAATCCAAAGAGGAGGTAATCGTCCGCAGTTCTGATTTCAGTATCTGTAAATAGAGTTGTATTGGAACCCGGCCACACTCTTTGGTTTCCAAATTGGTGATAGCTGCCTCCACACGCCAGCATCGTTGTCATGTAGTTGCAGCCGAGCCTGTGGGGTGTGCCGAGCCTAAAGCGTTCACCGTTTGGTCCTGTGCATGTCTGCTGAATCCTGTCCTAGCCACGTTCCTGCCTCGTCTCGGACGTGCCAAGCCTGTGCTTGCTCCCGGCCCTTTGCTCTCACTGTTCTCTGTTCCTGGGACGCTTTTCTTGGTCCTCAGCTCAAGCATCCCTCCTGTCCCCAGTAGCCATGTGAACTGGGATACTCCTGGCCTGTCTGGCCGATTTAGACTCACAGCCACCCTCTAGGACACCGTAGAGCTGCCCTGTGGCTTTCCGAGACTGTCAAGCTTTTTATGGGGGGGAAAGTCTCATCTTTCACTCAAGGAGCAGCACATGGTTTCTTACTGCTGCCTTGCTGTTCGCAGCCTGACTCATGACCTGCGAGGCCCCAGGCTCCACAAACGTGCCTAGGTTGAAATGTTGATAGCCTCACCTGCCTCAACGTATTGCTCTCCTTCTTAGTTTTATTTCCCTCCCATTCATGCTAGCTAAGAGGTGGGAGCAATCTTACCTGTCTCGCTCCCCCTCTGGGAGTGCCCTACACACTTGCCGCTCCAGACAGGTTTGCTGATGGACTGCTCATCTGTTTCAGGTTTGATCCTCTGCCACAGCTGCACTGGCACACCCCTCTCCCGACAATGGACTTGTGCCCCCTTCCCGCCAAGTGCCACTTTCAGTCAGCTGAGATCATGGGAACTTAAGGCAGGACACTGCAAAAGGAAATGTACTGTTTGTCACTTAATTTATTTTTTAACATGTTAAGCAATCCTGCGTAGTCAACATTGACACCGTAATTAACTTTCCATAATATTTTATAGCTCTTCCCACAGCTTCCCCCTCTTCCCACCCCACACCCCACCCCGCATCCTTGATAACATGTAAGGGTCTGTGCTTTCTCCATTTCTAACATCGAGTTTGCAACGCATTTTTTAGGAACATAGCTCGTCAAAGAGGGGTACTTTCGGGTTAAGGATTGGACCTTGAAGCCAACCCACCAGCCGCTCCGTGAGGGAAAGGCAGGCTGCCTGCTCCCGTGAGATTTCCAGCCTTGGGTCCTTACGACTTAGATTTGCCTTGATGGCGGTGGGGAGGCCTTTGTCGATGCCTTTTCTTCTGTTTTCTTCCCCCCCCCCCCCACACACACAAGGTCACTCATGTCAGATAGATGTGCTACTGGTGGACATATGATGTGAGCGACTTTTCCCATAACGATCCCTAGTCCAATTCGTGAGCCACAGAACTTCCCACATAACATGTAAGAACCCAGCAAATTTCCTTCCACATGTGGTCCTTTACTGCCTGGTGCTAGCCCACGTGGACGCTTTCATGGAACCAAAAGCCAAACCAAACCCCCTCCAATTGAGTTGATTCCAACTCCAGGCGGCCTCACAGGACAGAGGTCAAAGGCAGTCCAGCCTTATGGACGCAGAGGACCGCAGTGTGACTGGCTTCTGGCAGCATGTACACGGCCGAGTGGAATGTTCCAAAGCCGGCCCGCAGCCCCTGTCAGTGTGGAGGCTCAGAAACTGCGGGAAGCCCGCAGACGGTCTCATGGCAAGCCCTCGCAGTGGCTGCAGCAGTTTCTGGCAGGGCATCTTTGCTGCAATCAGAGAGAGTTCTCTGCTCTCTTCCCACCAGGCCCCCAGCCCGCCAGGGTGTGCACAATTCCTTTTAGGGTCATCCCCTGGGGAAGGAGACACAGGAGGATCATTCTGCTTCTAGGGAGCTTTCATGTGGTTTGGGGGGACAGATGGGCTTGCTGGCAGTGGACACAAAGGGTTTGGAGGCATCAGATGCCATTGCAAGGGCCAGTCTGGATGGATCCGGCTACTGGCGGCCAGTGCTGCTTGGTTATGGGGTAGTGAACCAGGGGAGGAGATAGGAACTGAGCCAGTGCCCAGTGGGGCAATGGCCGGCCAAGCTGAGCTGGTATGGATGGAACCCTGAGAGGCTGAGCTGGTGTGGTGTGGCAGGAGCCGGATGCAGAGGCAGTCCCAGTCCGGATCCCAGAGGCTGCAGCGGGCTGCCCTCAGAAGCTGCATTGATGGCCATTCTCAGAGTCACTGCCCATGGAGCCCGCTGCCTCTGGGGAGGCCGTGTGCATTTTTCAGGGATCACTGGCTATTTCGGGACACTGCTAGTTGTGTGCTTCAGTGCTTCGGGTCGCGATGGTGCAGGGCAGCTTTTTGCCTCTGGTCCTGTGCTGGTGGTAGTGTTGTCAGCAGAACAAGGGCTTGGAGTCAGACTGGCTCCCACTTCAAGATTGACAAGCCTGGGCAAATTCCCTAGCCAAGTTCTGCCTCAGCTGCCTCAGCTGTGAAAGGGGACTCATTCTCAAACCTGCCTCAGAGGTTTGCTATGAGGATTAATAAAATCTCTCCCCATCCCTTGGGTCTTTCTGCCTATCTCTGTCTGTCTGTCTATCAACCCATCTATCTACCACCATCCAGTTGATTCCACGCACAGTGATGGTGTTGACATGATAGAACTGCCTCATAGGATTTCCTAGGCTGACATCTCACCGGGAGTGATCACCGGGTCTTTTCTCCTGCAGAGCCACTGGTGAGTTTCAACTGCGGACCTTTCAGTTAGCCATTGAGTAGTTAACCACAGCGCCCTTAGGGCTCATTAACCACATGTCAGCAATGCAAACCCACCAGCCACTTCATGGGAGAAAAATGAGGCTGTCGCTCCATAAAGGTTTACAGTCTCGGAAAGCTGATATAGAATTGCTGTAAGTCAGCCTGGTCTCGACTGCAGTCTGCTTAATTGTGTGTGTGTATATATACATAAACCCAGATGCATATATGCCCCAACATATGCACACATATCCAAATATATATACCAAGGATATATATGTATGTATGTATGAATATATGTATGCATATATATACACACACAGACACACAAATAGATGTATGATAGAGCATATGTATCAAGAAGACTGAAGAAGAATTAATGTGGCTGAATGACGGTGCTGGCAGCAATATCGAAAGCGCCCTGGACTGCCAAGAGAACACATCTGTCTTGGATGGAGGCAGTACAGCCAGGATGCTCCTTAGAAGCACGGGGTGGGGGGGGGTGACAGGGCTTCATCACGCTTTGGCCGAGTCATCAGGTGGCCATCCCTGGGAAAGTGCATGGTGCTTGGTCAGGTGGAGGGGCAGTGACAAAGAGGAAGGCTGTCCTCAAGGTGGAGTGACATAATGGGTGCAGCAAGAGACTCAAGCACAGGGACACTTGTGAGGACCGTGCAGGGCTGGAGTCAGTGTGTGTTGGGCTGACTGGAGGACACCCAACCACAACAGCGCAGTGTCTGTTTGATATTTGATATGTGTGATACTCATGTACCCCTGCTTGACACAAATCTCATTGCCTGATGGCACAAAGGGTCAATTACTGGGCGAACAACTGAAAGATTGGCAGTTCACATCCGACCAGAGGCATAGGCATGGAAGGGAAGCCTGGTACCTGCTGTCAAAAGGCCCCAGACCTTGGAAACCCGATGGAGCAGTTCTGCTCTGCACACGTGGGGTTTCCCTGAGGTGGAGTGGCCTTGGGGACAGCGAATGACAAGGAAGTCTACCTATCCCACAGGAAGCACTCATTCAACACTAGCTAGTATTTTATGATTTTAAAAAGGATACCAGAAAGATGTTCACATAGGCATTATTGACTCATCTCTTCTCGGCCTTTTGGCTAAGATCAAGTGTAGTGACTCTAGGTAGGTGTCTGGTCATTATTGCTATTTCTATTTTTTAACTTGTTGCTCTCCCAATCCATCCAGTACTCTTTTGGGAATGGGTAATGCTGGCCATCCTGTGTTGGCCGTGGAATACAATAGAGAACTAAGGAGAAGTCTCAGAATGTGCTCTTGTTTTCTTGAAGAGCCCCCCCCCCCCTCCCACCCCCGGCATGAAAATGTGCACCATGCTTGTTTCATCACACCTCCCTGCTTCCTGCCCTTCACGTTCAAATGCAGGCACCACCATGTGAGCACAGTGATGTTGCACTAACAATCCCCCATGCCTTCGTCAATAAGGAACATCTGTGTGGTAGTTCTGACCCATAAAGCCCAGCTATGGTCTCGAATGTGGCTCTAGTCCCAAGTAGGTCATTGCGCTGGAGCCACGATCCGAAGACCCTCCTGGGGCCCTCTGCTCTGCTCACTGAAGCCTGTGCCAGCCTGCCCAGATGGGAACGGGCAGTGCCCCACATGGCAGTTAGCAAAAATTAGTTTCCTGAGGGTTCATTTGCCCATCAGTGCAAAAATGCAGTTGTCTTTTTTGCAGGAGAACTAGGATAAAGGCAGCTGCCGTCAGAAGCAGTCAGCTTTCAGTTGTGTGCATGGGCTTAGAAGCTTTCTGGCTGGCGGGGCAAGCTCTAAATCCCAGCTTGGTTCGGACACTCAGTGCATGCGTGTTGCACATGTCGACCTCTTTGGTTTGGTGTCTAGGAGATGCTGAATCAAATCTGCAGCCCAGTCAATGACTGAGGGATCTTATTTTCTTCCACGCATTTTGATTTTCTTACTTTTATTCTCAAGGCTCCCTGGTGGTACACTGAGTTACACGGTGGGCGGCCAACTGCAAGATTGGCAGCTCGAAACCACCAGCTGCTCCATGGGAGAAAGAGGAGGCTTTCTACCCCTTTAGAGATTTACAGTCTTGGAAACCCCCAGGGGCAGCTCTCTTCTGTCCTCTTGGTCTGCAGTACGTTGGAACGGACTTGATAGCAGCGAGGTTTCGGTTTTTGCTTATATTAAAGTGGTATGGCGTGTCTGTTCACAGGCTCACCCGCCATCTTTAATGAGTGAGTCATGGTAGCATTCAGCCCATTACCCTTCATGTCCAAGGAGCCCTGGTGGCACAGTAGGTTAAGCATTGGGTTGTGAACGAGAAGGTCAGCAGTTCAAACCCACCAGCCGCTCCTCAGGAGAAAGACAAGGCAATCTGCTTTCATGATAGTTTTCAAGTCTCAGAAGTCCCATGGAGCAGTTTTCTGTCCTCTTGGGCCCCCTGGGAGTTGCAACCAACTGATGTCAGAGACCCTTTCCTCTTTTATGCTATTCGCCAGGTTCTTAAAGTCTGCAGATTTATTTGCATGTGTGGCTTGAAAATAACAACAGAACAAAATCAGACTTGGTGTTCACCGAGGGCTTGTTCCATGTTCTATGCACAGAGTACACAGGGGATGGTGAACTTTTTAAGCAGCCATTGACAGTTAAATGCAAGAACAATCTGTGTTAGTCTGGGTGCATTAGAGAAACAAATCCACAGAGACTCGTATGTATAAGAGAGAGTTTTATATAAAGGTTAAGTGCGCATCAAGAAAACATCCCAACCCAGTGCTGCCCAAGCTCGAGTCCAACATTAACCCATTAGCCCACATGTCCAACACCAATCCACAAAGTCCTCCTCCATCTCACAAACACACACACAATGATGCCGACTGCAGGAGGGAAGCCTAGTCCATGAATATGTAAACATCTCAGCACTGGCAGGGGTCTCCACACGTCTGCTCCAGCACCCAGGGCTGCATCAGGGTAGGTCTATGTGGCTTCTGCCCAGGGATGTCTTACAGGAAGTGAGCCTTGCCAGCTAAAGCAGGGAACTGGCTAAGGCAGCTGCACCCTGGTCTGATCATCACAAAGCAAGAGACCCGAGAAGTAGAAAAGAGGGGCTCAACAAACCATTTCTCTTTCTGCCCTTCAATTAACCCCACATGTGATTATCAGCTAAGTTGGCACAATAAACCTCATGAGCATGTCTGATTTTCCAATAAAACTTTATTTACAACAGTAAGGCATCTGACCCACAGTACGTGAGTAGGATAACATTTGTATCATGGTACATGTAGAAAAGTCACCAATCCCTGCCCACCAGGATGAATTTTCATTGCAAGGTGATGCTACAGGAAGCCACCACTTCACCCCAAAGTAAAATAAGACCCTTCACCCCAAAGTAAAATAAGACTCTGTGACTTTAAAGTTTCCACATGAAGGTGTGACCTTCTTTTCTCACCATAGGTGACCACTGTTCTGGCTGCTAAACATGGTACCAAAATGTTGTGGTGCATTACATTATGTGTCTGAAAACACTAGATTAAAATGAAATTGTTTTTGTGGAGCAAACTTAAATGTGTGGGTAGAATTGGGCTCACACCCAACTGGCTTTATCACCACAATTAAAGTACAGATAAGCCCTTAGAATTTTGGTGCTTAGTGATGTTATGGGTGACATATTGGGCTGCTACCTCAAGATCAACAGTTCAAAACCCTTAGCTGCTCCTCGGGAGACATAGGAGGCTTTCTAGCCCTATTAAGAATTACGGTCTTGGAAACACACTGGGGGAGTTCTTACCTGTCCTACAAGGTCACTGGGTTGCAATTGACTTGATGGCAGTGAGTGAGTTGGAGTCCGTTATGACAAAAGAATTAATACTATGACTGTTATGGATGGAATTGTGTCTCCCCACCACCCTCCCCCGCAAAATGTGTTTTACAGGCTAACCTCCATGCCTATGGCTGTCACCCTAGTTGGGAATGGGCTGTCTCTGCCTTGTGAATGAGGCAGGGTTAATGGAGGGCATATTTTGAGTCAATTTCTTTAGAGGTATCAAAGAAATTAAACAAGTAAGCCAAGCCAAGATGGGATAAGATGGCTGCGGAGACGCTCGGAAGAGGGCCAACGAACCAGGAAGCAGAGCCGGAGAGACCGCCCTTCCTCCTGAGCAGAGAGAGAGAGAGAGAGAGAGAGAGAGAGAGAGAGAGAGAGAGAGAGAGAGAGAGAGAGAGAGAGAGAGACAGACACTTCCCCAGAGGCAGCCTCCTAAGCCGAGAGAAAGTGGTGGTTTGCTTGTTGAAGCCACTGGATAATCAAAACAGCGGCCACCTTCTGGAGGCTCTTCATGCACAAACCTCCTGATCTCGTTTCCTCTCCCCCGGAAGGCCACCTCCAGGCTCAGGGCACTGCTCTTTGGGACCGCAGTGACCGATCTAAAAGGAGTGTCGTTGCCTTATTTGCGTGTCAGTCACCAAGCCTGGTCAGCACCATGCGTGGGCCACTCTTTTCTGCCTTCTGCAGGCAGAGGCAGGGCTCCATGAGGCCTCTGTGGGCGTCTGCTTTCCCAGACCGCCAGACAAATAGCCCTTGTGAGGGTTTCCTGGCACGGAGACCTCGCAGCTTGTTTGTATTCATTCTGATGGCTCCTTGCTCACACATGAGCACTTGTCTCCCAGGCCCAACTCCAGCCCTGCTCTACCGGCTGGTGGCTGCACCGGGCAGGCCTGCATCCTGCGGGGGCCCCTTCAAGATTGGCCTGCCTTTGTGTGCGTGCGTGTGTGTGTGTGTGTGTGTGTGTGTGTGTGTGTGTGTTTGTAGGGGGAAGGGTCGTGGACTAGTTCCTTTTGGGAGTCTCTTGTCGGTGTTTCTGTGAGCGGCCCCACCATGTGCACGAGACAATGCTGATGTCACTGGGTCAGGACAGACTTTGCGCCTTAACAGATGTGGTTGTTTGCAGAGAGGAAGCTTGGATGTGGTGGGTACAAGAAATAGCGGCCACAGGAGTTAAACATACCTTTAGGGACATGAATCACAGGCCCTGCGCTCAAAAGCACCTCTGCTTCCTCCACCTGGGAAGGGATATTTAGAGAGGTAATTTTAGATGCTGGAAAGTATGTTATAGGGAAGGAAGATTCTGCAGCTGGGGCACAAGGCCATGGAACAGCTGGGGCACAAGTGCTGGAAGGGCCCCCGAGGCCTCCCGGAAAGCAAGGGAGCTTGTCCCTTTATGTGACAAGGTTGGAATGGGGACAAAGAGGTAGAAAGGCAACTGAAACGCTGTGGGCCCAGAGCTCTTGCAAACATGATTTGGGGAAGCCCTCAGGTCAGCCCTGAGAGGCAGGCATTCACTCCCCACTGCCACCCCATCGTATGGAGGGATGGGTGGATCATGGCCGTGTCAGCAGGGGGAACCGTATTCATGATCGTGCTAGGACTCAAAACCCACCCCCGCTGAGTCCATTCTGACCCGTGGGACCCCTGGAGGACAAAGTAGAACTTGAACCTCCATGCTTGAGGGTCCCATCCTCTCTGGAACCCTCGATTTCTTTATTGTGTCAACGGGGCCACACCCGCACAAGGGCTGCCCTACATGGAATCATTCTGAGTTCAAGAAAGTACAGACCATACACAGACATGAGCAACATGCATGATGGGGAGGGTTTTCCCAACCCAGGATTATGCCAAGGATTACGGGTTGCCGGAAGGTGGAACAGACAATGAAGGACCTCTCCCTAGAACCACGCTCTTCAGACATTTAGCCACCTCAGCGGTGAGAAAATAACTGTCTGTTCTTCATCTCTCCCCCCTTGTGATGTTTCTGTTATAGCAGCTCTAGGAGACTAACACAACCACCTTGTCTGAATTGCACTCCCATTTTTTTTTTTTGAGGACATAGGCTGAGCAGATGTATCTATTTTTAAGCCTATTTATTTTTAAAACATTTTATTGGGAGCTCTTATATATATCATAACATTCCAGCGATGACATAAAACAATATTGTACAATTGCTACCACAGTCGGTTTCAAAACATTTTCTTTTTTTTTACATGGATGGCATATAATTTAAAAAATACCATTAAACAATGTATTATTTAAGGTTAAGTATAATATGAGGGCATATTTTAAAGTATAGAAAAAATGAATTAAAATATAATGGCATCTTCCCACTTTCCCCCCTTCTTTTTTTTAAAAATCATTTTATTAGGGACTCATACACCACCCATCTCGATCCATACATACATCAATTGTGTAAAGCACATTTGTACATCCGTTGCCCTCATCATTCTCAAAATTTTTGCTCTCCACCCAAGCCCCTGGAATCAGGTCTTCATTTTATCCCCTCCCTCCCCACTCCCCCTCCCTCATGAACCCCTGATAATTTATAAATTATTATTTTGGCATATCTTGCTCTGTTCCACGTCTCCCTTCCCCCACTTTTCTGTTGTATGTCCCCCAGGGAGGAGGTCACATGTAGATCCTTGAAATAGGTTCCCCCTTTCCAACCCACCCTCCCTATACCCTCCCAGTATCGCCACTCACTCCACTGGTCCTGAGGGGATCATCCACCCTTGCTTCCCTGTGTTTCCAGTTCTCATCTGTACCAGTGTACCTCCTCTGGTCTAGTAAGGCTTGCAAGGTAGGATTTGGATCATGACAGTGGGAGGGGGGAAAGGAAGCATTTAGGAATTAGAGGAAAGTTGTATTTTTGATCGTTGCTACATTGCACCCTGTCTTGTCTCCTCCCCAAGATCCTTCTGTAAGGGGATGTCCAGTGGCCTACAAATGGGTTTTGGGTCTCCACTCCCACTCCCCCGCTCATTCACTATGGTAAGATTTTTGTTCTGATGATGCCTGATCCCTGATCCCTTGACACCTTGTGATCGCACAGGCTGATGTGCTTCTTCCATGTGGGCTTTGTTGCTTCTGAGCTAGATGACTGCTTGATTACCTTCAAGCCTTTAAGACCCAGACGCTATATCTTTTGATAGCCGGGCACCATCAACCTTCTTCACCACATTTGCTTATGCACCCATTTGTCTTCAGCGATCATATCAGGGAGGTGAGCACAAAATGATATGATTTTTTTGTTCTTTGATGCCTGATAACTGATCCCTTCAGCACCTCTTGGCCACACAGGCTGGTGTGCTTCTTCCATGTGGGCTTTATTGCTTCTGTGCCAGATGGCCACTTGTTTACCTTCAAGTCTTTAAGACTCCAGATTTTAAGCCTATTTTTTCAAGTCATTAATTAACATGTCACCCCTGTGAGGTCTGGGGAGAAGCAAAGTTTAATAAGATGACCTGAAAGTTCTGCAGTCTAGAATAAGAGGCAGGTGAGACACCATCACAACGCAGGGTGGCGAGGCATCGAATTCAGGGATGCTGCAGGTGCAGAAGTGGCACAGAAGAGACAGGAGCCTCTCTGCTGGGTCAGGGGAGCTGGGTGTTGCAGTAGGAACAGGAGTCATTGTGAGGGACAAGGGGATTCAAAGCCTAGGACTCCAAACCACGGTATAGGAGTGAGTTGGCCTGGCAGGTTGTGGGAGATCTCTGTGAGCAGGTGAAGCTGGTGAGGCCATTGGGGGGTGGAGGGGAGCTGTGATGGAGAAAGTGGTAGAAATGGCTGTTGGGCCTGTTTACTCAAGACCCTCCCTACTACTGGGGCATGCCTGGCTTGGAGGTCTGAGGGCAGTGGGGAGTCACTGGCAGGCTATTCGCTAGAGAAGAACTCAGGTGGCACAGGGATTAAGCACGAGGCTGCTGATGGGAAGATGGGTGGTTCCACCCTCCCAGCTGCTCTGCTGGTGCCACCTGGCCTTCTCCTCCCATAGAGGTGGGAGCCCAGCCGTTCTGCTCTGTACATGGGGTTCACCATGGTCCAAGCTAACTTGAAGGCCCCCAACAACAAGAAGCAGGCAGGGGTGACATGCTTGAACTTACTTTTGTAGAAGCGTTAGTCTCATGGCTGGGGCAGGGATGAAAGGGGAAAGACAGGAGCAGGATGCTGGATACAAGTGAGGGGAGGGGCTGGTGCAGTTCAGACTGAAGACGGTCCGTTTGCCTTCAGAGTCGGCCTGGGTGTGTCTGCACATGTCGTGATCATTATTGAGGGTATGGATCTGCCGTTATTTCGTGAGTGAGCAGGGGCCAAGATTAAAGCGAAATTGTAGGGTCCTTCATGTAGGCCACGGGCAAGGTGGTGGGGGCCTTTTGCTTGGTGCCCACCCTGCAAGAGTTCCCACCCTTTTCCTCTTTCCAGGAAAGGTGCTCACTCTCAGTGCCCTGGACCAACTTTCTTGGCAGATTGGAGCCCATTGAGGTTCATCTAGTTCTCCTGGCTGCGGTGGGTAGCTCACACTTGGGTTCGTGAACCAATCAGCTCACGCTTTCCTCAAGCTGGAGTTGGTTGATTCAACGTCACGTGGCCCTATGTGGGTTCCCGAGGAGGTCAAAAGACAGCTACTTCCCTTTCTCCTTCTGGATGGGATTTGTGAATGTGGAGTTTGGAATAGCAGCGTCCATTTGAGCATCGTTCCAGGAGGTCAGCCTGTGGAAGGTACAACAAGCAACCAGACTATTTTTGAAAAGTTTTATTGGCATGGAATCACATGTCATACAATTCAGTGGTTCTGTCATATTAAGAAGACTTGTGAAATCGTTGCCATCATCACATTTAGAGAAGTTTCTTCTTTCTTGTACCCATTGTTATTGTCTGCCCGTTTCCTCCCACCCTCCTCTGCCGTGCCCCTAGGTAAATATTCCTCTGGTTACTGCCTCTCTACATGGACCTATTCTGAGTTTCACGACAGAAAGACATCCAAAACACAAATAGGAAGCAAACAAAACACTCCAACAGCAACGTCAAAGCAAAATAGAGCAAAACCTCAATGGAAAAGAAAGCAGAACCGATTAAATCCTGGAACAAATGTAAAATGGGTCAAAAGGGAGATCGGATGATAGAGGTGTCACATCTTAACCTAACTGCACCTTCCGTCGTTCACTTCATAATGCTCTCTGTTTGATGACAAGGTTATTCAGATCCCGGGATGCTGTCAGAGGAGAGTCACTGACGCATCATCCACGTGGGGACCCTGCAGATGGATTTTGGGCTTCCACCGTCATCCATCGATTTCTGTAAACCTGGTGTTCAGAATTTAAGCTGAAACACCATGCCCTCTTTGGGATCTGGATTTTATTATTTATAATCCTAGGATCAGACTACTTTCAGTGATCTCTTCATGAAGGCAACTATCTAGTATGGTTATGTCATAGGAACAAATTGTTCTAAGATTAGGGTTATGATTAATTTTGAGCTTGAAATCCATATATATATATATATATATATATATATATATATATATATATATATATATATATCTGGATCCATTTAGAGACATTTTTATTTTATTGGAGAACATTATAAATAATCTTATGGGACATAAGATCATTCTATGATAATATCATTAATTTAGCCAACGATACATAATTTAAAACACTGTTGAGAACAGGAGATTATTAAATGTATAGGACAGCTTTTTAACTCACACTCCATGAATTGTTGACTAATACAGATGGAAACTTTAAGTGGCTGGGCACTATTTATACAGATAGTAAGAGTTGAAAATAGATAAAATCTTCTAATAACACTCACTTACCCACACCTGCTAGACTAACACATGTCATAAGAAAGCAAGGACAACATTAAAATAGTAAGTATGTGGCAGTCCTGAGCCACCATTCATTGGGCACCTTCAAAGCAAGAGATTGGAACCAAAGTCCAATGACCACCAGTTCCATAACCTCGAGGCCGAGGTCATCTGTTTCTTCACACCCAAGGGAATTTCAGCCTGAAGTCCAAGGGAGTATTTCAGTGTCTTGAATTGTTGACTACACGTTTAAGGTAAAGTCCAGTTTGCTTAGTGGGATTTCCAAATGGGTTGTGCCCTATAAAGCATTTGTGCATGTCTGAAGCACAGAGTCTACGTCCCAGCTGTCTATAACACTTGGCCTGGGTCACCAAAGGCTGGACAGAAAACAGATCCAAAATGTTCCATTAGGAACGTAATACGGAGCGTATTCTTCCCCTGGGGTCTACGTAATTGAGACGAAGTGGTTTTCCCAGCGGCACCAGCAGAAATGTAATCACCATCTCCATTACAGAAATGTCCTCCCAATCCCTTGATTTGAATTTCCAGGAAGGTTTCCTAGTCACGCTTGTAGAAATGTCTGTTGATTTGGGATGACCTTAGCACAATATTGTATGGCAGAGACTCAGTGGTTTTCACCCTCCTCCCCCATCATGAGAAACTGATCCTAGTGGAGGCGAGGCCACCTCTCTCAATGCGATTTTTAAGATGTACAAATAATGGGTGATCTATGGTTTGTGGGCACTACCCAAGCACACTACCTCATGGTTTTGAAGATCGAATTAGAAGACTGCATGTCCTGAGAACAGAAAGCCTGCCTTTGTTTTGTTATTTGTCCTTATAGTAGTTGACTCATGCAGTATTTGTCCTTTTGTGTTGGACTAACTACTCAGCATAATGGTCTCCAGGTCCAGCCATGTCATGAAGTGTTTTGTGGTTTCTGCACTGTTTTTCAGGGATGCATTGTATTACTTTGTATGTAGGTACCAGAGTTTCTTTGTCTGTTTTTCTACTAATGGCCATTTGGGCTGTTTCCAGCTTCTACCTATTTTGAACTGAGATGCAGTGAAAATGGACAAGCTTGCTTATGTTCATGTTCTATCCCTTACTACTTTGGGGTGTATGCCCAGTAGAGGTATTGCTGGGTCACATGGTATTCTGTTTCCAGTTGATTTAGGTAGTGCCTTATAGTTTTCTACAATGGTTGTATATGTTCACAAGTTCACCAGCAGTATATATAAGTTCCAATCTCTCCACACTCTCTACAGCATTTGTTGCTGTTATTCTTTTTTTTTAATTGACTATAGTTGTGGATTTAAGATGCTATCTCATCATTGTTTTGATGTGCATCTCCCTGATGGCTAGGGAGCTGAGAATTTCTCATGTGTTTGTTAGCCATTCAAGACATACCCCGTGGATTGTCTATTCATGTCCTTTGCCCACCTTTTAATTGTATTATTTGTTTTTTTCTTATTAAAGTGATTCAGAGTTATTTAGATTTTAGTAATTAGTCCCTCATCTGCTGTGTCATTGCTAATGGTCTTTTTTCTTCTTCAATCTGTGGGTTCTTGTTTCATTCTTTTGATTAGTGCGTTTTCTTTTTAGTAGGTCCCAGTCACCTATTTTATCTTCCACAGTGTGTGCTTTCTTTATTATATTTGGTTTCTATATGCCTTTCAATAGGGCCCTTAAGTTTGTCCCAATTTTCTCATTGCTTATCTGCCTAGCTCTGGTGTTTACATTTAGGTTGCAAATCCATCTTGAGTCTGTTTTTGTGCATGGGGTGAAGTATGGGTTGTGTTTCATTCTTTTGCAGATGTAGATCCAAATTTCCCAGCACCATTTGTTGAAGAGAGTGTCCGTTTTCCCTTTACTTAATGTTTTCTGGTTCTTTGTTTAATGTCAGTTGCCTGTAGGTGGTGGTTGTCATTTGTTTGTTTTCAGTCTATCCCATTGGTCTGGATATCTATCACTGTGTGAGCACCAGGCTCTTTTGACGACTGGGGCTATGTAATAGGTTTGAGATTGAGTAGTTTGAAGCTTCCTACTTTGTTCTTCTCTTTTTGAGCAGTCCTTGGCTTATTCTGGTCTCTGCTATCTCCATTTCAAGTTGGTAATTAGTTTTTCCATCTCTTTTCAGAATCAAGTTGGTGTTTGGATAGGAATTGTGTTGTATTTATAGACTGCCAAGGTAGCATTGACAAGTTCACAATATTAAGTCATTCTATCCATGAACATGGAATATTCTTCAATTTGCGTAGGTCTTCCATGGGGTCTTGTAATAATGTTCTCTAGTTTTTTTTGTACAGGTTTTTTGTTTCTTTGGCTAGATTTCTTCCTAGGTATTTAATCTTCTGTGTGACTATTGCAAATAGTATTGTTTTCTTTTACAAAAAATATTGAGTTATACTACCTACAGTAAAGCATACTAATCCCATGAAATGCAGTAATCCTAAGAAGGAGTCGTTGGGTGAAGCAAATGGTTAACTGCTTAACTCTTAACCCAAAGGATGGCAGTTCAAGTCATGCCGAGGAGCCCTGGAAGAATGGCCTGGTGTCCTGCTTTTGAAAGTCGACAGCCTCGAAAACCTTATTCTCTACTTGCCAGAGCATTAGGATCGGTTCTATGGCAACTGGTTAGGATTTAAAAAAAATTAGTTTTATTGCTCTATCATACAATTTGATTGTTCAATAATATTAAAAAGAGTTGTGAAGTCATCAACATGATCAGTTTTAGAACATTTTCTTCTTTCTTGTACTTATTGACTCCACCCCCCCAGCCCCACCTGCCATGCCCCTAGTTAATTATTAATCCAGTTACAGTAGCTAAACATTTACCTATCTGGGAGTTCATATACAGAAAAACATATATAGGAGGCAAATGAAAAAGAAAAACAACAAAAGCAACAACAACGACAAAAACAGCAAAACTCCAATAGTAAAGAAAGCAGAAAATATTAAAAACCAAAACAACTTAAAAGGCATATCAAATGATAAAGTGTAACATTTTAACCCAACTACATCTGCTATTACAACTTTGAAACGCTCTCTGACTGATGGCAAGGTATTCACATCCCTGAACTAGGATCAGAGGGGATTCAGCAGAGGCTTCATCCAGGTAAGGTCCTGGAAAATGAGGCTTCCACTGTCACCCATATTATTCTGAAAACTGGGTGTTCAGAAGCTCTGATATCATTCCCTCTTTCAGATTTGGATTTTATTATTTACATTCCTTGGATCACAAAGACTGATGTGCTGCTTCTGTGTGGACTTAGCTGACACCTCACTTAGTTGGCTGCTTGTTCGAAGACCTCAGATATGATTCTTTCTGATAGCTGGACACCATCGGGTTTCTTCGGCACACTTTGCTATAGCACCCATTTCTTCACTGAGCTCTTTATGAGAGCGAGCCTCAAGCAGGGCCATGTCATAAGTACTAATGGTTTTTAGATTGGGGCTAGAATTACGTGAGGGCCCTACCCCATCCATCTATCTATGGTTGTATCTGTCTCTGATTCATTTTAAGACTTCGTTATTACTTTATGATAGAGAAGATTATCAATCATCCCATGGGGCATAAAGGGATTCAATTGATCGTGTAATTAACTTGGCTCCAGACTGGGGTATGGTTGGAGGGGTGTCTCTCTCTGTGTGTCTTTTGCATCTGCACCAACGTTTCTTCTGTTTGGACATGTCTGATGCCAACTGACTTCCCCCATGGGCTTTAGGTGCCACTGCCTGCTTGCCCCTGGGTAAAGTCCTTTTGTGTCAGAACAGTGAGCGTGTCTGGACGTAAAGAGTTGTGAGCCTTTGTCAACAGCATGGGAAAGAGTATGGAAGTGGCTGTGGAGTAAGCTCACCCTCAACCCCACGTACAAGAGTGAAACGTCGCCCAGCCCCGTGCTATCGTCACAGTTACTGGTGTGCTTCAGTGCCATATGGCCCCTGTGCATTTTGAGTGATTTCCGACCATGGGACGCTGGATTTGACCGGATTTGGCTGTGATCTATTGGGCATCTCATTGGTTTATTTTTGGGAGTAGACGAGCAGGCCTTCCTTCTTAGCCTGCCGCAGTGCGGCATCTCTGCAGACACCTATGGATGACCCTGGGTGTGTTCGAAGGTGGAGGGGTCGGGCTTCCAGTATGACAGCAGCACTCATGTCACCACAGTGTGACTCAGAGAGTAGATCAAACCTGGCGGAAGGGTAAAAATGAGGAAGCAAGTGAGTGGGGGTGGGGTGGGTGGGTGGGAAATCAGGGAAATGTTTAAGTAATACAATCTCCATTTCAGGTTCTGGAATTGAATGCCAAGTGCAGAATGTTAAATGGGACATTTCCAGAGCTTGGGAGAAGTTTGATATATAGTATGTAATTAAGAGGCTGAGGAGAGTGCCATTTTTTATCTCCTATACTTGTCACCGGTGCAGATTTGATTTCAAATATGATTTCTGAGGTTACAAGGGTAATTAATTGTATGGTCTCTTCCAGGAAATATCATTCACCTGAGTAGCATCTTCCAAATAGACAGATGCAGAGGAAGAGTGAGTGAAGGACCATAGAGACACCACAGTTTCAGTCACTTTGTAAATATTGATTAGGTAATACTATGTGCCTCACTCCTTGATGGACATGGCAGAGCACTGGGGATTCTTGCCTAGTCCAGGAGGGATTAAAAAATAACCTGAACTCCCCTTGAGTCAAATTCTGACCCCTAGGGACCCTACAGATAGAGTAGAGCTTCCCTTTGTGGGTGTCTGAGGCTGTAAATGTTTATGGGAGCTGAAAGCCTCATCTTTCTCTCCTAGTGCAGCTGGTGGATTCAAACTGCTGACCCAGTGATTTGAAGCCCAGTACATCACCCACTAGGATACCAGGGCTGCAGGGATTCAATGAGGAAAGCCTTTAGGCCAAGGTGCACTTGAGGCTGGCACAATCACTTTGGGACCGGGGGGCAGTGTTTCATTCAGTTATGGGTATACAAGGTCACCGAGAGTTGGAGATGATTGATAGCCACCGTGGAGGGGCAGTTCAAAACCACCAGCCCATCCTCAGGCATGTCTACTCCCAGAAACAGTTTAATGGCTTGGAAACTCACGGGGGGCAGTTATACTTTGTCCTTACAGCACTTTTAGGAGTTGGAATGGACTTGAAGGCTATGAATTTAGTCTTTAGGGTGGGTGGGAGTGGGGGTGGGGCAACAACAACTGTGGGACAGATCTGGGGGTCTTAGAGCAGCACAAAGTATATGAGCCCCTTCACTGAAGTGAGATTAATTTTTCTGTTTTGTTTTCCTTTCTAGTTAAAGATTATTTTAAATTGAGCCATATAGGCCTATCTTAGAAAACAAAGATACGAGAGAAAATCAGATAGAAGCAATGATGAGATTAAGATCAAGAGCCAGCTGACTAAATATTTCAGTATACTGTATTCCCCTTGCAATCATTTTTTCTTGGCTCATTCCTAACATGTCATTGAAAAGTGAATGTACTTAGTCTTTGAACCTTGGGCTACATGAGAGGAAGCGAAGGAGAGAGCGAGAGCGAGAGCGAGCGAGAGCGAGCGAGAGAGCGAGAGAGCGAGAGCGAGAGAGAGAGAGAGAGAGAGAGAGAGAGAGAAACACAGGTGTTTCTTGAGTAGTTTCCGGTATTTGGCTCAACAATTGTCTCCATGATGAGGAATGAATCCAGGATGAAGTTACTTATTTAGAGCTTCTTCCGGATTCATTGATAAAAACAAGCACCCGCTCGTTCATGCGTCGGCTGGCTAGAGACGTGACTGGTTTCTTTGGGGGCATTCGCTGCGGTCATCATGGCTTCAGTTGGGAGTTGGCTCTCACGGTCTCACTGGCACCTTCAAGTTCTGAATTTCTCGTTTTTGATTCATCTGTTGATCAAAGTGTCTATTTAACTAATTACAAAAGGTAAGAGTCTTATGCAAGTCTTGCTGATTGAGTTGTGGATTTCCTTGCTCAACACTCAGCCTGACTACGCAAACTTTCTTAGCCTCAGTTGCCTCACCGGGAATGTTTGCTTCTAATTCTTTCTTAGTCCTGTGTGTTTGCAGCTTTCTACTCCTTTTAGATGCAGGCTGTGCCTGCTCCTACCTCACTGGACACGCTAAACAGTCATAGTCTTGACTATTTAGGGAGGAGAGTCATGAAGACGTCTCAGGTGAACAGTGGTCTGGTTCCTTTTGAAGCTTCCACATTTACTCATGGAAGCAGACCCGGCTGTCTTTGCTGGAAGAAGGCAGAGCCTTCCCAGGTAGGGTGGCTGAAGTCACTTCTTTGCTTCTTTCCAGGGTTCCCAACTCCTCCTCTTTCTGGTGCTGAGTGAGCTTCGGGGGCTCCTGATAGCATGGTCCCTGGGAGAAGTGCTGATGGCTACCTACAGGCCTAGGGTAGCCCAGATGGTGGGGCACTGATGGGGATACAGGCTCCAGCCCTTCACTCATCCCTGCGCGAGTGTCCATATCCCAGGAGGGGATGTAGCTTATGAAAAGAATGAGCGCAATGGAGGAATGCCTTAAGGGTCTGCCTAAATGGAGGGCAACCCTCCTTGGCTTCAGCTAGTTGGTCCTACACAGGACCCGTGACCCCTTCTTCTCATACTATCCATCTTGAAGAGAACCTAGAAACCCAATGTAGACTCTGTTTCTGGACAGTGCAAGATATGACAAAAGAATAATCAACTGGGGGAGTGCAGCGGAACAGCAAGGGAATGGAGTGGCAAGGTCCCCAGGGAATGCTGAAAGTGGACTTTGGGGCCAGGGCATGGTGCCCCAACAGACTGGACTGGAAAACGCTCCTAAGGGCCAGCAAACGATCCCTGAACTAACTACAAGCTTTTCTCTTGTGAACTGTTTTGTTCTGTTCTTTGTCAGTGGTTTGTTTTTGTTGTTTTGTTGTCTGGTTGTATACTGTTGCTTTGTTTTCCTCTGTCTTGTTTTCGTGCATGTTAGTGACTCCACAGGTCTGTCTGAATAGGACAGGCTGGATGAACTATCTGGAGGAAAAACAACGGGACCGACAGTTCCGGGGGGACTTGGGGTGGGGGGGGTAGGGGGGTAAGGAAGTGGTGTTAACAAACCCAGGGACAAGGGAAAAACATGGGACCCTAAATGGTAGAGAAGGGGGAGTGGCAGGCATGGTGGGAAATGATCAAGGGTAAGGTTGCTTAGAGAAGAGGTATACTCTAGCCCAGGTGGTGATGAAGCATGGTAGTAGGGCAGGAGGAAAGTCAAGGGAGATGGAGGAAAGAGCTAGGAGTCAAAGGGCATTCATGGAGGTCTAGACAAAGACATGTACATGCAAATATATATAGGAGGATGGGGAAATAGATCTATGTGTCTATATTTATAGGTCAAGTATTAAGGTGGCGGAAGGACCTTGGGCCTCTACTCAAACACTCCCTCAATGCATGAATACCTTCTTTTATTAAATTGGAACTCTATGATGCTCACTCTCCCGACACAACGGCTGGAGCCAAAGTGGGTGAACAAGTAAATGTGGTGAAGAAAGCTGATGGTGCCCGGCTATCAAAAGAGATAGTGACTGGGGCCTTAAAGGCTTGAAGATAAACAAGCGGCCATCTAGCTCAGAAGCAACAAAGTCCACATGGAAGAACACACCAGCCTGTGTGATCGAGTGGTCCCAAAGGGATCAGTTACCAGGCGTCAAAGAACAAAAAATCATATCATTGACTGCACACCTCCATGATAGGATCGCTGAAGACAAATGAGTGCATAAGCAAATGGGGTGAAGAAAGCTGATGGTGCCCGACTATCAAAAGAGATAGTGACTGGGGTCTTAAAGGCTTGAAGATAAACAAGCGGCCATCTAGCTCAGAAGCAAAAAAGCCCACATGGAAAAAGCACACCGGCCAGTGCGATCACGAGGTGCCAAGGGACCAAGTATAAGGCATCATGCAAAAAAACAACGATATAAGTGTGTATATATGTGTATATGTATATGTATATATATACCATATTAAATGAAGGGGGAAGTGCAGAGTGGAGACCCAAGGCCCAAGTGTCGGCCTTTGGAGATCGCCTCATAGAGGTGTTTAGGAGAGGAGATGGGTTAATTAGGGTGCGAGGTAGTACCGATGAAGAACACAGCTTTCCCCCAGATCCTGGATGCTTCCTCCCCCCAACTACCATGATCCGAATTCTACCTTGCAGGACTGGATAGGGCAGAGGCTGTACACTGGTACATATGAGGGCTGGAGGTACAGGGAATCCAGGGTGGATGATACCTTCAGGACCAAGGGTGTGAGGGGCGATGCTGGGAGAGTGGAGGGTGAGTGGTTTGGAAGGGGGGAACTGATTACAAGGATCCACATGTGACCTCTTCCCTGGGAGAGGGACAGCAGAGAAGGGGGGAAGGGAGACTCCGGATAGGGCAAGATATGACAAAATAACGAGGTATAAATTACCAAGGGCACATGAGGGAGGGGGGAAAGGGGAGGGAGGGGAAAAAAAAAAAGAGGACCTGATGCAAGGGGCTTAAGTGGAGAGCAAATGCTTTGAGAATGATTGGGGCAGGGAATGTATGGATGTGCTTTATACAATTGATGTATGTATATATATGGATGGTGATAAGAGTTGTATGGGTCCCTAATAAAATGTAAAAAAAGAAAAGAGGAGAAAAAAATGATTAGGGCAGGGACTGTACAGATGTGCTTTATACAATTGATGTATGTATATGTATGAACTGTGATAAGAATTGTATGAGCCCCTAATAAATTGTTAAAATTAAAAAAAAATTAAAAAAAAAAGAATAATCAATAAATTATCTAGGGTTCAGGAGGGAAGGGGTGCGGGGAGGGAGCGGAAAAATGAGGAGCTGATGCCAGGGGCTTAGGTGGAGGGCAAATGTTTTGAGAATGATGAGGGCAATGAATGTACAAATGTGCTATACACAATTGATGTATGTATGGATTGTGATAAGAGTTGTATGAGCCCCTAATAAAAAAATTTTTTAAAAAGTGCTAACATTGTTTTCTCAACAACAACCAAAAATGGGTCAGGGCTTGGAGGAGGGATATCTCTGCATTCCCTGTGGCCTGTACAGCGCAGGATTCTGTCTTCTCCGCTGCGTGTTCTGCCTACGCCTCCCCGGGACATCTACTCATCCTCCCGTGGCAGCGCCTCAGGGCCCTTCACAGCCCTCCTCCTCCTTTGAATGAGTCCAGGCTGTTGACATTTTACCTCCGAAAATGTGAGGTGAAGAACCCGTCACAGTGTCATGGATGCGGTGGGAGAGCAGGCCATCAGGATGAACTGTGATCTCGTGAAGGAGAACACGACAGCTGCTTCCGCGAGGGTTTTGCCGGAAGTGCTTACAGCAAGCGTCTCCTGCCACTTCCAGGGCTTCCCGTCTAAGCACCCTCCTAAGAGGGCCTTTCACACGTTGAGGCCTCGCGTGCGCCATTGAACCAGGTGGTGTTACCTCCCATTTGGGGAAGCTCTGGTTCAAGGGTGTGTGGGGCAGAGTCAACCTCATCCCTTCCTGAACAGGAGCTGATTCCTCACCAGGTCCAGGAACCCTGGGCCACAGTGGTTAAGCCCTCGGCTGCTAGCCAGAAGATTGGTGGGTGGAAGCTTCCAGTGGCTCCCTTGGAGAAATAATGTGGCCGTTGAGCTTCTGTACCATTGACAGCCATGGGGATGCTACACGGAAGTTCTACATGGTCCCCAGGATCAGGAATGGGCTGCACTGGACAGCAATGGGGTGGGTTCATGTACCGTATCTACTCGTGTGTAAGCCAAGTGTTTCAGCATAAGTTCAGTGTAGATTTTGTGATAAAATTAGGTGCTTCGACTGATATTCAGTTTGGCTTATACTTGAGTATATACGGTATCTATCTTTGCCCAGTTGAGGTCCCTCACAATTACCTTCTTGGTCATGGTAATGCTGCTTGGCTTTTCCTCTCTGGGTAGAAGGAGCCTCATGCAGGCAGTTTTTCAAGGCCCCTAATGAGCCTTTTCAAGCCTGGGTTTTCACGATGAAGTTCATTTTCTTGCGGTACAAAAGAAAGGCAAATATTTACTAATTTTTATTTTATTAAAACGGCACGCGCAGGAGCATATTTCTGGAAACGATAAATCATCTCCTTTACAAAGAGATCTTGGGGAGAAAGAAATGCGGTGCATTTTAAAATTATATACTGTTCTATAATTGCACAAATCAAATGCACGTATTACTTGTAATTACATCGGTAATATATGTAATTACATGAGAAAACAATTTAAGCAAACCGCATTCCCAGAGAACACGAATCAAGATCTTTTACCCCCTCTCCTCTTCCCCCCTAGTTCTTCAGCATTAATTTGTCTCACAGAAGTCAGACCGTCGCACAGACATTTAAAAAAACGTCTCTGACCTACCTCGGGCACTTTAAAGATTTCTCATGCAGAAGCCACTGATGTTTGCAATCGCGAAGGTGAGAGTGAAACCCATCTGATTTCTTCACCTCAGCTGCCGTATTTTTCTTGCCTTAAAAAAAAGCAGCAGGCAAGTCCATTTCTGAGGCCTGCCCCCTCCACACGGGTGTTCTACCTGCGCCGCCTGCCTGGGCTGCCCTTCCCTGAGTAATTACTTCCTGGCAGAAGCCAACCCACAGCTCCCCGGAGGCTTTTGGCAAAATTACTGGGTGGGTTTGGAAGGAATGAGCAATGTATTCCTGTTGCTTTAAGAAACTCGGGGATTATGTGGTAGATAGTTTTAAGTTTGTCATCCTGGGGGAGATTTCTTATTGAATTCTTCATCCACCCGGGGGGGTGGGGTGGGGTGGGGAGGAGAGAGATGGAGAGGCAGTGTTGGGTGCTGGCGTGGTAGGGTTTAGCTGCTGTTGAATTGGCCCCAACTCCTAGTGACCTTCTGAGCCACTGAGTTGGTCTGTACCATCTCCCGATCGGCTGTGGGTAGGACCATGCGGCCCAGAGCGTTAGTCACTGTGGGCTTTTGAATGTAGATCCTCCCAGGCCTTAGTTCATGCTGGGACCCCGGGGGGCAGGGAGTACCCATTTCTTGTTCTGTGGTGGTGCAGACTGTCCGCCGGGGTGGGGTCGCACACACCACTGAAGTTGAGCCCAGTGAAGTCAAGCACTGGAAATCAGATTGGAGCATGGAATGGCAGGAGTTCTGGCAAGAGGTGGAGCAGTCCAGAAGGGCTCACAGGTGGTGGAGGTACCCTCATGGCGGGGTGGTGGGGTGTGGAAGATGGAAGCATAGTTTAGGTACTGTGGGACCTGTAGGACAGATGGGACGTAAGGTAACCCCTGGAGGCTGACCCACCTGCCAGCCTGAGGAGACTGGGATGCCATGAGCAGGGTTTATACTGGATTCGGGCGCTTTTCTGACCCCTTTGCTGCCACGGCTCTGTTGGAAGAGATCTTCGTGAATGTAAACCGTAGCCCTGGATGGTGGAATTCCTCCTGGTGGTTAACCTCAGGGGAGGGACTTGGCTGGGCCAGCTGCTGTGCCTGGGGCCAGGTGTGAGCGCGCTGAGGTTCATGGTCTGGGTGGCTTGAAGCAGATGTCCTTTAATCCCAAAGCCCCACGGAGCTCTGTCGGTGAACAGAGGCAGGTGGTTAGGGGATGCCTCGTTTAGCAGCTTTGCAGGTCCATGAAAAAAGACTTCCTTGCTATTTTGGTGTGGTGGTGGTAATGTTCTCTTATGTTTGGGGGTGGAAGTAGGTGCAGCAAAACGGGTCCCCATTCCACCGTTTTGAACACACAATGTTAGGTGACATTGGGTTCCATTCTTCTCATGATGTCATCGTCCCCATTGCTCCATCGTGCTTGTTTCCTTCTTAGTCACTTCGCCCCACTGGCCCTCCAGCCTCGCATCCGTGCTTACAGGCACCGTTCTTCATTTGGGCTCCCGTGTCTCTTTCTTGAATTTCACTTGCTATCATTGTTGAGGAGAAGAAGACTTAAGACTAAGGAAAAACGTAAGGCAAAGGGGTCCTTGGCCCTCAGTCTTCTAATCTGCAACTCATCCTATTTTCCCCATGTATACTTAAGATGTTGGCAAACAAGAGATGCTGAGATGTGCTGTTGACTCATACCTCTGTTAGTCAAAATAGTCATGTGTTCAGCAAACATTTAGGGAGCGCCAAGCTCGGCGCAGCACGGGCTTCCATCCCTGCCTCCAGAAGCAGCACATCTGTGGGGGGACGTAGCGCGCACTACGCAAGGATTTCTGGCTCAGGAATGAGTAGGGTAGTGATGACGTGGTTGAGCTCCTACTGTGTGAAGAGAATTGCCCTCTTATGGGTGAAAGGAGACCCCACCGACTTCTCCACAGAGAGTATTTCCCCTGGTGGGGAACCAGCTGCCCAAGGGGGTTCTGGTCAGTGGAGGAGCCCAACTTTAGACCAGGACAGGTCAGCCTTCGAAGCCAGGAGCTGGTGGGCTTTGAAGCAGAGCAGAGTTTCATGGGGAGGAGGGCTCTTGGGAAGCGTATCTCAGGTGTTGGCGGCCCTGGAGTGGGTCCTGTCTGAGGGCGATGAGTACCTAGTGGGTGGGTGGGGGGAGCGGGGGAGCAGCAGCTGAGGAATGAAAAAAGCAGGACCCCAGATGAAAAGAGAGACACAAGAAGCCAGAAAGAAGTTCCCCTGGCCCCCTCTGCTGGCTGAGGCTGCGCTGTCTTTCTGTTCTGGGGCTTCGGATATCTTAGGGGAATACACTGCATTCCGACTGACAGCCGACAGCCCCTGTGATGGCCTACTGAGAGGCTCTTGCGAAGTAGGGTCCACGGGGGTGGCTCCAGGTTTTGTGGGTTCTAAGACCCACAAAAGGGGGGCCCTTTAAGAATAGGAATACAGCATCTCATATCCAAATTCAGGTGCAGAGCCTTGAAAGGGTCCCGTGCGAGTGAGGCGCCCTTGACACTTCGACTATGTTGTCCTCACAGTAGATCCAGCCCTGATCTGTGATGCTCACCGCGTCGTCCGCACATGCGCATCACTGCCGGAGACCGTGGTGCCTGTGTGGTGGTGGTTTCTGTGCAGGACGGAGGAGCCTTTACTCTGTCATGGCTTCCGACAGTGTGCGCAGGCCGCTTTCACCGCCATGTCTCTCCAGGTCTCTCCTGGAATGGGTGAACGATGGAGACGCAAACTCCTGAACCATCTTAAGCATTCACAGATGGATGCCTTGTAGAATCTCCTTTTCCAACCCATGACAGAGGGTCTAGAGATGGTTGATATTCAGGACATAATTCCCAGAGCGTCCCTGCCTTGCTAAATTTCAGTTGGTATGTCTTTCGTCAAATATTTGGCTAGCTGGGGCTGGTTGGCATATTGTGTTAGCTCAACGTGAGTTATTGTCTCCGTGTCATCCATTCAATACAGAGAGGTAATATTTAGTGTGTCAGTGGGGATTATGTTGTAATCTCAAGAAAAATATAGGAAGTTGGGTAAGGGGAGGAAAAAAAAGCAGAAAGAAAGAACCAAGTTATTATTAAAATAGACTTTTCTAATACATGTTCATTCACTCGGCGTTGCATCCACAACTTCATTTCTCATCAAAAAGCCTGCAAGAGCCACTTGCCAGGCTTCTTATCCCTCCTTGCAGCTGAGTATTTGGGGGTCTTTTAAAGTGAAATCATAAAATAGATCGAAATGAAGTCCTGTAAAATGATCTTTAATCAACAGGCTCTGTCACTCTGTGGGACAGAAAGCAGCGAACAAAAGACGATGATTTTAATTCCAGGAAAGAGAGCTATTTATTTTAAGTATTTCTGCAGAATAGCAGAAGTAATTTATTCCGTTATAATTAGACACATTGTAACATGGACGATTGTGGCGAGAGTGTGCCTTGCTGGCTGCAGGGAGTTCGCTGGAGCAAGAGCTTCCGTTGTCGCTGCTGTTCTGTGACTGCAGGTCCCGGGGGCCAGAAAGTAATCTGTGAACAAGGGCGGAACTAGAAAAGGAAAACGGAAACAGCCCACGCCCCTCTTTTTTTTTCTTCCTGAAAATAGAGCTTTCTTCCTTCCGTCTGGATAAGGAACTCCGGCAGTGAGCATTTCCATTGGAGAATTGCCTGAGTGTGAGGTGGAGGAGGCTGGGCTTAACGGTCAGTTATGGAAGCAAGCCTCCAGGTGTCCAGGCAGGGAGGGACTCATGATGGGTGTGTCCACCGTGAACTGCGGCAATGGAAAAAGTTGGCGTTCATCTGGGGTTGTATTAATAGGAGCACAGGGTATGGACCCTTGGAGGTGATTGATAGAAATTCATTCCTTAAAAATAGGTTTAGAGAAGGCATCCTGTGTGTTAGGACTAGAGGGACAGTGGGAAACCACAGACGTATTTCTTTGGACAGATAATTATGAAAGGGCCAGAGAAGCCCAGTGTCTGCAGGTCATGGTAGGAGGCAAGGGAGTCAGGTGGAGGGCGCACAGTGTGAACAATGGTTCAGAGCCGACCTGCCAGGCACGTTGGGGGAGCAAAATGCTCAATGGGGTTGGAACATGGGGTTGTAGGGTGTGCCCATAGATATGACGAGGTAGTTAGTTTATTGTGCCAACCTGGCTTATAAACACATGTGGGGTTCATTGAAGGGTAGAGGGATAAATGGCTCAGCGAGTCTTGCCTTTCTAGTTCTCAGGTCTCTTGCTCTCTGATGGTTGGTCCAGGGTGTAGCTGCCTGAGCCAGTTCCCTGCTTCAGCTGGCAAGGCTCACTTCCTGTAAGACATCCCTGAGGAGAAGCCACATGGACCTACCCCGATGCAGTCCTGGGTGCTGGAGCAGCCATGTAGAGGAGATGCTTACACGTTCACTGATTCGGCTTTCCTCCTGCAGTTGGCCTCATTGCGTGTGTTTTGTGAGATGGAGGAGGACTTTGTGGATTGGGTTGGACATATGGGTTACTGTTGGACTTGTGGGCTTGGGCAGCACTGGGTTGGGATGTTTTCTTGATGTGCACTTACCCTTTATATAAAACTCTCTTATACATTTGAGTTTCTGTGGATTTGTTTCTCTAAAGGACCCAGACTAACACAGATCAATAGGCAGACCATGCGGAGGACCAGCTGCGTGGGAGTAGGAGGTGATGGCGGTGGAAGCACGGATGGGCTTTAGGTGGGCTTAGGGGAGGGTCATTGGCATGCTCCCTGGAGGCATGGCGATGGGGATGGAGGGACTAGGTGGATGCAGGGACCAGGTACAAGTGGGGGAATCAAGAGCCGGCTAAATAGTTAGATGTTTGGGGCAGGGAGAGTCCAGGCTGATATCTGGGTGTGGATCCGGGAGTTGGGGAGATGGCATCCTCCAGAGCAGTGTCTGGGGGTGCGGGGTCTAGATCACAGGCCCAGCTCTATGGGAGTCCAGAGTGCCTGTTGAACACTGACGTGGGAGTCTCCAGTGACCAGCTTAGGGGTTGGATCCGAAGCTTGGAGAGAAACTGGGGCAGAGAGACAGTCATTAAATCCTCAGGGGGAAGAGGCCAGGGACCGACATAGCAGCTTTCTGGGTGTCTTATAAACCTATCTTCTCTCTTGGGCCCCTTTCCTGTGTGGCCATGGTGGGCAGAAGCAACATCCGGAGGTTAGTCTTCCGGCTGTCAGTTTCTCATTGGGGAGACAGTCGGGCTTTCACGGGATGACACCTGTCTGGAAACGCAGCCGGTTCCATTGTCAGGGGATACATGCCATTATAAGGTGGTCACTTCCCTGTTTCAGGACAGATCTAACCAGAGGCAGATGGCAGCTTGCCTGGGACCCTGCGGGTAATGCATTAAGTGGGATTGTCACCTTAGGTGATCTCTTAATATCACCATGACTGATCTAGTCATTCCAGCTCCATTTGCAGTGGAGACGTGTGCATGATGATCTGTTCATTCCGCCTGCTGTCTTGTCGATTTCCTGTCTGGGCCCCCTGCCTTCCCAAGTGTACTAGCATCCGGGGTCAACACGTCCATCCTTCTTCTTAGAAACTCAGGTTCCTTCTCGCTTGTCTCTACATCCAGCCAATAAAACCAGCTGCCCTCTGCCCTCCCTCCCTGTTTACCTGGGGGCTGTATGCTGCTCAGGGCAATTCGTCGGATCTTCAAAAACAAAACAAAACAAATGAAGCCTCTGTGAAGGCGTGGTGTCCTGCCTCATCGGGCCTGGCAGACTGTCTGGCAGTTCTTCGCTGTCTTCAGGTTGGCTCTGGGGTCACCGCAGACTTGTCCTCAGGTTTCCTACTCGCCACCTCCTGCTTCACTGAGAAAACACTGGGAATCATGGCCAGCTGCCACCATGCTGGGACCTGCATTCCACTGGCTGTCGGATCTTCCGGGCACTGGACCTTCAGCTCCTGCTGCTTTCTTGGAGAACTTGCTCTACTTGTCAATGATCCCTGCTGTCCTGTCATTTTAGGCTCTCCCTGGGTGTGAACTTGAATTTGAGAAGGTCCCTGCCACACCCAGAATTGGTCAGGGTGGCTTCCTGTGCCCACATAGTCCATCCAAAACACTTGCTCTCCTCTGGGAGTCTGGGATTTTGGTGTATCCTCAGCAGAGGTGCCCATGTGACCAGCACTCCCCACCCCCATAAAAAAAAAAAAAGAAATCAAACCTCGGGCAGTACATCTTTAATGAGCATCCCTGGTAGACCACATCTCACGTGTTGCCACTACTCATTGACAGGAGAATTAGTGCGTGCTGCGTATCTCTGCACAAAGAAGACTCCAGGAGCGTGTGCCTGGCCTCATCCAGACTCTGCTCCCCACACCGCGCCAGTCCATCCCACCATGGTTCTTTCTCATCCTCACTGGTCCCCACTTCAACCGACTACATACCCTCCTCCAGCAGGCGAGCCCTCTGATGACCCAACCAAGTGAGTGGAACGGTGTTCTGTTGAGATCCGTGAGGCTGTCACAGATTAATTTCTGGGCGTGATTTGAAAGGCCAGTGACACAGCTTGCAGCTTGCTTAGCCATGTCACCTCAGTCCAGCAACCTGACAGACGGAGGACCGTGTCACCTCAGTCCAGCAACCTGACAGACGGAGGACCGTGGTTCATACTAGCTGCATGATAAAACAGGCCTTGAGTAATTGGAGTGAATGTGAATTACTTAGTGCAGGTGGGCTGGCTAGCCGTTTCTATCTTCTGGCTGATATTAAGCACATCGTAGCCCGCACTGTGGTCATCTTCATGGAAATAGAACAGCGGTTTAGACAGAGGGGGAAGAGCATGATTCTTTCAACCCTTTAGAGTATCCGCAGACATTCACACACCGATCTACCCTCTTCGTGGTCATCGAGTCAATTCCCATCAGGGTGACCATAGAGGACAGAGTCGATCTGCCCAAAGGGGGGTTTCCAAGACTGTACCTCTTACGAGACAACTTTTAAGGATTCCTTGACATATAATCCATGATATAGTACAATCCAATGGTTTAAACATATTAAAAAAGAGTTGTACAATCATCAACACATTTAATTTTAGAATATTTCCTTCTCCTTTTTAAAAAAAAAATGTTTTCTTCTTTCCTGTACTCATGGTTAGCAGCTCCTCATTTCCCTTCAAGCCCTCCCTCCCCCGTGACCCTAAGAAACTCTTAATCCAGTTGTGGTTTCTGTAGATTGACCTTTCCTGAATTTCATGTAAAAAGATGTACAATAAAAAACCCAACAACAATAACAAAGCAAAACAGAGAAAACTTGCAATTGAAACACAGGCAGAAGGTAATAAAAACTGGAACAAATTTAAAATGGGTCAAAGGGGAGAACAAATGAGAAGGTGTTAAATTTTAACCCAACTACATCTGCATGAGTTCCCTTCGTAATCCACAATGTCTGCTGGCAAGGCAGTTTGTAATCCTAGTCACTGATCACAGAGGATTCCCTGGAGCTTAATCCACCTGGGGACCCTGCGAATGGATTTTGGACTTATATCGTCATCCATGGCCTTCTGCAAACTGTGGATCCTCAGAATTTAAGCTCTCATACGGTTCCCTAGTCTGGTCCTAGAATTTATTATTTATCATCCTTGGAGAAACCAGGCTGGTGTGCTTCTTCTCTGTGGGTGACATCTCACTTAAATACTGATTTTAAGACAAGTCTTTAAGACCCTACATACTATTCTTTCTGATCACCTGGCAGTGTTTCTCAACCTGTGGGTCGTGACCCCTTTGGGGGTTGAATCATGCTTTCACAGGGGTCGCCCAATTCATAACAGTAGCAAAATGACAGTGATGAAGTATCAATGAAAATAATTTTATGGTTGTGGGGTCACCACCCCATGAGGAACTGTATGAAAGGGTGAGGCATGAGGAAGGTTGAGAACCGCTGCCTGAGACCATCTGGCTTCGTCAGCACACTTTGCTGTAGCACTCATATCTCCAGTAATTTCTTCAAGTGGGTGACCTCCCTACCAGAAACCCGGGTTTGGCATGCCTGAGAATCCATGGTGCAAACTGAGAAATTTAGTCAGCACCGGCATCCTGAGCAGAGATCTGGCGGCCGTGAGTAATTGACTGAGAGCTATAAACGGCTGCATTCCACATTGTGAAAGATAATTTCACACACACTGGTTCTGTAAGGGTATTAAGCCTCAAAAAAGTCAACTGGATTAAGAAGGCCTAGTGAATATGAAACACTGAGTGGGGGCGTTCGTAACGGAAAGTGTGGGTGAAATTGAGGAGCAACGGACTCCAAGGAAAGCGCCCGAACTCTCAGAGAAGGAGATCCGATTTCATGTTAGTATTCTGTAGCCAGAAGATCTTATCCCATGCTGTTAACATGAAATTCCCATCACACATGGGCACACACAGGAGGAAACGGATTTAACTTTTGCCTGTTACAAAGCTGTCACTCCTTTGGGGGAGTCACAGGGGCAAGAGGGGACAGGTAGGGCTGGTTATGCTCTAGGGGGTCCTCTCATTCCCCTTGGGAGCTCATCACGTCACCGTTGACTCTCCTAGGTCCCCCCTGGCCGCCTCCCTGCTACCTTTCTGTTATTGGAAACCTCCCAGCAGCACCAGCAAACTCTTTCTGGACCATGTGAGACAGTGCATATTTTCGGCTTGCGGTTCCTATCATTTCTGTCCTAACAATTCTGCCCTGGTTGTGCGGTTGGCTAAGTGTTGGGCTGCTAATCACAAGGTCAGCAGTTGAAATCTACATGAGGGAGGTTGCTATGAGTCAGAGGCTTCTCAGAAGTCGGAAGCACCCCTGACAATATGGAAATGAATGCATTTGGCGATGTTCCTATAACGCTGCTCATTTAAATAGGAAAAAGGGACAGAGGTTCTAATTTGGCCCCTGGTGGACCCTGGGCTTTGGGGGCTCAGGAAAACTCAGTTCCCATCCTTGCAGGAATCATCGACTCCGTCTTGCCTTGTCTGGGCCTCGGTTGGTTTCCCTTCTCAGCATGGAGGCTTTGGACTTGATCTCTGAGAGGTGGCTGGGTGAGGATTGGGGACAACTTTTGGGGACTCTGTATGGATACAGGCAGCTGGTCAGGAATGGAAAAGGGGTGATTGACTGAGGGCTGACATCCCTTCTAGGATCTGATGGCGTTTCTCATACCAATCACAGGTGAATCGAGTAGAAAATGTCTGAGAATGGGAGCAAGATCCACCGAGGACTGCCGAGGAGCTGGGGCTGGCCGTGGGGAAATGTCTTCAGATAAACTCAGGAGCCTTTGTGGCAGAAGAAAGAAAGTCTGGGGCTGGAAGGGATTCAGACGCAGCCATAGATGTGCACACGGCATGCACCGCCTCCTGAATTTTAACTCTGGAAATGAATTAGTTTTATTAAGGAGACAATGAGATTGAGCACAGACTGGCTCAGGCGCAAGAAGTTCCAGGCATAGATCACTAGGGCTGAGAGTGGGGAGGGTCTGGGGGGTGTTACAGAAGTGTATGTGTGTGTGTGTGTGTATGTGTGTGTGTCTGAGAGACAGAAGTGGCAGAAGGAGGTGGAGATGTATTAACACATTCAGTAACTCCCAGGATGAGGGGCTCATGGAAGCAGAGCCTACTGATACTGCAGACTAGTCATTTGTGGCACAGACTTGACTACTAACACAAAGGTCGGCTGTTCAAACCCACTCAGTGGAACCACGAAAGGAAGGCCCGCTTATCTTCTTCCATAGGATTACAGCCAAGAAACCCTGACAGAACCCAGTTTGCCAAACCCAGCGACCCAGAAACTTTAGCGCCAGATTCTTCCCTAGCCTCCCAGCTGAGTTTGCCTCGTGGCTATGGATTTATGCATCACAATGACCACCAGGATTGTGGTTTTTCTGTTAAAAAAAAAAGGGTTGGTGACCTTAGACATTTGCTTAGGAGGAAAACTAGCATTCTCTATTGAGCAAGAAGGCTTTCTAAAATGTATTCTGTGCAGCCCTGCTTTCAGAAACAAGGGGAATTAATCCCACAGCATTCAGATGCTTCTGAGTCCGTATCAGAGGATCGCCGCACTTACACACGTTCACCACACTGGGTAGGCTTTAGTAATGCAACGCATCTTAGGGACCAGTGGTCATGCACGGTTGTACAAATGGACTTTTTGAGATGTTGTGTTTGTTTGCTCATGTATTTTTCTTTTCTTCTTGGCTGACTGTGTCCATGGCAATCTGTGTTTTTTCCTTATTAAAACCCGAACAACTGCCATCAAGTCCATCCGGATTGGTAGTGACCCTCGATGAGAGTCGAACTGCCCCTTTGGGTTTCTAAGGCTCTCTATATTTTTATTTTTAAATTATTTTATTGGGGGCTCAAACAATTCTTATCACAACCCATCCATCCATCCATCCCTCCATCCATCCATGTGTTAAGCACATTTGTACATTGTTTGCCATCATCATTCTCAAAACATTTGCTTTCTACTTGAGCCCTTGACATCAGCTCCTCATTTTCCCCCCTCCCTCCTGGCTCCCCGTCCCTCATGAACCCTTGATAATTTATAACTTATTATTTTGTCATATCTTACACTGTCCGACGTCTCCCTCATTTTTCTGTTGTCCATCCCCCGGGGAGAAGGTTATATGTAGATCCTTGTGATTGGTTCCCCCTCTCTACCCCTCCCTCCCGTCACCCTCCCAGTATTGCCACTCTCATGGCTGGTACTGAAGGGGCTCTATGTCTTTACCATGGCGATGGCCTCATCTTCTGCAGAGTGGCCTGTGACTCGAACTGTTAGCCACGCAGCTGTGCCACCAAGTCTCTGTATTATTTTTTTTAAGAACTAAAATTGTCTATCTTGAGAAAGTCATACATGTTCACGAGGAAAACTTTGGGAGCTACAGATGGAGAAGGAGACAAGGATTCCATACAATTCTCCCACGCAGTGGCGGTTACTAGGAACATGCCGACTGATAAATCCGCTCTGAGTAATACCTCTGTATCTCCCTCAGAGATAAAAATGGGGTCACCTTGTACGTTTTGCCTAGTGATCTGTTTCTCTTTCCCACCGAACAACAAGGACACCTGTCGTGTGTGGGTTTCAGATTATTCTTGCATGGATGCGTGTGCATGTTTGCTTTTTAACTTTCTTTCCAGAAGTCGTCAAACGTCTATAAAGGCATAGAGTAGTGACAACCACGTATTTATCACCTAACCTCAACCAGGATCAACATTCTGTCATCCTGATTCTAGCTCATCCCATCGATTCTGCTGGCGTGCTTTACACTAAAAATCCCAGATGTCTTGCTCTACAGACAAGCTCTTCAGATGCGTCTGTCACGGGGGCTCGTAGACAGGGGCTGTTCTCTCTTTTCCGAGGATATTTGACGATGCCTGGTGACATTTTTGGCTGACATGTTTCAGGGGTGGCAGTGCTAGTGTCGCAGCATGTGAAGTACTGGACCCTAATGGACAGGTCAATGGGCCTGACCCCAACCCATATCTCTTTGAGAGACAGATGAGGAAGTCTGCTTCCTTATTGATTGATACCCTCAGAAACCCCGTGCAGCAGTTCCGCTCCATTATGTAGGGTGCCGAGCTGAGTCAGAATGGAGCTGAGGGCAGTGGGTGTGCTGGGTCTGGCGCTGGCAGCTTGTGGATGGAGTTGAGAGGTCCTGTTGACCCCCCTGTAGGGCACAGGGCAGCCTCCTACAAAGAAGCCTTCCCGGACACCCCAAATGAGACAACCTGGCCCAACAGAGAGAGACTTCAAAAAGCGTGACCCTAATTCTATTACCACACCCAACAAAATTAGTAACTGTTCTTTAATACCAAAATTTCCTCAATTTGAATCAGCATCTAACCTTTTCTTTGAATATCTTCATGTGCATCCCTTCACCCTTGGCTTTTCCCCCAGGGCATTTACTTGTTGAAGAATCTGGGTGATTCCCATTTGCTGGGTTCCACTGACTGCACCCATGTGCAGGTACTATCATGTCCCTCTCATCTCCTAGTTCGCATAACTTGAAGTTCAGATTCACCAGTAAATTCAGGTCTTGCCAACCTGATTTATCCATCATAGTTTCCCCCCCACTAATCTTTTATCCAGCACAGTAGTTGGCGATCTGCTGCCTTGAAGATTACAGCCTTGAAAAGCCTGGGGGACCGTTTTGTCCTGTCATGTAGGGTCACTGTGAGTCGGATTGACCTATGACACCGCTAGGGAGGTATGGGTGTGTGTGTGTGTGTGTGTGTGTGTGTGTGTGTGTGTGTGTGTGATACACAGAATTGACACTTTTTACAGAGTGACACTGTCAGAGAGGGTGACACCCAAACAGCTGTCTATGAGGTTTTTTTTGTGCAGAATTTCAGTAGAAATTTATTATTCTTGATAAAGCATGCCAAACTCAAACTCGCTCATCGAGTTGATTCTGACTCATAGTGACCCCTGTAGGGCAGGGTAGAATTTCCCTTGTGGGTTGCTGAGACTAAATCTTTATGGAGTGGAAAGCCTCATCTTTCTCCTGTGGGTGGGCAGTTGACCTTGAAATTAGCAGCCCAATGGGTCATCCACGACCCTCACCAAGACCCTGGGGACAATCCTGAGTTGTAGTTTGTGTTGCTGCCAATGGTTGTGTTTTTAAATTTTATTTTAAGTGTCATTGATTCTGCCAAGTTTTCTGAGGCTTTAGCAACAATACTGTGGTAAGTAGCACTTGTGAGCCTGTGCTGGTAACTTTGTGAAGGAAACACTTCAAGGCGCAGGCGAGAACTGTTTCAAGGCTTCGGATACGCTCTCAACGAACAATTTGTAATTCCATGCAGGTCTTACAAAGTAATTGGTTAGTATTCATATACTCTAAGACATACTCCATTTAAGCAATTCACAGCTCTGAAGGGGTCTCCTACGTTTTGGAAGCTTACTTTATGCCGCTCGTTCTTAGGAGAAGAAGAATCCCCACTGCCAAAGGTTGAGACTGACCCACGGTGACCCTGCCAGACAGTGCATTGTAAGGCTGTGGAGGCTGTTGATCTTTATGGGAGAAAACGGCCTCATCTCTGTCCCGATGGTGGGTTTGCAGCACCAGCAAACCTTGCAGTTAGCAGCCCCAAGCACAACCCACTGCGAAGCTTGGCTCCATTCCTTTTTACAAGAGGCCGACATGATTCTTGCTTTCTAACTGGAAAAAAAATCCATAGAGGATTTTTGCTTTAAAAAAAATAGTTGGAGAGTGAAGGTAGCGCTGAGCATTTGTTTTTCAGGAAAGCATTCAAGAGGCAACACACGTGCCCAGCAGGGACAGTGACAGCACCGAGCCGCCTTCTGTGGGGCCCACACCACACGTGTGACCTCTACTCTACACAGGCTGTTTGCTGAAGTCACTCCTGCTTTTACCAGGTGTTCGTGTCTTTGGTCTGATGTCAAAGGTTATCTTTCTGGGGTCTTCAGACACTAAGAACGTTTTTTCTCCATATGAATTAATGGTGGTGCAGTGAGTGAAGCGCTGAATTGTTAACCCCCGCCCCCCCCTCCCAAGGCTGCTATTGGAGCTCATCAGCCACACTACCTAAGAAAGGCGAGGCTCGAGCGGAAAGAGGATGCTGTGCGAACGACGAGGGTGACCTGTGTGTGAGTGTGCTCGATACGAGGGATGGAGGGATTGTTCTCAGAGCTGTAAGAGCCCCCAGTAAAGTGATTTCTAAAACAAGGAGGAACGTGAGGGTGTCTGCTTCTGTAAAAGGTATAGTTCTGGAAACCACAGGAGCCTGTTCTCCGCCGCCCTGTAGAACCGCGATCGATGTGTGGCAAACAGTTTGTTGGCCCAAACTCACTGCCATCTAGTCCATCCTGACACACCGCTACCCCATCGGCAGGGTAGAAGTGCCTTTGTGGGTCTCCAAGACTGCGGCTCTTAAGGGAGTAGAAAATCTCATGGTTCTCCATGGAGTGCCTGGTGGCTTCGAACTGCTGACCTTGTGCTCAGCAGCTCAACGCGCTATCCATTCTGCCACCAAGGTCACCAGGGAGCCACTCAATGGCAGTGAGGGGCTTTTATTTTTTTAATTGCTTCTTCACTAGCAACCATTTTAGTGTAAGAGAAGGTTCATAGACCACTCTGCTTTCAGGTAGTGGGGAAACTTGTATTTTCACATATGTAAGACCGACAATAAGGCTTACCACGGCCCCTGGTGTGTTTGCACGCGCTTGTGTATGTGTGTGTTTGTGTGTGTGTGTGTGTGACACTGAGTTATCACCCTGGAAGACACTCACCCTAGCAACCCCACTGGAACCGACGCCCAGTGCACAAGTTCAGTCATTGATGAGCATTGTCTAGATCAATTATTTCATCATGTGATGGTTGTTATTTGCCATCAATTGGCTTGTGACTCATGGCAGCCCGTGTGTGTGTGTGTGTGTGTGTGTGTGTGTGTGTATAGAGTAGCACTCGTCCTAAGGTTTCCATGGTGGGGACCACGAGGAAGCCTGTTGCCATGCCTGGCTTCTGAGGAGCTCTGGGTGACTTAGAACTGCTGACCCTCCTGCTGGGAGTCCAGCAGATACCACTGGTGTGTCCTTGGTGTGTGATCATTTCATTGGGGCTTGGAAAATGGAAGAGTTTCTCATTTTTCAAAATGCCATTTGGATGTATTAGCTCTAACTTTGGTAGGAAGAAGAATTTCTTCTTCTTTGCTTACCCCGAAATACAGTCTTTACCGGAAAGACAGGATAACTGCTTGATTTATTTCCCTTATTATTTTTCTTTTTTATGAAGGCATAACTTACACATGATAAAGTGCGCAAATCTTGGCTGTATAGCCTGATGAATTTTACATATGTGTACACCCATGGAGCTGCCGTCAGATGCAGCGCCCACCGTGCCCCGTCCGGTTGGCTCCCCTCCCCCAAATAGTCCTATTTCAAAGGGTTGGTGCTATTTTTTTTACATAGTTTATTTTTCTATGTAATCAAAATAGCTGTTTTTTATTTAAATTCATGGTTTCTGCACTTGGTTTGGTTCTAGGAACCACATTATCTAACCCAACATGGTACAATATTCCACCTGTTTATTAATCTGCCATCTATCTGCATTTAATATACTTTTATTACATATAAGTACTGTATTTATATAATGCATACATAAAACATATGTGTACATTATGTATATAAAGTGTATATAATACACATCATATATATACTCAAGATGAATGCTTATAGATGAATGGAATGAAATATTTTCCATGAGTATTTTCAAGTCCCTTAATATAAATACACAGTGGGAAAAACTCAGCATCAGGATTGGAGGAAGACTTATTAAAAACTTGCAATATGCAGAGGACATAACCTTGTGTGTTAGTCTGGGTAGACTAGAGAAACAAATCCATTGACACTCATATGTGTATAAGAAAGAGCTTTATATACAAGAGCAATTGAATATTGAGAACACATCCCAGCCCAGTCCAGATCAAGTCCATAAGTACAATATTAGCTCATATGTCTGATACCAATCAATAAAGTCCTCTTCAGACTCACGAAACACACACAATGGCGCCGAATGCAGGAAGATCACAGGCCTGTGGGTGGGAAGTCTTGTGGATTTAGTGATGTGGTAAGCATCTCAGCACTGGCAGGGGTCTCCATGTGGTCCCTCCAGCTCAGGACACTAGTGTAGTTTTATGTGGCTTGTCAGCTGTGATGTCTCCCAGGGAGTGAGCAGAGCAAGACCGTGTCTCCCACCTCCAAGGAGGAAAATCAGAGTTCCCAGAATCCTCAGGAGGAGGTCATTCTCCCACGGAGACCTCATTGGTCATCACCTGATTGACAGGCTAGACCCTATCCCTTCACTCACAATTCTCTCAAACTGACAGACCTTGCCACACCTTGCTTGCGGAAACTGAAGAGGATTCGAAGCCCTTACTGATGAAGATCAAAGACAGCACCCTTAAGTATGAGTTTCACTTCAACATAAAAAAAAAAACCCAAGTTCTTTACATCTGAACCAGTAAACATTATGATCAATGGAGAAAAAAATGGAAGGTGTCAAGAATTTCATTTTTCTTGCATTCACAAACAACGGCCAAAGCAGCAGCAGGCAAGAAATCCAACGACCTACTACGTTGGGAACATCTGTTGAAAAGACCTCTTTAAAGTGTTACATAGCTAAGATGTCACTTTGAGGACCAAGATGCACTTCACCCAAGCCATAGTGTTTTCCATGACCACCTCTACTTTCGAAAGCCGACGTCCTATAAGGAAGACCACGGAAGAGTGGAAGTGTTTGAATATTGATGTTGGCAAAGAATTGGGAACAGACTGTGGACTATCAGGACAAAGAAAGCTGTCTCGGGTCAAGTGCAGTCAGAATGCTGCTTACAGGGCATGAGGGCGGGACTTTGGCTCACATAATTTGGACACGTTATTGGGATCGACCAGTTCTGGGAGAAGCATTTCCTGCTAAGTAAAGTAGAAGGTCAGTGGAAAGAGAGGCGGATCCTTTCTCGATGGATTGATACAGTAGCTGCAGCAATGGCCTCAAACCAATCAGTGCTTGTGAGGCTGGTACAAGGCTAGGCAATGTTTCAGTCTGCTGTACACAAGGTTCACAGGGTTGCCATGGGTTGGAACCTACTCAATGATTTCCAACAATCACACACACATATGAACTATACCAAGGGACTTCCAAAACTTCATTAAAATATGAAATTAAAAGAAGATGTTCATTGTCCATAAAATTTTTGGAAGCCTCTGTGTGTGAGTGTTTCCCCCACTAGTCTGCTGACTTGAAACGCCTCTTTGTGTCTTATATTCGGTTCCACAGGGTCACTGTGAATCAGAATCAACTTGGTGACAGTGAGGTTTTTTTTGGCTTTGTATAAACTTGTGCGGGTGTCTGGATATTCTATCCCATTTTTATTCATAATATGTTTTACAATCTGACACGGCAAGTCACCCAAAGTCCTTAAAGTAATCCTATTTTCGGGTTTTACTTTTCTGGCCATTCTTGCTTAGTTTCGTCTTCCAGATGGATTTTGGAGGCATGTTGTTAATACGCAGAAATTGGGATTTTGATTGAGGTTACTGATACAATCTCACAAGATTGTATATTAGAAAATATCCATGAAAGCATATTCTGTGGTTGCAGTGTCTCTTTTTGTCCTTCAGGGAAACCCTGAGGGGTGTTGTATGTTTTGGCAAAAATCATTCTGAAAGAGTTTGTTTGGTTATGTTTATTCTTTTGAGAACTATCTTTTCCCAGTGTTTTTATACCTATATAGTTACTCTTGATGTAAAGAACTATTGATTTCCCCCTTCCCCTCCACCCAGCTCTCTTACTGAAATCTTCTATTAGTTAGTTATTTTAGTTAGTTTTTAAGTGGATACACGCTTGTCAGCTAGAAATAAGAAATGGTTTTACAGTCTCTTTTCCAGCCATGCCACGAACTTTGTTCTTACCCCTCAGCCTTGACCACGCAGAGTGCAATGCTCAGTGACAACGGTGTGCCCTCGGTTTCCATGCCCAGCTTTGTATGGTAGTGCTCTCTGAGTTTCTCAAGCACCGCGGGTTCCTCACAGCAGTGGGCGTGGTGGCTGGCGTGGGGCTTGCGTGTGGATGCGTTCGTTTTTCATAGCTTTAAGCGTGAGTTCTATTTTCATTCAACAAGGTTTGCTTCCTTTTAATTTCCTTATCAACACAGGCATAGAGGAGGCATTTGATTAAATACTTTTTTTCTATGTCTATGAGTTCCCGATTAAACGCTCGCTCTTTAATGCATTAACGTGGTAATTATTTTAATCGACTCTGTACCTGCGGTGACCCCGATTAGGACACTGTATTATTTTATAAGATGTTTGTCTAGTTTTCTCTTTGCTAAGTGCTTAATTAGAATTTTTGTTTTGATGCATCAGTTAGATGCGTTTGAAGGTCCCCCGCCTCCTTTCCTGATCTTTGTCAATTTCTAGAATAAGTATGAGGCTGGCTTTGTTGAAGAAGAAACCCAAAGGGGTGTTTAACACGGGGACGATACACTCGGTAAAGGTTTAAAGTAAACCATCGGTGAATGCACGTTGGCTGTCATCTTACTTTGAGGGATAAGTCTGACTGCAGAGAAGCTATTAATAACCTTAACTTTAGTTAAGGGAGATTGTATTATTTTTGTCATGACTTATTTATTATGTTTATAGAAGTCATACATAGCCATGCCAGAAAAAATGAAAAATTTCCCCAAATGCAGGGTCTTGGGTCAGGTCACTGAGGGCTGTACCAGACTGAGGAAACAACAGTGGGCCGAAGCGTAGCATTAGGGGGTGCCCTGGCTGGGGCTTATCCCACTTTTGCCATGAACAATAGAGAAGTCGTCCCAGGGAAGACTCCAGATACAGTGAGACGGATCACTTTTCCGTGAACTTTCCCGCTGTGGCCTTGCGACACCCGCCGAGTGATTGTGTGCACCCCACTAGCTGTCGTCCAGCCCTTTCTGACTCAGAGTCACCTGATGGGGCAGGGCAGAGTAGAAATGTCCTTGTGGGTTTCCGAGACAGTTTATCTTTGTGAGCGTAGACAGCCCCAGCTTGCTTCTTTGGAGTGGCTGGGAATTTCGAACTGCTGACCTTGTGAGTTAGCAGCCTCATGAGTAATTCACTAAGCCAGCAGGACGCCTAATGATTGGGTGGCGGTGGTGGTTGTCATTAAGTGCCCGGGAAGTGGTTCTGACTCACCACCACATTATGTACAACAACATGAAACACCGCCCAGTCCTGCGCTGTCCTCTCACTGGTTCTTATGTTTGCGCCCGTTGTTGCAGCCACGTGTCAGTCCATCTTGTCAAGGACCTTCCTTTTTGTCACTGCTGCTCCATTTTACCAAGCATATCGTCTTTCTCCAGGGACTGGTCTCTCCTGAGACGATGCCCAAAGTAGGTGAGATGCAGTCTTGCCATCCTTGCCTCAAAGGAACATTCTGGCTGTATTTCTTCCAAGACAGACTTGTTTGTTCTTTTGGCAGTGCATGGTACTATTATTATTCTTTGCCGGCACCACAATTTAATTGCATCGATTTTCCTTGAATCTTCCTTATTCAATGTCCAACTCTCATATGCATATGACACCATGGCTTGGGTCAGGTGTACTTTAGTCCTTCAAGTAACATCTTTGCCCTTCAACAGTGCATCATTTGATCTCTTGCTTGCTGCTTCCACGAGCATTGTTTGTGGACACAAGCAAGATGAAATCCTTGACGGCTTCAGTCTTTTCTCCCTTTGCCATGTTGTTGCCGATTGGCTCAGTTGCAAGGATCTTTCAGAGGGTACCTGGAGAAGACAAAGTAAAGGATTTTAATAAAATGTGCAAAGATCTGGAATTAGAAAACTCAAAGGAAGAACGCACTCAGGATAGCTCAAGCTGAAAGAACCGAAAGGAAACATTCAAGCCTTGAGTTGCAGTCTTGAAAGATTCTGTGGGTGAAATATTGAACGTGGGAGGCATCGAAAGAAGATGGAAGGAATTCACAGAATCACTTCTCCAAAAGAATGGACACCATTCGGCCATTTTGAGAAGTAAAATATAATTAATAATTGACAGCATTGAAAGAAGAGGTCCAATCTGCACTAAAGGTATTAATGAAAGACAGGGCTCCAGGAATTGATGGAATACCAATTGGAATGTTTCAACAAATTAATATAGCACCAGAAGCACTCAATCATCTATATTACGAAAGTTGGAATACAGTTAGTTACCTGGCCAACTGACTGGAGAAAGACCCATATTTGTATGGATAGCTATGGATAATCTGACAAAAGAGACATTTCAGAACACATTATTGTGCTTGTGCAGAACTTGTTGATAGACCAAGAGGTAGTTGTTTGAACAGAATAAAGATATTCTACCTGGTTTAAAATCAAGAAAAGTATTATATCCCTTTATCATATTTATTCAACTTTATCATATTTATTCAACTAATCTGAGAAGCTGGACTATATGTTGAAGGATTCGACATCGGGATCTGAGTAAGGCTAATTAGCAAACTGTGCTACGCAGGTGCCACAACCCTGCTCTCCGAAAGTGAAGAGGACATGAAGCACTTGCTGATGAAGAGCAAACATTGAAGCCGTCTGTATAGATTACAACTCAATGTAAAGAGAATGCCATTCTCACACCTGGACTGACAGACAACGTCATGGCAAATGGAGAAAGACTGACATTGTCAAGGATTTCAATTTAGTTGGATCCACAACCAATGCTCATGGGAACAGCAGTCAAGAAACCAAATGACGTGTTCTGTTGGACCTAGTGCTTGAGGGTTAAGCTGTACCTGGTGCAAGCCCTGGTATTTTCCATGGAAACCACCACCAGTTCTTTGGAGAAAGATGAGGCTGGTTGCTCCTGAGAAGATTTCTAGCCTCAGAAATGTACAGCAGCAGCAGCAGCGGTTCTACTGTGCCCTCCAGTGTCGCTGTACAAGCTGGGCCATGGATAAGGACGATGAGAGAAGAAAGGATGCACCTGACTTGGGGTTTTAGTGAAGCAGAGTACAAATGCCATGACCTCCCCAAAGAACAAACACATCTGTCTTGGAAGAAGCATAGCCAGAATGTGTCTTAGGAGCAAAGGATGGGAGACTTCATCTCTCATATCTTGGTGCACCTTCAGGCAGGAGGCTTGCTGTGGGAATGGGGTGCCCCTGCATATAGGAGCCAGGATTACTGTCGCGGGAAGCTAGAGAGCTGAGAGTTTGGGGGCTGGGACTTTCTGATGGAGTGGGAACCTGGCATTCTTGGTGGAGTGACAGGGCTTTGTAACACTCGCCTGATCAGAGAAAGACTTGCTTAATGGGCACAGCTGAGAAGAGGCTGTCCTGATGGCAGAACTCTATCATGAGTTCGTCCTGATGTTTAAGGACAACCTGTTCCTTCCCTAATAAACTCCATGGCTGAGTTCTTGGTGGCTATTGGAACAAACGGCAGAACCCGGTTTAGAGCGCTATGTGAGGGACCGGTGGCCTCAGGATGGCTGAAAGGGCTGTGAGGCCTATGTCTGACTTCTGCCTCCTGGGAAGCAGCCTTGGACCCAGGCTAAGGTGATTCTCTCCTCCACCTGGTGAAGTTAGAGGGGACCACACACCCTCACACAGCCATCTGTTGTTCACCGTGTCCTTTGTGGTGCTGCCTGTAAAGCCTCACTACGGGGACTGGGCTTGGCAAGAAATTGTGGCAAGTGGTTAAGTGTGGGTTGTAGGAATCTCCACTGGGCAATACCCAGGGATACTTGGGGGTGCTTTTTCCATGCTAGTGGGACGGTGTCAACACTAGAACAAGAGCCAGTTACACAGAACCAGGTGTGGACTGTTGAAACTCAAACCATGCTGTCTAGCAAAGGGGGATGGGAAATCTGACATGCATTTCTTTATAGACCCTTAGCCAATGGCTGAAGACACCTTCTCACCATCGATTTGAAAAACCCAAGCTGTCATATTTTGCATTGTCCTCTCTTTTGAGTTGTTTCTGAGATAATTATTACTATTTGGTTGTCTTCTTTCTCCTCGTTCACTGCATTTTGAAAAAGACTGGTGCCTTCAGCATCATGCCTGCTGTTTGCTTCTCGGGACTGCTTTACTTGTCTCTGTATGTGTTATTCCTGTGTGTGGTGCCGAATGGCCTCTGCCGATCCATAGCGCCTGGGCAGACCCGTAGGTTTGCCTTTTCAACCAGGCCCTGCACACTCACCGGGCTTCCTGTACTCTCTGCTTTTGCTGCCGCACTTTATTCCACGGACGGGGGAGCAGTAAGTATGCTTTCGGTTTGTTTCCCCACTTTCTCCTTCTGTCTGTCTCCTTCTGTCTGTCTAGATGTGCTTCACCATCTCAGGCTCGATGAAAGGGAACACCCTCTTGAGCCTGTGATCCACGTGGCTCTGTCCATGCCCACGATTAAAAGGGCATGTAATTATTCACTCACATCTCTCAAGGAATCTTCGTGGGCACCCAACACCTCCTTTACAACTTTCTTCTCTGTCTCCTCTGGCCCCTTTCCCATCTTTACTACTTGGACCAGCCTAGCGTTAGGGCTTACATTCTATTCTTTTGTCTCCTGCCTTTCCAGTCCTCTCACCTTCTATGTCCTCGTGACTGATCTCCTGGGGCTGTGCAGGTGGAGGTGTGGCTAAGCAGCTGAAGGCAGCTTTGTGTTTGGCACGAAAGGGCCCAGAAGGCACGTGTCAGTCACCACACACTCTGGTGGGCATTGAACCACCAGAGTAGAAGGATTCAAGAGGAGGCAGGAGAGGCAGGGATTTCAGGAGCTGCATAGTGTGGTTGCTAATTACGCAATGTTAGACGCCGCCCTTCAGGCTAAGTGACTAGGGTGGCAGCTGGACTGCAGGGGACAATATGAAACACTATAGTGAGTCCCTGGCATGAAGGTCAGACTTCTGTGTTCCTGCCTCCCAGAGGGAAAGGCAGAGCCTGCCTGCTCAAAAGGCTGGAGCATCAGTGCTGAGAAGCCACGCCTCCCTTCAGCCCCACACTCATTGCCCTTGGCCAGGGTCGGGGCTGCAGTCACTGAACTGATAGTTGTAAATGACCTTCTGAGGTACAGAGTTAGGCTATCAGGGACCCTCCTTGGCTCCCTAGGGCAGAAGGTCAGAGAGTGTGCTCTATCTCTGTCATCTCCTGCAGCTCCCTCAACCTTGTGGTTGAGGTTGCCCAGTGCGATGAACCCTCCAATTGAGGGTTTCTGGCTCTGACTTTTTTTGGTAACCATCACCAGTTGCGTTTGGCCGGTGCTGTGTCCTGGCTGTGCGCAGTGATGATCTTTTTTCATCGCCCACTCCTTCTTGTCATCACACATCTTTATCATCTGGAGGTCAGGAGGAACCAGAGGAATGAGAAATAGCTGACAACCCTAAGTAATTCTAGCCCACAAATATTTCAACCTTGCCTAGTTTGTTAGTCTGGGTTGAATAGAGAAACTAATCCAGAGACACTCATATGTGTATAAGAGAGAGCTTTAGATTAAAGAGTAATGGACTCTTAAGAAAACATCCAGCCCTGTGTAGATAAAGTACATAAGTCTGATATGAGCCCATATGCCCAACACCAGTTTATAAATTTTCTTCAGACTCATGCAAGACATGCAATGGAAGATCGCAGGCCAGTGGGTGGAAAGTCTTGTGGATTCAGTAGCGGTGGGAGCATCTCAGTGCTGGCATGGGCCTCCATGTGGATCCTCCAGATACAGGGCTCTGACTCCATCAGCCTAGCTCCATGTGGCTTGCCAGCAGGGAGAAGAAGCAGAGAGAGTGTGTGCATCCCATCTCCAGGGAGGAAGAAGAAGTTCCCAGAATCCTCAGAAGGCCATGCCCACACAGAGGCATGCTTGGCTATGACCTGATTGACAGACTAGAGTCCACCCCTTCGTTCAAGTTGACGGTAGATCATGTAACTGCCACACCTCGTTTCCCTTCTTGTTGCGATGCGGAGAAGGGATGACTTTCTTCAACGGTCCCATTTCTTGCTTGTGACAGAACCGATGCAGAGGTTCCAGGCTTGGTGGCCGACCTCTTGCAAGGGACGCTTCTGGGATCCCGGCTCAGAAGAAGCAGGCCCCAAAGGTTTATTGCTCCTGGGACTCCTCCTAGTGGCATAATGCTTGCTCATTGGGCAGCTAAACACAAGGTCAGCAGTTTGAAACCGCCAGCCACTCCTTGGGTGAACGATGGGGCTTTCAATTCCCGTAAAGAGATACAGTCTCAGAAACCCAAAGGGGCAGTTCTACTCTGTTCTATTGGGTCACTATGAGTTGGCATCGACTTGAAAGTAGTGTGTTCCCCCCACCCCCGTTCTTACTACACAAAGATGGGAAGGGCTATTGGGGATCACTGGGCTTGATGGTGTCACTGTCTCTCATGCAGTTATGAGTCAGAATGATCCGGGGGTGGGGATGGGAGTCCTGCAAAAGTAGACACCTACATTTTATCCAGGATGATCGATTAGTGTCCAGAGTTTTTAACTAGGGGTGGGGGCGCTGAGTAATTTTTTTTCGGAAAAGGGGGTTGTAGGTCAACTGGATTGGGGAACCTAAGCACCAGCATGTGACATAGAGCTTGGAAATGAAGATAGGCTGTTGGAAAGATGGCCCCGACACCCTGGCTCAGTGCAGGGTTGCCGCCAAAGGCCAATTTGTAGGGGGTGGTGGGGGGGATAGAGAAAAGACCAACAACACCCCAAACCTCGATATTTGTGCAATGCAATCCGATGAGGTATGCAGTCCAACGAGGCTTTCAGTCATTTAAATCCATTCTTGACAAACCTTCTCCTAAATGCCTTTCACTTGGAAAATCAATTACCGTATTTAGAATGCCTCCCTACCTGATTTCATTAAATTCCCATCTTTCTATGGCTTTTCTTTTCAACAACGCACTTTGCCTTTAATAATTAATATAGAAGAATTCAAAATGTAATCACCGGCTTCACTTAAAAGCTCTCTCATCAATGACTGGAAGCTGTGGGTTTGTGGCCGAGGTCTTCCCCAGGGTGTCAAACTGCCACCCCCTTTCTCCCCCTCCCCTCCCCCTCCCCCCACAGTCCCACACATGGTTTTCGCAGGAGCCACGTTCATAATGCATTCTCCTGCGCTTGGCCAGCCCCATGCAGACAAAGAATGGGTTTCAAATGAACAATGATGCACCCAATGGCTTTAAGGTTCTTTCAAAGTAAAAATAACGCCAACATTTATCACTGGGAAATTAAACTTGGAAACTTCGCTCAAGCCAAGTCTAGATTTAAGCTCGTAAGAACCAGCTTCCAGTGTCGCTCCCGGGACTTTCCTTAATCTCAGGTTACGGTTGAGCAGAGAGTCTCTAACTACCATTGAGCCCATTCCAAATCATATGCCCCTGCAGTACAGGGTAGAACTGACCCTGTGGGTAGTCAAGATTGTACCTGTAGGCAGGAATAAAAAGCCTCCTCTTTCTCCTGGGCAGCAGCTGGTGAATCCAAACTGCTGACCCCGCGGTGAGCAGTCAACCTTGTAATCACTGCTCCACCCGGGCTCCTTCTCTAAGTGGGGAGCCGGTGAACAGGCCTGGCTGGTCTGCAGTCGGGGAGAAAGGAGGTCAAAGTTGCTTGTATGAGTTTGTTGCCATTTGGGATGAGTGATGGAAAAAAGGTGGGCTTGGTAGCCAGTGGGACTGGGTTCCAACCCCCAAACCTCGCAGAGTGAGCAGGAGGGATACCCTCAAGGAGATGGACCGACACACTGACCACAGGGACTCGAACACGGAAGGTCGGGTTTTATTCTGCTTGATACGTAAGGTCTCAGTGAGTTGGAGCCGACTCGGTGACATTGAACAGCCACCAGGCTGGAGGTCAAGTTCCAAATCTAACCTAGATTTTGAGCAGGCTATGTCTCTTCTTTGAGGCCCTGATTTCCTTCCTTATGACATTAGGGTAATACTTAGATACCAAAATACTAAAGCTGTTTTTTCTCCCTTTCTTTCCCTTTTGTATCGATGATCTTTTAACATTCTACGTTACCTCATGAATTTCAAATCTTTATTTTAAAAAGCCAGATGATTCCGACCCAGTTTTGTTTCCTTATTCATTTGGGTTCTGGTCTCCTGTTCACCGCACCTTACTCTCACCCTCTTGGAGGGAAGAAGAGGTGTTTCTGCCTGCACAGATCCCTACACAACAGTGCCTGGTGGGCCTCTTGCTATCCAGTCTACTGAGTCCTGGGCACCTCCGGGGTATCAGAGTAGAACTGTGAGCCACGGGATTTTCAGTAACTGATTTTTGAGGTGTGGGTGGCCCGGCCTTTCTTCCAACAAGACTCCTAGTAGACTTGAACTTCCTGCAACTTGCACACCCAGGGACTCTGCCCGGCACATGTGGTTGTTAATTACTCTCAAGTCTGTCCTTTCTGATCCATGGCTATGGCAGCTGATGAGGTCTGGATGCCTGTCCCTGTTTGAGCCAAAATTCAGAGAGTGGGTTGATTCGAGAAAGTCTACATTTATATGCTTTTTGGCAGGAAGAAGCAGTGGGGTTGAAACCTCCCAAAACCGCTTCAGAGATTCAGTGAGAAGCAGGCAAGTTCTAGGCCCTCAACCAGGTGGCAAGTTGAAGGAATGTCTAACAGGTGTGTGACAAGGTGGCAGCGGGCTGGAGTGGCGTGGGTCACAGGAATGGGAGGCATCCTGTCGTTCCCGCGAGGCCTCGGGCGCCATCCGTATCCACAGGCCTTGTTCACCCGAACTTGCCGCACAAGAACACGCTTACACTGCAAAGGGGCGGGGGCGCAGGTGGCTGTTACATATGAGTTTTTCTGCAAACCAAGTCTTAAACAGACGAGCTATCCAACGATGTCACCTGTCCAGTATTGATGACCAGCAGGCTACCTCTGCTCCCCTTCTCTCAGTGTAGGTGCCCCACGTGTGCAGGGCAGAGCTGCTTCCCAGGGTGCTCCAGGTTGTGACTTTTCAGAAACAGATCCCCAGGGCTGCTTTCTGAGGTGCCTCTGCATGGGTTCGAACCCCCAACCTCTTGGCTAGTGGTCAGGTGTTTCACCGTTTTTGCCACTCAGAGAGACATGCCCACCACCCAGTAGACATGTCATAGCTGTTGGGTGATTGGATGTAAGAATGATGAATTGACCTCTTTGTTGGCTCCACTCCCCACTCCCTGTGCCACCTCTCTCAGCTCTGGGTGGTGAGGCTGAAGTCCAGGTGATCTGTCTGCTGAATTACATGGTATGTGAGCTGCCATGAAGTCATGTTCGGCACAGCATGACTGGTGAGTGGACTGGCCTTCAGGGACAAGGCCAGGGGCAGCTGGCCTGGACTTCAACTCCTCCCCAGAAGAGACCAGGCCGGCTTGGAGCTGTTGCCAGATGGCTGCGTGTGCAGAATCTAATCTAGAGTTGACCGGGGTCTCCTGAGAAGAACATGCATGTATATCATTACTAAACAGTAATTGATTCCCAAGCTCGGTTGTGAAATTTACAATTATTGAATTACTCTGTGTTAGCTCATAAATTTCAAATCTTTACTTCTAAAAGTCAATTGATATTCAGCCCAATAAATATTTAATTTAGATGTAATAATGGTGTTAGAGCAAAATTAAATTCTCATTTGCAACATAAAGGATGGCCTGGGTGGGATGGGGAAAGATGGCTTGGCAGAGATGAGCAGAGGGCCCGTGGGTCTGGTTCAGCCCCTGCTCCTTGATTAGCGTGGACTTCTCAGTCCTGGTTTTCCCTAATTTCCCTTTCTTACAGAAATCCCCCTTGTTTTGCCAGAGATAAGAGTCCGTTGAGTGTTTTGTTTTGCTTCATGTTTTCGAAGGCACATACGAACCCCATGTTATCTCTTGTGTTTCACAAAAGTCTTTGGAAGCAATTAGAATGCATAAGTCCCTTTCCCCTGCCCCTATTTTATGATAGAGGGAAACGAAGGCCCAGCGGTTTGACGTGATTTCCTGTCTCAGTTTTCTACTACTCCCATAACATAAATAGCACATGTGGAGTGCTTTCGAGCATAGGAATTTATTTTCTCACCGTTCAGAAAGTTAGAAGTTTGAATTCAGGGCATGGTTCTAGGGGAGAGCCTCTTCTTTCCTATCTGGGCTTCTATTTGCGGACAGTCCTCGGTGGTCTCGGGCTTGTAGATGCATCCTTCTCATGTCTCCGGCTTCAGATGGTGTCTCCCCTCTGTCCTCGTGTCTGTGCCGATTCTCCTCTTTTTATAACTCAGAGCGAGCAGGTTTAAGAACCAGCCTACGTTAATCTAACCTAATAAGAAAACCTCCTATTTCCAATCAGAGTAATATTTATAGGTATAAGGAGAACAAAACAAAACGCACAGCCATCAAGTGGATTCAGATTCATAGCCACCGCATGGGACCGAGTGGAGCTGTCCCTGTGACTCCCAAGACTGTAACTCTGCATAGGAGCAGGCAGTCTTGGCCTTCTCCAATGGGACACCTGGTGGTTTAGAACCATTGATCTTAGTCCAGAACATAGCCATTATGCCACGCGGGCTCCTGTTTGCAGATACAGAGGTAAGGATTTGAGCATATATTTTTGGGGGGCGGACACAAATCAATCCAATCCAGTCTAATCAAATTCAGTGCAGGTTAACCTCACCCAACCCGACTCAACACTTGTTTTAGGACTTACTGTGAGAGGCCGAACCGGGCCTCGTGGTCTTTCAGTTGGATTGCATACACTGAATATTAACGTGGATGCATTGTTAAGATGATAGTCTGCCACATAGAAGATACCCCTATGGGGATGATTTATCACGTGACCCAATAAGAAAGCTCCAAATCCATTTTCAGGGTTCCTGCATGGATTCAGCTTCTGGCGAGACCCCTCTGAACACACACCCGAGATGTGAATGGCCTTGCTATCATGTGAGAGCATTGGAAAATGACTGATTGCAGATGCAGTTAGGTTGAACTTAAACACCATGTATTTGATCTCCCCTTTGACCGATTTAAAACCTGCTCTGGTTAATATTTTCTGCTTTCTTTTTGATTGAGGGGTTTGCTCTGTTTTATTTTGTCATTGCTGGTTTGTTTGTTTTGTGGTTTTCTGTGTATGAAATTCAGGATAGGTAAATCTATAGAGATAGTAACTGGATTAATGGTATCTTGGGGGTATGGCAGGGAGGTTGGGGTGGTGGATGGGAGTTTATAACCATGAATACAGTAAAGATGAAATTGTTCTAAAATTGATTTTGGTGATGATTCCATGACTTTTAAATATGATCAATCAATTGAATTGTATGTTTTGTGAATTATATGCCAATAACAGTTAAAAAAAAGAGAAAATACCAGTAGCTTCAGCAGGATGACGGTTGATACCCACCTCTCATAAAAGCCATTTTGCAGAGTGTTATCCATAGACTCTGCTGGTATCAGAAAGGAGAAAGTGTCCCAGGAGCTGCCACTCTGTGCCTTCTTTGTCCTCATGGCCCAAGGTGGCTGCTTGAGTTTCACTCATTGCATATGGTAGCAGGTTGGAGAAAGGGGCAGAAAAGGACACATTCTTCCTTAACGGCAATTCCTGGGAATGTCTACCTCAGCTTATAGCTTGATGCTCAGAATTTAATCATGTGGGTATGTGGAGACCCAAAGGTAGCTTAGACAATACGTTTTTTTATCTGGGAAACACGGCATTTGGCAAAACAAACAAAAACAACTAGAGTTCTGTTATTCAATAAAAAGGGAAGAATGTGTTTCAGGAGGCAATTGGACGTCTCTGCCACAATGGGCATTCTGAAAGATCTGGTGTCGACAATCTTATACGTGGGAACAAAGGCATGTTTGTTTGAAGGCAACCGATGTCAGATTATTGCCAGCTACTGGCGCCTTATTGGGTACCTGGAGGCACTAAGTCAGCGCTGGATTATTGCTTGGGGCATGGCTTCCCCCTTTCTGTATCTTGGTGGAAAGCAAACCAGTTGCAACTCATGACCATTCCATGTTTGTCAAGAGCAATAGCCGCTGCTTCAGAAGTAGGGTGCCAAGCCTTTCTCCTGAGGCGCCTCTGGTTAGACTCCAAGGCCCAGCCTTCTGGTGAGCAGCTGAGCATCACCCTGGGGGCTGCCTCCCATTAGCCTGAGTGCCTCTCGGGTAGTAGTGTTATCCACAGGCACATGTCTGTGGCCAGGGTTTTCCTGTACAGCGATAAGTAAGATGTGACTGTCCCTTTGTAGAACAGAACCACAGCACATGTAAGAAGTGCACATTCTCCGGGCTCACCTCCAACGACAGATGTGGAAAACCTCTGAGGATGGAGTCCCACAGTCTCCTTGAGTAAGCCTTCAGGGGATTGATTCTCAAGGATGCTGATGTCGGGGAAATGCTAGAACCTTCTCGTGACAAGGAGCACTATGGGTAGTTCATCCCTGTCCTGTCGAGTTGCTCTGGGTCAGAACACGGTCCCGATGGCACACAGCCACAGCAACGCGACCTGGCCGAGTGGTTGTCATGGTTCCGGGGCTGCTGTGAAAGGAACCGCGTTTGGGTAGCTCATAACGACAGAACTGTGCTGCTCAGCTCTGGAAAGGAGTCATTGAAATTTCAGGTGTCATCAGGGCGATCCTGAGGGGCTGATCCTTGCCTCTAGTTTTCCGCAGCCTTGGGGTGTAGATTCACCTTTGCACTGTCACCTGCCCTCCATGCCAGTCTCGCTGGGTCATCTTCTGTAGGACACCACTCAGATCGCAATCGGGCCTCCACAACTCTGATGCGACCTCATGGTGATCTCTTCTAAAGGAAGTCAGAGTCACAGTCTCTTTTAAGCACACCGCACGGTAATCTCTTTCCAGACCGTCATGTTCTCAGAGACGAGTTAGGGCTTTAACCTAGCATTTTGGGGGACACAACTCAAGCCATCAAAGCGATCAAGCCGTTGAGCCCTCCCCACCTCCAAAAAAGCTAGGTTTGCATCCGGGTTCAGCCACTTAGTAGCTGTGTCATGTTGGGGCGGGGGTGGGGAGGGGTGAGGGGAATCTGTTCACCTCTCTGAACCTACGGCTTTCTCATCGTAGCTCCGTCCTCAGAACACAAGAGTTACACGAGGTGACCCAATGCACGGTTACTGGGACACCTAGGAAGTACCGAGTAAATGTCAGCTCTCATTGTTTCCCTCTCAGATGGCGTTATCATTATGAATTTTGAAAGTTCAGAGATATTCAGATTTGAGTGTCAGCACAAAAATTGAAGTCCAGAGGCCAATTCCAATGATTGATTTTCCACAACATCTACCAGTTTGAATTTTCATTGACTGCCTACCTTTCTTGGCATGAGGAAATTGAGCCTCAGGTGCACACACACACACACACACACACACACAAAACCAACCCCCCCCAAAACAAACAAACAAACAAACAAACAAACAAACAAACAAACAAACAAACAAACCACGATGTCTTCTGCCCTTACTGGCACAGGTGACCAATGTCCAAGTGCACCACGCTTGAAAACCCCAGCTCTGGGAGGCTCTGTTTCCCAGCATTGTCTCCGTGGGCATGACGGGAACTCCTTTTGCATATTTAATGTACTTTGTGGTTTTCATTATTTTCTCATTAGAGCCTCATAACTCTGTGGTGGGTGCTGAAAGCTTGATTGGGCTCCCGGTTTCAGACTAAGGATGCCAAGCCCAGGAATGCAGGGGCTTGCCCTGGGTCACGCAGCACCGACGACCTCGCCCTCAAGCTGGGGGCTTCCGGTCTCTCTTGACCGCTGGACATCTGGCGCCACTTTCCAGGTGCTTGGAGGGAATTTCTGACTCACTGCTCTTTATCTCAAGCCAAATCAAATCCACACAGAACTCACCAGGCACAGGGAAAATGGGATTTACTGGAATATTGTGCATAGTATTAGTGGGAATATTTTTCCTCCCCGTAAGTGTTGAAAGAATGGGCATTGAAACAAACAGGGTGCTTGAGGTTGGCCAAGGCTGTTATCCGGAATGGGAGGAGTGCATGCTGGTTCAGACGGATGGATGGAGCCTGGCTGCAGCTTGGCCTAGCACAGGCCTGCTTGTGATGCAACCTCCTGTGGTCGATGGGGCACAAGGCTCTTCCGGGAGATGCAGAGGATGAGGTGGGTGCCAGTCAGTGTTGCGTATAAGAACAGCGTACCCATCGTGAAAAGACTAAACAGAGCAGAACAGGAGAGGCCAGGATGGAGAAGCATTCACAATCAGTGACAGCATACAAACCTTTTCACCCGATCGTCGTAAAAGTCAGACATGCATACTGAATGAAGTTGGGCAATGCCAGGGGTGTTCAAAGTGTAAAATGAAATTGCATGCTCTTCCCAAGCCCGGGGACACCGAATGATCCTCAGCAATTATTTTTCATACATAGTAGACAATACACGGCAGTGAGGGTTATGCATGAGCCATGGCTTTGTTTTCTTTGCTTATTTTTTAACCTGCCATTATTGTGTATATTTCCCAATATCATTACATAGTCTTAGGAACATTACTTGGAATAGTGGCATCATAATCTGTTCAACCTTTCCTTTAATATTGGACATTGAGAGTGTTTCCATTTTTTAGAGTGTGACCATAAAAGGGCCTTTGGTGAACATTGGAGTCATAAATTTGAGTTCATTACGGATGATTTTCCTAGAATAAAAGAGACATTTCCTGATCATTCTCTGTGATCATTTTAGACTCAGGACGCAAAGCAGCGGCTGCACTTCTTACGTTGCTGGAAAATCACTGAACCAGAGGTGGGTGCTTGAGTAAGCATTGGACTGCTAACCGAGAGGTCAGTGGTTCAAACCTATCAGCCACTCTGAGGAAGAAAGATGAGGCCGCCTTTTCCCATAAAGAACCTCAGTCTCGGCAAATCCCCTACAGGGTCGTGGGGAGCCAGAAGGGACTCAATGGCAGTGGATTTGGTTGGGATCCAGGTGTGATTACTTGCTTTCTGTGTGACCTTGGTGGGTCACCAAGCTTAGGGAACCTCAGTGTTCTCATCTGTAAAATGGAAATGCATCCGTCGGTCCCCTATCTGTCCGAATATTTGAATGTGTGCCTGAGCATGCGGGAGGTATTCCTTCAATCAAACTCTGTCCAAGATTGATCTAAATTTTTCCCAGTGTCCTTGGCCTTTTAGAGCTGTTACCTAATTCTCTAGAATGTTAGCCAGCAATAGTCTGAGCCTTTTAGATCGGGGGTCAACCAAGTATGACCCCTGGGCCCAGTCCAGCCTTAAACCTCCTGGTTTTATGAGTAAAGCTTACTGGAACACAGTCATGTTCACTTACCCATGTATTTCGTCGGGGCTGCTTTTGCCCTACACTGTCCAAGTGGAGATTATTCACCGTCTCAACCTATGGCCACCGCGTAGACCAGCCTCAGACCACTTGTTCCAGAATTCGCTGTAGGTGAAGGTCCTGTGCTTCCAGAAACAAGGGGTTCCTTTCTTTTCTGTGACTCACCAAAGGCAAGTGTGGCCAAGCTCTATGGAAGGCGGATACTGTGGCCACAAAGGAAACACAAACCCCAAAAAGCATCTGGGCCCGCCCACTGGCTTTGAAGGACATGCAGGTCCTTCTCAACTTCCCTGGGGAAAGCGAGGTGGGCCTCCAAGGAGAGTGGGCCGCTGTTATCTAGTCGGCCTGTGTCTTAGAGCCTTTCCTGGTGTTGCCTGTCTTCGCCCTTGGTAAGTGCTCACTACCACAGGAAGGGCGAGCTCTCCCGGGCCTTGCCACTACCTTGAACTTATTTCACTGAGATTCATTCTGAATCGGCATGGCTTGGCCTTGGGCTCCTGGGATACCCAGCAAATCCTGTCTGTTGGGTGGATGGATGGGGGTTTAGCTTGGGAATGGGCTTTGGTTGACAAGGCTGGCCCTGGGTCACCCCTTCTACTGCTTTCTAACCTTTGTGTCTTATCACCCAACCCCTCCCCCCTCCAATCCAAACCCATTGCCCTAAAGTCCATTCGGACTGATGGTGAGTCTACGGGCCAGAACAGAACTGGGCCACAGGTTTCCTAGGTGGGAACCTTGACGGAAGCCACAGCTTTCTCCCACAGAGTGCCTGGTGGATTCTAACTTGTGACCTTTTGAGGAGTCACCAAGAGCCTCACCCTCGGGCCACCAGGCCTCCTAATTATATCCCAAAATCAAACCCACAGGTGGTGAGTGGATTCGGAATCAGAAGGACCCTGGAGGCCAGAGTAGAATTGCCTGCTTGGTGTTCAGTTCTTTACAGGCACAGAAAAACTCTTCTTTCTCCCAATACTTATCAGCCCAATACTTCGCCTGCCACACCCCCAGGCTCCCATGGCCTCCCACCGCTTCGGGAATACCCCAAAAACAATTAGGGTTGGCACAGGAAGACACAGTTCAAGTTAGGTTCAGATATCGGGTTTTCTATCTTGCTCTGGTTTCGTGGGGAAGGAGTCAGGTGGGGTGGGGCTTGGTGCGAGACCTTGGCTCGCATAGAGACTGCCTGTTTCCCCTGGTGTGACCTGGGGCTGGTTAGTAACCACCTGCCAGTCGCAGCGCTAGACGCCAGACAGCAGGAGTGTAACTGACTGACGCAGGCCCTGACTCTTGCTGGCATGATGCGGCATAAACAGTCCATAAATATGCACCCTCTTTGAGCTGCCGTCCTGTCGACTCTGACTCCTGGTGACCCCATTCGGATCAGAGAACCGTGCTCCAAATGTTTTCCAGTGTCTGACTCCTTGGGAGTTGATTCCCCGGCCTTTCTTCAGAGGGGCTTCTGGGTGGATTTGAACCTACAGCCTTTCAGTTGGCAGCCATACTTGTTTGCACTAGCCAGCAACTTCAGGTGGACTCTAAATATCTGCTTCGATTGCAGGGGACCCCCGGGTGGAGGAGATGGTTGTTCTCAGGTCCTGACCCCTCCTTCTACCAACCTGACATGGCATTTCCTCCCAGCCGGTGAGGTTGGCATCAGCCGTGTGACTTACCTTGGTCCATAAAGTATGAATGGGAATGACTTTGTCCAAGGCAAGAGAAGCATCGCATGCTTCAGGGTGTCCCTCTGGTTTTTACCATGAGAAAAACATGTGTGGTGACTCACTCCACCGGTCCAGGGAGGATGGCAGTCATGGGGACCTGAGCTGGAACCAACCTGTGGGCCCAACCAATCCTACGTTCCCTGGTTCTCTGACAGTCTCCACAGATGTGGGCACCAATCCAGCCTTGTTTCTATTCTGCGAGAGCCCCCAATGACCTGTGTGTAGTGGTGACATGGACATTACACCTGGTCCTATGCTGCAGGTTGGCAACAGGCATGGACAGAGATGCACCCCCTGGTATTACGAGTGTGCACACTGGTAGCAGGAAAGGAAAAATCATGGCAGGGCAGCGGTGAACCGACCATACACCCAAACTCCACTGCCAGTGAGTTGATTCTGACTCAGAGCAAACCTGTGCGACAGGGTGGAACTGTCCCTGTGGGTTTCTGAGACAGTAATTCTTTCCTGGAACAGGAAACCTCACCTTTCTCCTGTGGAGCACCTGCTGGTTTAGAACGGCTGACTTCATGGTTAGCAGCTCACCTGTAGCCCACTCTGCCACCGGGGGGCGGGGTGGTGGTGGTGGTAAGCACTGCGAATTATGAGGACAAAGCTAGTCCTGGAGTGAGAACCTTGGGGAAGGGCTTCCTGGTGGAGGTGAGAGTAGGCATTCATTACCTGAGAGAATCAGACAGGTGGGGAGAGCATTGCCATTGCTCATTACCATACAGATGTGCGTGTTGGGTCTCATGCAGTCATTCCCCTGGCCTTGAAAGAGACCTGGTGGGAACCCATGGAGTACTCAGCTAACTGCCAGAGTAGTCTGGCAGTTCAAAGCCACCCCCTGACTCTACAGGAGAAAGGCCTGGTGTCCTGCTCTCAGACAGAAAGTAGTCTAGACAGCCCTAGCCCATGGCGCTGCTCAGAGCCAAAGCTCACCCAGTGGTGCCCACCCAGGAACAACTAAATCGTTCCCTTTGCACTTGCAGTGAGTTTGAGGGGATTGGGGTGGAAGAAGGAGGTGTGCCTGACTGTCAGTGAGTGCTGCAGAATCAGCTCCTTATTGGCTCTGACAGACAGACAGAAGGTGGACCCCTTCAGCAGGAGGTCTTCCAGGATCAAGTAGATTTGCTGTCTGGAAATCGTTGCCAATGACGATGAGATGCTCAAATAGTGTGAATCCTGCTGGGAAATGGGGATTCCTGGATGGCTTAGGGGATTTGTTGGAGGACAACCCCATGATATTCTCATTTGGGGGTGTGTGGGGGTGGTGGTTGGATGCGTGCACAGCCATGTTTTGCCCCTCGGGGGTTTTCATATGACTTCCTGAGACTGCTTATTTTGCAGATGAGAGGAGGGTGCTCAGTGATCTTTACTGACTCCAAGCTGCTCAGCTGGTCATCCTGCTGCCCTGGTGGTTCCTGTGAGTCTCTTTGGGAGAGACTTTCTCTTTCCTGGCTTAAAGAGGGGATCGGATGGACATTTGGGGCCCCACAGTTCCTTTGCTCTGTGTGGGGTGGTGGTGGTTGCTGTCTTGCGCATCGTAAGACGTTTAGTAAACTATCTGGCCTCTACCCACTGGAGGTCAATACCATTCTCCCAGCCTCCACCAGATGGAGTAGCCCAGGGAAACCAAGGTCCCTGCTGAGAGACACGGGCAGCATGGGGACTCTCCAGACAGTGCTCAGTGATGGAGCTTTGGATTTAAATGGCCGTGTTCTCTGTCCTTGATAAGCTGGGCTGAACACACAGGCCCTTGACACAATGGTTCCCCTATCTCCCCACTCCCAGCTTGGCACCTCGGTGTCCCCAACACCTCAGCTGTTGTCTCACCATTCAGGGCAGGGATATTAGAAGCGGACATCTCCTCCCTGAGGGAGGAGAGCTGTATCCTGCTCGGGGCTCTGAGGCATGAGAGGAAGGAGATAGTGAGAAGCCAGCCGGAGAGAGGAGGACCACCATATTTGTGTCTTCACATACATCCTCATAGGCAGTGAGTTGGTACAGTTCTGGAACCAGCCAAGTACAGTGCCTGCCATGTGGATAATGCTGAACAAATGCTGCTGGTTATTATCATGATCACTAATATTATTTATAACTATGACTCCCTTTAAATAAATATATAGATAGATAGATAGATAAATAAATAAGTAGTTCTGGAACATACTCCCCCTGCAGGCTTGCTGTTCCATTTAATATTCAACTTACTTATTAAATTTAATATTTTTTCTGGTTCTTGTGTTTAATTTTTTAAAAACTGGATGAATTATTAGCATTTTAATGAATGACATTTAATAAATAATAACATTAGGAGAGCTCAAAATGAAAGTCGTTTAATTTAACAACCAATCTATGTTTTCTTCCTCCCTCGCCCCCCCAAAAAAGCCTGTGACCCAATCTTCTCTGTCATTTGAGCTTTAAAAAGTTGTGATTAGTGGGACCATGGCCTTGTATTTTGCCGCACTGTACGTCTGTCTGTATTAATTAAGCAATGATCGAGTATATCCTACGTGTGACACATGGTTCTAAGCGGTTCACAGAGAGGAACTTGTCTAATAACTCATGGTAGGAGTCCCGATGGTGCACTGGCTAAGTGTTTGGTTACTAACCGAAAGGTTGAGTGTTTGAACCCACAACCCATCAGAGGTGATCACGGCTGCTCGGTGTTGAGGTTCTTTTGAAGATGACGAGGTGCTTCCCCGGCTTCTCCAGTGTAGATGGTTCTAGACCTGCCACACGGTGATGGAGGAAGAGCGGAGCAGTTAATAAAAATGTTATTGAATTAGGGGAAAAAAACAAACCCAAAACAAAAACCAAGCAGGATCCGATGTAAGCTCTGCTATAAATAACTTATGAAAAGTGAAAAGATGTTTCTGTTAGCAAATTTAAAATAATCGTTAGAATCCTTCAACAGATTGCTGCTAATTAGATTGAGAATTAAACAGCTTTGTATGAGTGTAGAGTTAATTAATAGCTCATTACTTTTTTAATAAGCCAAATTCATTTGGAAACAAGAGAGAGACAGCAAAGTTCATCATGGACGAGACGTTCGATGGGGCTGATTTCTCCTTCTCTTGATGGGAGAAGGAGTTTAATTAAAGCAGGAGACACATTCGTCTCAGTGGAAGAATTCCCTGCCGAGCCCTAGCAGCTGGGGCAGAGAAAACAAATAACTGCCCTTATTCTAAGTATCGGAGCCGACTGGATGGCAGTGTGTTCTGCGTTAGCTTCAGCCATCTTATTCAAAGTCGGTCAGAGACCTCCAACTTTTGTTCCACTTAGGATTTTGCTAGCCAGCCCCATCTGAGGTTGCACAGAGTCGTCCACAAGGGAGAGAAACTTCCTTGTGCTTCTGTATTGATTTCTGTTTTCACTCTGTTTCATTCCAGATGTGCCAAGGGTCTGGCTTTGAAAACGATTCTCCATTTCCCCAATTCCTTTGCCTTCTCATTTCATCCTTTGTCTTTTCTTTCCAGCCTCAGATTTCGTGATTGCTTCCGGCCCTCACCTGCCCTTTGTAGTAGACACTACGCCCCAGGACGACATCACGCATGAGTTTGAAGGCACACGCTCATGGACCGGGAGGGATACTTCCCGTGCCTGGTCTGCAAGCAGAGGGGAGTCCTCTTGTGAGCCGCAGACTTCCACCGGTAGTTCTCGGCCCCCTTTGGACTTGGAGAGACTTAAGGATTTCTCTCTTACGTGGGTACTAGTTCTTTGGGGGTGGTCCATGCGTGTTCCTGCTGTTTCTTTCTTTTTCAGTCAGCCTAAGAAAACCATCCACCTTCACATGTGAAAGAGATGTTAGACATCATCTAATGGAAGTTAGCATTCGCTGGCTCTCTCGTGCTGGTCCTGGGTCTCCATAGGCAATTGATGGTGTGCTTAGGGTTTCTTTTGCCCCTCGGTACACAGTTAAGGATGAATTGCTGCTCACGTGGAATGGAATCTTCCCACCAGGAACTGGGAGGGTGGTCAGGAAATAATGCCTTTTATCTATCTTTCCAGGGAAATATGGACTACCCTGACTAGTGATGAGACCATGTCACCGTTGGCACTGAACCATGGTGGGCAAATGGCCTTTTAGCTTTTAAACAGAAGCCGTGGCTGACTGCTAGGCTTGAAAGTCTGATAATTTGTAGCTCATTTCAAGAGCTGTTTACCCATTCCAAGAGTAATTAGCATATCCCGTTTCTCAAAAGGTGATGAATTCTTAGAGTAACCCATTATACAAATTTCTTTGGAGAGCAATTTTTTCTTTCCTTTCTTCAATGAGGCCTTTGTGCTCACTGTCTCTCTGCTGTGAAGGCCTCGCTTCAGTCCACGAACTTTTGGGAACACCCTCGTACTTGTAAGAAGCAGATTCTGTGTTATCCCTTCCAGGTATCAGGGAGGGGTTGATCTATGCACTGTGACCATGCATGGTGTTGCTTCAGTGGCTGTCGGTCCCGAGCAGCCTTGGTCCCCAAGTACAGTGGCTTCTGACTCCTGGTGACCCTACAGGACAGGGTAGGGCATCCAAGATGAGCTCCATGGGGGCTTCCAAGGTTGCACACTTGACAGAAGCAGATAGCTCATATTTGTCCAGCTGAGAGGGTGGTGGGCTTGAATGGCTGGCCTTTCCGTTAGCGGCCGAGTACGTTGGCCAGTTTTCTAAAGGTCTTCCTCCCTAGAGGAAGGGACCCAGAACAAGAGACCCAGATGTCTGGCAAAGAACTAAAAGAAATGACTACACAGCCCCTCTGCGGGGCCTTTGTAGAGGGACAGGCAAATAGCGAAGTATGAGGAGAGAACCTTGCCCTCATGACTTGTGTGGAGACCCCATGTGCCCAGACGACATGGAGGGTCACTTGTTCCACCAACTCTTGTTCCCTTCTGGCTTTTCTGCTGAGCTCTCTGCCACTTCCCTCTAGCCCAACCTGTCCATATTGGGGCCGAGAAAGACATTAGCCACTGAGAACTTAAGCCCACCAGCTGCTCAGTGAGAGAAAGATGGGGCAGCCTGCTCCTTAAACAGGATAGCCTTGGCGACCCTCACTGATCATGGTTCCCTGCCCTTCTTGGACTCCGGTTTCTTCTATTCCAGCTGCCTCCAACAGCACAGAGACAGGATAAAGCCCAAGGACAAATCCATATCTGTTGAGTTCATTCTGTCTCACTCACAGAACAGAGTAGAATTGTCCCCACAGGTTTTCCACGCCTGACAACTTTCCAGAAGCAGACCTCTCCATCCCTCTCCCACAGAGGGGGGTTGACCCACCGGTGTTTTGCCTGGCAGCCGAGCAATACCCGCAGTGCCACCAGGGAACCTGTGACAAAGAAATCACGGGGGAATCTGCTGCTGTTGGACAGATGGTGACGTCTCTTGGTGTTATCTGCGTCTCACCTCTTCTATCCACTTTAGACTTGATCTGGGAGGCACTGCCAGTGGTTGAGGTGGCTTTCGAGTGGCACCAGGAGTAGAGTGCATGTAGGCCGCCAGGAGATGGGAGGTCAGAAAAGACAGCCCTGCCTCTGGAGGACCTATGGACTTGGAGGCCAGGGTCTCTTGACCCCTCCCTTTGTTTTCTTTTGCATTGTTCCAAGTCCAGTCCTCACCACCTTCTCCACGCACCTAGGCCTCTCTTTCTTTAGAACCCATTTCCTGGGAGGAGCTCGCATGGCTTTCAGCAAATGCCTTAGTAGAGACACAAAAAGGGCATGCGCCTTAAATCCACCACCTCATAAATGGTCACGCACTGTACCCGCCAGATGGACAGCACCTAGATGAAGAAGAAGGATAGTGTTAGCATTCCAGAAGCTTCCATCTGCCTCTTCCCAGGCACTGTTCTCCCCAGGAGGGACCACTGTCTTAAATTCGGGGGGAGTTTTAAAAACACCAACCTGATTGAGACACTTTCTTGCTCCTAATCCTTCAATAGCTTCCCAGTGCCTTGGGGTAGAAAACATAGTTTGTCAATTATCCTGAACCCATCTTTCATCCCTCCCACCTCTTGGTCTCCATTATCCAGCCATACCAGTCCCCTTTTGGTTCTGGTTGTGTGTGCTGTTGGGTCGGTCCCATTCATAGCGAGGCATTGTCGGTCGGTGCTATCAAGTTGATTTTGACTCATAGTGATTTGAGGCGCACCAGAATGACACACTGCCCAGTCCTGCGCCGTCCTCACAATTGTTCTTGGGTTTGAGCCCACTGTTGTAGCTGCTGTATCCATCTATTTGGTTGAGGGCCCTTCCTCTTTGGGGCTGCCCCTTTCATGCAACAAACATGATGTCCTTCTCTGGCGACTTGTCTCCCCTGACTACATGTCCAAAGTAAGAGTCGAACTGCCCATGGAATCACCAAGGCCGTCACGTTTAAGGAGCAGCCGGCCCCTCTTTCTCTAACTGAGCAGCTGGTGGGCTTCAGCTCTTGGATGCGAATGTCTTTTTCAGCCCCAGTATCTTTACACCTGCTCCGACCACTGGAACGCCATGTCCCCGTACTCCTCCCTCAGACCAGCCTCCCGCCCAAGCCAACTGTGACCTTCTCATTGAGTCCTGTGTCACCTGTCTTTGCCTTTTCTTATATAGACTTGTCACTTCTTGCCTGAGATATACTTGGCTGTTTCTTGCCTCTTCCCTTGAAACATTCTTTCCATGCAGGGAGGGCCCCCTTGTGCCTTGCCTTGGTCATACCCGCAGTTACTAGCACTGTAGGTATTGTTAACCTTGGACTCAAAAGGAATACGCACAGTGTTGAGAGGGAATGCCAACTCTTGGAGGGAATCAAAGGCAAGTCATATAACTTGAGCTCAGCGTCAAGTTCAGGTTTGGATTGATTGGCCTGGCTGTGCGTCCTTAATCTTGAGGGATGGCCTGGGAAGTGCCCGAGACCTTTGTGCCTGGTAAATGGTGGCATGGACTACCACCTTCCCCCCACCTCCACCCCAAGCAATCAGCAGGAGGTCTGGGGCCCCAAACTCATTTTGATGTTTGGGAGACTCATCTGGTTACAGGGTGTGTTTATTATTTCCACCCTATCAGGAACCTTGTCTCTTTCCCTAAATGCTTGTCTTTGTATTATTATCGACTTAAGTAGCAACACACCCAAGACCAAACCAGTGCTCCATAGGATTTTTGTTGCCAGTACTAGCCGGGTCTTTCTTTCCAGGTATCTCTAGGTGGATTGGAACCACCAACCTCTTGTGTAGTGGCCAAGTGCTTCACTGCTTGCTCCAGCCAGGGACTCCCCGCTGGCTGCAAAGAACACTAACGGCCCTCACTTTCTACCTCTTGCTCTACTGACAGTAGGCTGAGATTGGGTGCCTTGTAGGTGGTATGGCCATAGACCAAGTATCAGAGAGTAACAAAAATAGCGGAGAAAGAGAGAGGGGTGGGAAAAAGAAAAGAAAATAGGAAACTTGCTGTAATATCTCCTCAGGTGTGACCATCCAATTACTAAGGGGCAGTGGGGCCTGGTCTTGGAATTTAAGTGACTCAATCCTAGATCAGTGCTGGAGGCAGTGCATTTGGCTAATGTATCTCTTATTACTTTAAGATAGGGACTTAACGGGGATAAGGTTATGTGCCTCTATTAAAAGACTTTTTAGAGCTCAGACCTTAAAAATTCTGTTTTGATTGTCCCACTGCCTGGCTCCGAGCAGTGATTTTAGCACCCTTAGCGGGGTGCGTCTGGCGAAATGTTTGTTTCTCACATCGCTGGCTTCGGGTACATGTGCGTGTTTCCCCCCCTTCTCTGTGCAGTGTTGGGGAATGTGGCAAGCTTTGTTTTTGAAGAGATGCTTCTGAGCAGAAAAGGACAGGGTTGATGTAGAAGAGCCAGGAAAGGGCCGATTCCTCCTCTGTCCTTCAGCCGCGGCCCCAGCCCTCTCGAATCACATGTGCTGCTGCGTAACTTGCTGAAAGCCAAGGCACCGCCAAACCCAATGACTGACCAATAGTGTCTCACTTGCTCTTTGGAGTCTGTGGTCGACTGGACTCAGCAGGCCAATTCTTCCTTGAGTTCGGTGGAGGGATTGTGGCCAGCTGGCGGTTGGGACAGGAGTCATCGATTTGGGGTCCACTGGGATGGTTCCGAGATGGCGCCCTCACGTAGTGGGTGGTTGATGTCTGGCCTCCCGCTTTGAGCTCCACAGATCTCCAGCCGCAATGCCCCCAGGGAGCTACTGACTCGTGGCGAACCCATGTACAACACTATGAAGTGGTCAAGTGCTTAACACTGTGGCTCTCTTACACTATGCTGGGCAAGTCCTAAGACGAAGCTTCCTGAAAGCTCACGTTTCCAGTGGCAGGAAGCAGCGTATGCCAGGTCAGTGAAAGAGCTATGCGTCTGCCATGTTTTACTGGTGAAACGCTCCTTTCCTGGCCCGTCCTGATTCCCGTGTGTCCGTATGTGGGTGTGTGAGTGAGTGTTGAAAGAGCATCGCTCAATGTCACAGTGTCAAGGTCAGACTGCAGAAGACCTTGTGGGACGGACTGGACTGTGGTGGCCATGCTTGCAATGTGCAGTCTGCTGTACTGAGCATTTCTTCAGCCTTCCCCAGCCCAGTCATGGCGCTGTAACGATGATCCCCAATGGGGAGGGTTTTCTGACACGAATTCACGAAGGACTTCTGGCCGGTTTAAGGCTTTTGTTAGAAGACGCCCTGAGTAGGAACCGTCCTTCGTGATTCCTAGGGGCTGAGGGCACTTGGAGACACGGGCTTTGTCATTTATGGGAAGGACAGTCACGGAGGTGTGCTACTGCGTGAGACTGTATGGCAGCTGGGAGGGGAGGGGTTGCTTTGTGCGGCCCACCAAGCAAAAGGGTTTTTTTATATGGTTAAGGTTAGGGTAGGAGAGAGAGACCAGTGAGGCAGGCCCTGAGCCGTTGTGCTGGCTGCAGGCTCCCAGGGAACGGCTCCTCCAAGCCCATCCCAGGGTCGCGGCCTTGGAATGGCCTTGCTGATAATACGTACTCCGTGGCCAGGTCTCGAGCTGGGCCTGGAATGTACGAACCAGGTGAGTGTTAATTTCTGCTGGCCTTGTGTAATTGCAATATCGATCCTTTAGGTTGGGAACAAAGTGCGTGTTAATGCGGCGAACTCCATCAGCCTGTTGAGCCATTAACCGGGAAGCCCGAGCTTAGTGTTAAATAGCTGCTGTTTTAAAAAAAATGATTGTTCTGTGTTATATGTATTGCAACTTGTAGGTTTATTTTTTCATTTTCCCTTTTTTAAACCTAATGGAAGATGGGTGTCTTGGTTATTTAATTTATTTTTTTAAACCACAGGATGTGAAACTCTCCCAGTGCTGTTGCCATTTTCGGTTTCTGGCGAGATTAGTCAAGCGGATTGCTAAATGCATGTTGTTTGTTTCTTTTCCTTTTTTTGTCTCACTAGGCTGTTTTTTATCTCCCAGCAAACTTTTCCAAAGGTGATGGCTAGCTGGGGAGATGAGATGTCCACCCTCTGCAGACTCACTGTCTCCCCCACACCCCCAGCTGCATATCAATCTGAGACTTTTTTTTTCTCCCCTCACTCAAAGGTACTTGGAGATTTGGACTTTCTTTCTGTTATCTTCCCTGCAGGTTAACATTCTCAAAACAAGTGCCCCTTCTCCTCTAAGAAAACTAGAAATGGAAACCTTAAAATAAAAATTAAAACACCCTGAAATAGCTATTTATTTTTTAGTTCTATGATTTCACTTTTCCCCACACGTATGTGTCGCCAAACTGGGAGACTCTGGGTAGAGGACATTAACCTTTTACCTTCTTTCTGATGTCTTACTGTACATTGGCACTGAAAATATGGGGTTAGAGGGGCGATCTTGGGAGAGCCAGGCTGGGCTCTCGTTTTATTGACAATGCCTGGATTGGGGAGGTGGTTGGCTCAGGGTAGCCCAGTGGTGCAGTGGCAGGCCGGAGGCCAGTGGGGAGACACTTTGACACCTGCCTGATGGTTGTCCCTGATGCACCAGATTGCTGTCATCAGAGGTGGCCTGGCCTCTGACCTGGAGGGGCTGCCTCTCCAGTCACAGGTCCACCCTTTCTCCTGAACCCTGAAGACCAGAGTCAGTGAAGCTTGTGCCAGGTGCTCTAGAAAGCAGCACCTGGCATGTTTAAGAATGGGACTCTAAATGGTGAGCCAACTGGTGGCTTAGGGAGCAGAACCAGTTCCATGCAAACAGGCCCAGGTTTAGTAAATTCTGCGTCAAATGGCAGGGGACCCAGCCTGAACTAAAGTCCTACCAGGAGCCGTCATTATATGCGATCTTGGTTAATCTTCATTTTCTCATGGCCCCTTGGTGTCCCAGTGCAGCAGACACTCTTTCCAGAGGGCACCCACCGGACATTTGTCCAGTCTGATGGAAGGCATCCATTACAAAGGGCAGAGGGGAGAGTCCGTTGAGCGATTGGTCTTCTTGGGGTTGGGGTGGTGAGAGGGGAAACTGGAAGTGGCAGATTCCATCCCTGTGGGCCACTGGCCTCAGGACCATCTGCTGACACTCCACCCACAGGCTTGCCGATGGAATAGGGTGGAGCCGGGGCTTCTCAGACCTACTCTTTCATAGCCTGAGGGCCCCCTTGGCCATCACCTGCCAACACCCACCGTCCTGTGTTCTCAGATCCTTGGGAGAGGGCTGCACAGTAAACTTTCTCACACACTGTTGCTTTCCTCCTGGGAAAAGGATCTCAGGCGAGGAGGGAGGTCTTCCGGATGGGCCAGGTACTCGGCAACAATACGCAGCATTTGGGAAACAACTGTGGCATGATTCGAGATGGGAGGGAATTAAGTAGCATTTGCTGTACCATCCGGGAGTTGCTGCGTGCCCTGGTGTTTTACCAGTATTGTCTCCTCCGTATTCACAAGCCAGCAAGGGTGGTGGTGGTACCTGACACACATTTTACAGACGAGGAAATGGAATTCTGCTAAGGCTCTGTCTCAGAGGTGATGGGGCTGCCCTGCTGCTTTGTTCATCTGCCAAGGATGCTTTGGTTTTCAGTGACACCACGCCATCACTGTAGAAAAGATACATCTTAAGCATATCTTCAGCATGGAGGACATCAGCAATACGTGCAACTCCTATTTTTTCTCCTGAGCGGAGCGTTTAACCCATTCAACTACTTTAAGCTGTGCCGCCACGCAGCAAGGAAAACCGAAAAAACAAAAAATAAAAAACAAACCAAACCCGCCACCACTGAGTGGATTCCAGCTCAGAGCGACCCGATAAAGGATCTCCAACGTGATCCAATGGTCCAGCATCAGGCAGCCTTACCTTTCTCCCAAGAGGTGGTTGGTGAGTTTGAACCACTGACCTTGCAGTTGGCAGCCCAATGATTACCCCGCAGCACCACCAGGGCCTCTCCCCACAAGGAAAGCAGATAAAGTTTCTGCTGTTCAGGAAGATGGGCTCACTCAAGAACCACAGCCGATGTTCCCGAGGCCACTCCCCATGTTGTGCCAGTGACAGGTTTTCCGGCACTAGATCACCAGGTCGTCTTGTGAGAGGTCTCTGGAGAGACTCAACCCCCCCCTTTTTGCGGTTAGCAGTGCATCTTTGAGGACTCCTCTGTCTGGTAGCCCTGCCAGGCTAAGTAGCTTGCCTGACCTCAGAGTCGGTAAGTGGCAATGCCGAGCCACAGATTTCGAAGGCTGGGCTTCTTCCTGCGTTGTTCATGGGCTGGGTCTCGCAGACCTCGTTGCCTGGACACTCGGAATTGGGTCTAGCCGATAACAGCGGGTGTATGGGAAGTGGCGTAGTGTTGGGGGTAGAGGTGAAATCCACTTGAATGTGCTGAGTTTAAGAAACTTAAGCATCCTGTGGAAGGTCCTACTGTAAGTTGGGACCCGAGTTTGAGGCGGGAAAGGGCAGAACTATTAGACTTGATATTTTCAGATTTCTGTCTGTGACCTCAGGAGCCCTGGTGGCAGAGTGGTTCCACGTGGCCCTGGTAACCCGCAAGGTCAGTAGTTGGAAACCACCTGCTGCTCTAAGGGAGAAAGAAGGGACTTTCTACTCCTGTCAAAAGCTACAGTCCCAGAAACTCAAAGGGGCCAGTTCTACCCTGTCTTATAGGGTCGGAATTGAGTCAGTGACAGGCAGTTTGGTGTGTGTGTGTGTGTGTGTGTGTGTGTGTATGTGTGTGTTCAGAAACCCCTCATGAGTCTTTAAACAAACAAGTCATAGACTTTTGTGTTAGTCTGGATAGACTAGAAAAACAAATCCATGGACACACATATATGTATAAGGAAGAGATTTATATACGAGAGCAATTGTACATTAAGAAAACATCCAGTCCAAGGCCATAAGTCTGGTATTATGTACAATACCAATCTATAAAGTCCTCTTCAAACTCACGAAACATGAAATGACGCCGAATGCAGAAGATCACAGGCCCATGGGTAGAAAGTCTTTGGGTCCAGTGGCGTTGTAAGCATCTCAGCACTGGCAGGGGTCTCTCTGTGGCTTCTCTGGCTTCAGAGGTCTGGCTGCATCCATGTGGCTTGTCCGGCTCAGGGCACTAGGTAGTTCCATGTATCTTGTCACCTGCAATGTCTCCCAGGGAAGTCAGCAGAGAGAGAGAACTGTCTCCCGCCTCCAAGGAGGAAGTACTGGATTTCCCAGAATTCTCAGGAGAAAGCCATGCCCATACAGAGGCCTCATTGGCTATGATCTGATTGACAGGCTAGACTCCACCCCTATACTCTTAATCCTCAAATTGACAAATGATTATAAATCTACCACAGGCTTGCGTACTGAATGATGACCATCTCCCTTATTTCAGTCGCCTCACTGCAGAGGTTCATGAGGATGTGCCCAGGATGTTGCCAAGTGGAATCAGGTGTGGTGGCAGAGGCAGGAACTGTTGGAAGTGTCTCCTCTCAAGCGTTTTCTGTGGGCTATTTGATGAGAGACAGAGAGACAGAGAGACAGAGAGACAGAGAGACAGAGAGACAGAGAAACAGAGAGACAGAGAGATAGAGAGACAGACCTATTGCGGTGGACTTGCTTTCCTATGCAGGATGGGAAACGAGTAGGAAGGGGGCTTTTCAACATTGGTATCAGTGTTTCACAGGCGTGTTTTCTTCTTTTTTCATTAACACTCCTCTACAGAACCTTCTTAGATTTTTTTTCCTCCCTCCTAATGCCTTCCTCATAAAATGAAATGGGATAACATTTGTGTGTGTGTATATATATATATATATATATATATATATATATATATATATATATATACCTTAAAATAACAGGAATAAATGTGTGTACACAAAAACCAAATCTAATCCTGTTACTGTTGCATTGCTTCCGATCCATAGTGACCCTGTAGGGTGAGGAGAACCCCCTCTGGGTGTCCCAAGCTGGAATATGGGTAGAAGCAGACTGCCACATCTTTCTCTCCAGGGGGGTTGTGAGTCTGGGTGCGTTGGAGAATCAAATCCACAGAAACTCATGCATGAGAGAGTTTTATATAAAGGGTAAGTGCACATCAAGAAAATATGCCAACCCAGTGCTGCCCCAGCCCACAAGTCCAACCTTAGCCCATATATATATATATGTCTGACACCAATCCACAAATTCCTCCTCCATCTCACAAAACACACGCAATGATGCCGACTGCAGGAGGAAAGCTGAATCAGTGAACGTGTAAGCATCTCAGTGCTGGCAGGGGTCTCCACACGGCTGCTCCAGCATCCAGGGCTGCATCGGGGTAGGTCCATGTGGATTCTCAGGGATGTCTTGCAGGAAATGAGCTTTGCCAGCGGAAGCAGGGAGCTGGAAAAGGGAGTGGCATTCTGCTCGGACCATTACAAAGCAAGAGATTTGTGAACTCGAAATGCGAGGCTCACCGAGCCATTTATCTCTTCACCCTTCAATTAACCCCACCTGTGTTTATTGACCAGGTTGGCACAATAAACTTTAACTATCTCAAGGGGCGATCAGTGGATTCAAACTGATGATCTTCTGATTAGCATCCAAGTGCTTACCCAGCATGCATGCCCCTACTCACCTTTGTACTCACTGCCCTTGAGGGGATCCTGATTCATTGTGATCCTCGGGGAGTGGAGCAGTTGGTGGGATGGAGCCCCTGACATTGGGGTTGGCAGCTCAATGCAAAATGCAAACCCAACTCTGACACTGGCGTTCCTTCCTGTGCCTTTACGGCTCCTTCTATTTATTGATAACCCCCAAACCAAGCACCCTGCCATGGGAACTCCCTATAGGCTTCCCAGAGCTGTCTGTCTCTCTGGGAGCTGAGAGCTCCTCCTCTGTGGCATGGCTGGTGGGTGTGAATGACCTACCTCGCACTTAGCAGCGGATGCCAAACCCACTGTGCCTCCAGTGCTCCGGTGTTCAAGGGGGCACCAAAAGAACCCCCCCCCCAGAGACTGCGTCAAATGCTTTTGCACCAAGGGGCAAAGAGGTTGGGGTGTTTCTCCACCAGGTCCCACTTTCCAGTGTGCTGTGTAGGTTCAGTTGAGCCTGCCCCTGGGTCAGAACGTGCTCTCAGGCAGAGAGAGTTGCAGCTGGCAGGAGCTTTCTGTAGGCAGCGCCCTTTGGGGTTTGCGCTGTCTGATGGCAGCTGTCAGGCCCATGGTGAGTTTCTCTCCCATGACCCTTAACACGCTAACAGTGAAGGGAATACATATATTCTGATGAATTTACTGGGGAAAAGTGCTTGGGTCCCCTATTCCCGATGTAAAAATCAGGGCTGTTGAATATTTGATTTTCCAAAATGAGCTCCACCCATCTCAAAAGTATCTGGAGTCTCAAGTGATGGGTGTGTGTGTGTGTATGTTTATGTGTATGATCATCAAATGTTAGCCCATTAGCTGCATCATCTCAGACTGTCAGTTACAACCTTGTGAATTTGTTCTTCTCCAGGGAATTGCCTTGATTCCTATGAAAATGACACGTTGCCAGGAGCCACCCCCGGTATTCCCAAGTACGTAGCCACATTGAAGAATTCAGACCCAGAATTCTTTCGCCTTCTCCATATTGTCCCTGTGCCCTTCCCTACTTCTAACACCTAGACACCTGTGTACCTGCTGGTTAGCGAAGTTCTGACCTTGGTTTTTGCAACATCAGGCAAAATATGCATCATAAAGTAACACACTGCTAGGTAGGCGTGATTAAAATCTTACTACCTACCAGACATTGCTTCACCATGTGATTTCACTTCTTGTCGTGGGAACTGTGAGGCCTGCTTTCGAAATGCGCTTTTTCCAGTTTGGGAGACTGGGGCTTTGAAGAGCTACATGGTGTTCTTGGTCACAGGCAGTGCAAGGTGAAGCAGGGATCCAAGCCCGCCTCTGCAGCCTCAAATCAGTGTCACTACCCTCCCTGTGACAGGACCCCCACCCTGTACTCTAGAAGGAATCCAGTGCCTGTTCCGTGGGTTTCAGAGTCCTTTAAGTATATTATGGCTCACACACATTATCTCCTGGATGCTCTCCCTCTCCCCCAAACATGTCTGAAGTCTGCCCCTTGTCGCTGTTTTACCGATGAGAAAACGCGATTCAGAGAACTTGGATGTCTTACTGTGGTATACTTTAGAGAAGGTGGCAGGTATATCACCTTTCAAGGTGTTAAGAAGTGTGTTCATTTGTGTGTCATCAAACACTCCCATGTGGAAGAAGAGTGAGCTTTCCTATTTTTAACCCCCGTAGCACCAGTCATATCAGCCTGGGGTACCACCTGCACTGGGGTGTGTGACAGTTTTGGATGGTTCTGGGTTGGATCTCTTGTTGTGCTTGGGAACTGGAGTGTTGTGCCCTTCGCTGCCTGAACTGCTATTAACCACCCCAGTCTGTGTGTATGTGTGCATGGATATGCGTGAGCATGAACATGCTTTCCTGATAAATGGCTGCTTCTCCATACTTTCGCTTTAACTGCCCCTTCTGGGCGGTGATCCCGGGGGTGTAGTGGTCATGCATTGGGCTACAATCTGCAAGGTTTCAGTTTGAAACCACCAGCCACCCCGAGATGGAACTTTCTGCTGCTGCGAACAGTTCTAGGCTTTGAAACACATCGGGGGTCCTACCCTGTCCTATAGGGGCAACTCGATGGCAGGGAGTTTGGTTTTGGTTTTGACCCTGCCTGGACACCTTCCCACTTTCTTTTACTCTGGTCCCCTGGGTGCTTCCTGTGAGAAGGGTTTGATGCAGTTTTGTCTTTGTCTAGTTGTGTACCTTCCCCCTCTGGAGCAGCATCACAGCCATGTCCTTGACCCCAGACACAGGATCTAGAAAGTAGGATGCATTTTATGATGTGTCCAGACTGAAAAACTCAGCTTGGTGTGGAAGCAGCCCCAAGGTTGGGGGACACCTTCTGGTTGCAATTCAAGGTCAGAGGTTTTAACGATGCTCTGACTTGCCTTCTTAGTGACTTTGTCCTTTTTAATTCATAGGCAAAGTCAGAAGTTGCTGGAATTTAAGGTTAACATCACCTCTAGTCCACTGCAGCGCTTTCATATTGCATCTATACTCTTGAACTTCTGAAGGAGCTTACCTCTCCCTGGGGAATACACTAAGTCTTTTCTTCTAGGATTATGCAACCAGTCTATAGACGTGGACTGAGTTCTTACTAGGTGCCAGATGCTGTGTCAGGCTTCCAGGAGCTTCTGCAGCCAACTCTCCCTGGCTCCTGCCCTCTGGGCATCCCCAGGTAGCAGAAGAGAGAGTCCAAGAGCAGAAATAACGATCCTGGGAAGGAGAACCACATGTTGTCAGGGTCGGGAAGAGGCTGGTCTCGCTTGTGGATTCTGCTGGGGCAATGGCAGGGTATTCTGGGTGGAGAGCTGTCTGAGTCAGGCCTCAAAGACTGGCTGGCTGTGGATCTGCACGGATGGGGTGAGGCCTTTACACATGAACAGAAACCCAGAGGGCCTGGAGGTGGGGCAGAGTTGGGACATGGTGTTTATAAACGGGAAGCTTGGGAGGTAAGGATGTCACTTGAGTTGGGGCAAACTTACAGGCGTCTTTGAAAGGATGGGGTAGACACGTTGCCCTGTCATCAGCTCACCTGTCTGTGCCTGCTGGAAATAAGCCAGAGCAAGGAGGGAAAAAACCCACAAGGAACATCAGCCTTGTGTGTGGGTTTAATTTCGCCTACCCCCCCCCATCTTGCCGTGGTTCAGATTGCTCCCTCCCTCTGTGCTGCACACCCTTCCTCAGTGGGATTGACCACACGGGGTATTCAGACGTTCAAGGAAGATGGTGGCTGTGTTGGTCTGGGTACTTTAGAGAAACAAATCCACAGAAACTCATGTATAAGAGAGAGTTTTATATAAAGGTTAAGTGTGTGCATCAAGAAACTATCCCAACCCAGTGCTGCCCAAGCCCACAAGTCCAACATTAACCCATATGTCCAACACCAATCCACAAAGTCCTCCTCCATCTCACAAAACAGATGCAATGATGCCGACTGCAGGGAAAGCCGAATCAGTGAATGTGTAAGCATTTCAGCGCTGGCAGGGGTCTCCACACGGCTGCTCCAGCACCCTGGGCTGCATCAGGGTAGGTCCATATGGCTTCTCCTCGGGGATGTCTTGCAGGAAGTGAGCCTTGCCAGCTGAAGCAGGGAACTGGCTAAGGCAACTGTACCCTGGTCCAATCATCACAAACCAAGAGACCCTAGAACTAGAAAGGCTAGGTTCACCGAGCCATTTATCCCTCTGCCCTCAAATTAACTCTACATGTGTATATTGGCCATGTTGGCACAATTAACTTTAACTATCTCAGTGGCTCTGGAAGTATTTGTCAACACAGACAATTCTCTGTGTTGTCCTTATTTTTGCTGTTATTTTTGGCAGCTGTGAGTAGATCCTTCACCCGAGGTGACTTCACACGCTGTGTTTTGGGGACACCGCCCGGCCCCGTGCACCGTCCCCTTAACCAGTGGCAGATAGGACCGTTGTGATCTATAGAGCTTTCCTTGGCTGATTTTTCAGATGTAGATTGCCAGACTTTTCCTCCTACTCTTCCTCTTCACCATCCTAGCAGCCTGCATGCCACCACTGACGAATGAATGGAGGCTGTGCCTGCGGTGCCTTGACAGGAGTCCGGGCTGGGTCTCCTGCTTGGGAGGTGAGACATCTGCTGTTGACCCACTGCTACTAGGAAACCATGCGGGTTGGTTTTTGGACCTGGGTGTGGAGGGTTAATTCCCTGTTATTTCTCTGCCCGCGGGGCAGTGGCTAGCCATCTTCACCACTGTGGAGAAATGTCCAGGTGTATAGGCGAGTGGGGGGGCTGGGAGTGGCAAGGGTACTGTCCTCACCCAGCCCAAGGCAGATGGGCTGGGAGGCCGTGGAGCATCTTTGCTCTGTGTCATGTAGGAAAATTTTACAAGGCTGTTATCAATCCCGTGCACCTGCCCAGCAAGCGTATTGCAGGGGGTGCGTATTAGGGGACTGAAAATATCTGTCGGCATGCAGGTAGCTGGTCCACATGACAGGCAGGCTAGTGGGCAGGATTGGAATAGGAAACCACTTACAGTTTGTGAAAGTTGCATCTGCAATCCCTGCGGGTCTGATGTGCCACTCGACCCGGGGGCCCGGAGCGTGAGTACTTAATACTGGCCTTTGTAGATGGTAGCTGTGCTTAGCATTTATCCTAAAATAAAAAAAAATTGTCTTTGCTTAAATATATACTTTTGGTTTGCTTCAAAGTTGGGGTCAGCTTCCAGCCGTGTTTTGTCCACTCTGTCCATGGAAGGACAGATTCCATCCAATTGGGGACAAACGCTGGTTCTTCAGTGCCATCTTTTGAAGACTAATAAAAACAACAACAACACACAACCAGACCAGAGTCACAAACATCCGTGCTCTCCTTTTGAGGATCACGGAGAGCTTTCTGGTTAACAGAAACCCAGCAACCTCCTGTGTGCCCCGTGAAAAGTCAGCATCCACTTGATGGCAATGAGCTTGTTTTTTTTTGTTTTGTTTGTTTCCTGATTAAAAAACAAACAACAACAACAACCCCAAACTCACTGCCATCGAGTTAATGCTGACCCATTGGGACCCCCTGTGGGTTTCTAAGACTTAACTCTTTACAGAAGTAGTAGAAAGCCCAGTCTTTCTCCCTCGGAGTTGCTGGTGGTTTTGAACTACCGACCATGCAGATCACAGCCCAACTCGTAACCACTATATCACACTAGGGCTTCTTTCCTAAGGAGGTCTACATAGTGACCCAGACATGTGGGACTAGTGTCATCTCCTTGGGGGCAGTGGTGTGGTACATCTCTAGAATTCCCTGCTGCCTTGTCGGAGATCCACATTCGACTCCCAGCCAGTGCTCATTTACAGCCACTAATCATCTGCTACTGGTGTCTTGCCTGTTGCTGGGATGCTGGGCAGGTTTCCCTGTGGATTCCAGCCTGAGACAGATGGAAAAGAAAGGCCTGGAGATCTTCATCTGAAGAAGTAGCCAATGGGACCACCCTTGGGGTCAGAGTAGGCCAGTCACATGGTGTGTGCGGTAGCCAATAGTGGCGGGTTGCTTCAAGGGCAGCAAATGGCAGCACCTCTCGGTTACAGATGAGGAACCTGAGAGACAGAGAAGTCACTGGATCCAGCTTTCCTAGGTGGGACAAGAGCACAGGGAGTGTGCCTCCCGGGCCCGGGTTTCTGACCCTCATGCCTTGTACACGGCCTCCCCAGGCATTCAGTAAACTGCCCCAAAGAAGCCTAACTGCAATGCAAGGAAAGAAGTCTGTGGTCACGCCCCAGACTTCAGTCTGTCGTAGGGCTCCTGGGGCCTTTATTCCATGTCTGGGGGACTGTGCCGCTGGCTCTGTCCCCAGCCCATGGATCCTGGGGGACCTACATAGGCTCTGGGTCCTGGGGAGCTGGGGCGAGATGGAATGGTGGCTGAGAGGGGCCCCAAGGTGGGCAGCCTGGAGTTCACTTTGCCCTTCCAAGTTGGGGCATTGACTACTCTGCGTTTGCATCTTGAATGCATATTAATACGAGCTGATTTTCAAGTAGGAAGAGACATTTGGGGGCTGCCAGAAGGCATGCCGCAGAGAGGCTAGCCATCACAAAGACACTGTGCTCTGTGCCCTCCAGAACTGTGACAGGGCTCAGCTGTCCGGGCAGTGTCCGGCGGTGGGCCCCAGCTGTGTCCTTCGCCTCCTGGACTTCAGTGGCGACCTCTTTGAAAGGAATGCCTGGAGGATGATCCCTGTGCTTCACCGGCTGAGTGTCAGGAGCATGCAGCGCTTATCCCCACAGGAGGGGCTGGCTGCCAGGGTTTCACCCCCAGCACCATGGAGAACCCACTGTGTGACCCTGCACAAGCGACTCAGCCTCTCTGTGCTTCCATCCATCCTTCCCCTGACCCCTCACTCTGGAGAAACAGGATGGTTGGCATCTAGTCACAGGATCCTTGTAGGGATTGGGAGAGCGAGCAGTGACAGGCTGTTCAGGAACACCTTTTGTAGCCTTCCGTTACCCTCTGATGTCACCACCATCAATTTGGCTGTCTGCATGGCTGCCCATTTCCGGTGGTGCCTGTCAGGCCACCGACAGAGTGACTGAAAGTGAGTGAGAACAGCAAAGGTGAGACAGCTAGGCGAAGTCTCGGAGCCCGTGGGGGGACCCCCAACTCCCTGACCTTGTCACTAATCTCTCTCAAAACTCCACTTCCTGGGCCCCTTCATGGGGACACCCAGATCCAAGTGTGGGTGCACGGTTTCCCTCCACGATCTCCTGTTGGCTGGGCATGCCACATGTCTCCCCAAGTGCAGACTGATGGGTGGGGAGGCCCCTGGTGTTTGGAAGCTTCAGCATTTTGATATCATCGCTCCCAGGTTTGCCTGTGACCTCCACTCTGGCTGTCCCTTGCCTGCATGCATGGCCACAGGGACTGGGTTGTGCTCTGGGGAGGGGAGCCCCGGGGCTGCAGCCTCTCTGCCTGCCCTTCTCTGTCCTGTGGGAAGAGAGGGCGCCTGATGGCAGCCCAGCCCGGGCAGCCGGCTAGCCAGACGGGCTGCCTGGCCTTTGGTGCCTCTGGAAGGGCTTGTCAGTATCCCAGGCTGGCTGGGCTGTGTCTGGGGCTCAGAGCTGGCCAGCAAGGCAGGAAGCCCCCTGTCTGGCTCCAGGAGGAAGGCGCCCAGCTGCGAGAGTGGGGGCACCTGACAGAGTTTGGCCTCGGTCACCAGGAGGTGCTGGCCTTTTCTGTGCTGTCCCTGTGGGCGTCCCTCAGCCCTCCTTCACATGCACTTTAAAGGAAGGCATTCACAGCCCTGGCCCTTTGGACAGTGTTTGAAAGACAAGGCAAGATCCGCTCCACCTCCACGTCTGATGGCAGGTCACAGACAGTGTCCAGTTTAAAGGCGACACTCAGCTTTGGAGGGAGAGAGGGAGCGAGGGCATGAGAGAGGTAGGGAGAGTGCACGTGGGGAGGGAAGCCCCAGCCACAGGTGCTGAATTCTAATCCAGGTCCAGTCCCTGGCTCTGAGAAGTCCCCACCTCCATGGGCTGCAGTTCCCAGCTGTAAAGTCAGGCAGCAATCACAGTGATCCCCCCTCAGAGCTCGTGGGGGAGATAACTAATGGTGGGCGACATGGCGAAAGTACAAGCTATCATTGGGTGTGAGAGTGCTTGATGACAGACCAGCCAGCTGGGGGCACTGGGTAAGCTGAGCTCAAGGGGCGCAGGTTGGCCCCTCAGCACGGGGGCTCCACCCCTCAGCCCCACCCAGGCAGAGGGGGCTGCAGGACAAGCTTCCCAAGGCTCCCCAGGGAAGCCCCCAAATGGCCAGATGCCCGGGAGGGTCTTTCCCTGCCCTTTTCCACACACAGGGGAACAAGGACCCTCCTCCCACTCCCCAGGCTTCCCCAGGCTGCGGGGGGCCTGGCACATCCATGTTTCCCTGGCCTGCCATGCCCCATACTCCTGCGATCCCCGGCCTTCTTTGAAGCACGGCTCTCTGGTGCTTCGCTGCCTCGACGACATCTCCAGACAGTCTGCTTTCATCTCCTGGTCCTCCTTCCTCAGTACCCAGCCTGCGCGCCTGCCAGTTCTCACAGCAGGGTCCCCGTGCCTGTCTCTGAGCATTCGCTGGACGCTTAACAATTATTTATCACACACACGTGAACACACACACTCACGCACACACACCGTGATGCCTGGCCCCTGGTGGTGCAGTGCTGAAGCACTTGGCTGTGTTTTAAGCACAGCAGCTGCTCAGCAGGGGAAAGGCATGGCAGCCTGCCTCTCTGAAGAGACAGCTGCAGAAACTCTGTGGGGGCAGTTCCACTCTGTCCTCTAGGGTCACAAGAAGGCAGAATGGACTCCATGGCCAGGGGGCTGGTTTAGTTTACCCAGGAAGAGAGATTCACACACGTAGATTCACACACGTCAGTGTTCCACACATCACACATCTTAACCAGCACCTAGCACACCCTGGGGAGTCCCTGGGTGGTGCTTCCAGAGAACATGTCAGCCACATGGAGGTTCCAGCCAACCCCGAGGCTCCCGAAACCGCAGTGGAGATGAGCGCTCTGCAAACCCGGTGGGCTGCCGGGAGCTGGAGTCCACTTGACTATGATGAGACTGATATTCCGTGCTGGGCTGGGTTCTAGATGCTGGTGAGGCCACCACAATGACGTGTCCACACCGGGTCCTAATGGAGTTTATGGGGTGGTGGGGGACAGACACCCAGACAGACATCAGGATGGCGGGAGGGAGCTTATGGGGTGGTAGGCAAGATGGGGGACGGACACCCAGACAGACATCAGGATGGCGGGAGAGAATGAGCATGATAGGCGCCTCTTGGAAGGGCAGGTCCGAGAAGGCATCTCAGCAGAAGTGTCACTAGATGGAGGTTGAGGAGGAAGCCTTGCACAGAGACCAGAGAACAGCCTTCCTGGAAGAGGGCGCAGTCCGCAGGGGCTCTCTAGGGGGAGGCATAGCATGCTGTGTGAAGACCGAGAGAAGGCTCACGTGTCTGCTTTACAGTGGCCGGGGAGGAGCAGCCAAGGGGAGGAGCCCATATTTCAGTCCTAAATGCAATTGGAAGCCCGGGGAGCAGGCCAGTGACATGACCTGGCTCACCTTCCTGGAGGTAATTCTGACTGTTATGTTTGGGAAATGGATTAGAGCGACCTAAGAGAAGATGTGAAATTGGCTTCTGAAAGTGACTTACAAATAATGAACCTGCTGTGTGTGTGTACCATTCTTGTTACGTTCTCAAATGGACTCTTCTAAAATCCTCCTCTCCGATAGAAGAAAAACAAAAAGCCATTTACTTTATTGGGAAACTTGCAAGTAGGAGATCCCAACAGCCCAGGGTCCCTGAAAACTTTCTGAGCCTCAGAGAGATTCTTAAAATATGCAAATTGTCGAGCTGAAGTAAACCTTGGGGTATTTAGGGTCTACCCGCTCATATCTCCATGTGGAAAAGGTATGAGTTCAGTCTTCATAATGGGCACCTAGCAAAATGTGATGCTGATCAATCATATTTCCCCCTGGATGTAGCACTTCTTAATTGTTTGTTTTATAAATAATGCATGCTTACTATGCAGCACAGAGAAAGCCAAAATGTAAGAAGGAACTTTTCTTGGAATACTATCACCCAAGCACATCTGCTGTTAGCCTTTGGCATTTCTGGTCAATGTTTTTCGCTATGAATAAGTTTCATTTTTCAAGTACAGATGTGA